>NW_017805631.1:1450092-1456226 GCF_001891065.2 Hippocampus comes
ATACGCACACTTAAAAGAAACAAACCACACAATTGAAGATGAACAAGTAAAAATCCTAGGAACAGGATCTTTTCTCTTTACTCTTTTATTTACCTTATTTTCTGTCAAATTATTACTGTATATGTTTTATGTTCAATAAACAAACAAACAAACAAACAAACAAAGATGGTTTGAAAGGGGAGTAAAGGAAGCGATTTTTGTTAAAAATTTTTCACCCTCTCTGAACCGTGAAAGAGGTATCAGATTTAACCTGTCTCCTATTTACAATTACTTGTTGACCACCAAGGGACATAGACATGCTGATCAGGCTAACTGAAAGTAGCTATTCAGCCCTAGCCCAAACAATAGGCCTAATCAAGACCCAACGATAGGGAATTTAGAAATCAATGGCCTCTTCACCATAGGGGCGTGACTAACCATCCCCACCCACTCCTCAAATAGGCCACGCTCAGCTTTTTAGCATAGAGCAATTTCCCGGAGTCTTCACGGAGACTTCAGGGTTGTCTACCGCTGACGAAGCTTCTGTGAGAGAAGCGAAACGTCCTTTTTTGTTTTTTGTTTTTTACCCACAGGTACAGATGACGACTGACAGAACCCTTTCTACAATAAATTACAACCGAACTCAGTTTTGCTCCCGCTGACTTTTTAAAAACATACTCTAGCGTGCATGCAGGCTACCATATTTTTTAAGCCACCGTGCATTTTACCGTGCCTGTGTCCAATAATGAAGTGCATGTTGTGTGTGTGAAAACGGAAATATCAGCCGTAATTGACACTGTGCCTCTTAATACAGTGCCACGTATAGTTGTGAAAATAATGCATGTGAGTGTGAGAAACAATAACCTTTACTGTTCATTTTAGCACTAAACCCAAATGGCACTCCTATTAATAGATTATCTCAAACAATGTATACATCCATCCATTTTGCACACCGCTTATCTTCAACACTGAAGGGGATTTCCTGGAGCCTATCCTACCAGTCAGACTATTTCCTGAACTGGTCACCAGTCAGTCGTAGGGAACGTAGATAGACCAACAGCCATGCCATATACACATTGGTACCGTTGCTAAGCTGGAACTGATCCCATGCTGCCCGCACAAGCAAGTGTACCACTACACCATCAATAAATCAAACAATGAATACATTTATGGCATTTTCTACAGTCTTATTTCGCTGCAGTTCGATGATCAATTTTGTAGTCATGTCATCAGATTTGTGGCTGCATGATTTGTATACTCGCATGAAGGGAGGGGCAGAGCTGTCAACTGATCACCACCTGGTGGTGAGTTAGTTCTGATGGTGGAGGAAGATGCTGGTCTGACCTTTTTCCTGTCAGAAAGAGTTTCAACTCTGACCTCCAGCAGAGCCAAAACAGTGTTCTTTGGCAATGGCAGTTTGGCACATGACTGGCTCAGCACAACTCATACAATTCCTGAATGGTCTTGGTTATTGTTCATCCACTTCTCAATTCCTTCTCAAGACAGCTCTTGCTCACCTAAAAATAGAAACAGTCAGGTTTTAACATTATGTGCAAGCCACCTCTACAAATGTAGGCTACTTGCCTGTCACTGATGCCAGCCCAACAGATCTCAACACAGAGTCTTGAGTCACTCCATTGCTGTTGCTGAAAGCCTGGGGAAAAAATGGTGATTGTCATGGATCAAGCAATATTCTGTGTGCCAAAACCCAAGAGATCTGCTGGTAGACCAGTTCTTTCATGGACAGCCTTGTCATAAGGATGCGTGGGATTCACATTGGCATGGCATATTGTTTCAATTAACGGGAGTGTATTAGAATAAAGTAAACTTACTTGCAGTATATGCTTTGGGCAACCATGGTAAGGGAGTGTTACCGAGTGGCATTAATGTGAGTCACTTAGTGCTGATAGTAAAGGTCCATAAAAATACACAGTAAATTCATGTTTACCGTACCATTTCATTTATCAGCCAACCCCTCTGTTCCCGAATTTCCAGAAGGTTCAGTGTTCTTTTCTTTCCTCTTCTTTTTTATGTCTGTAAACAGAGCTGAACTGATTTACCGAAGAGCTTCCATTTTGTCTAATGCATACACTTTTTTTTCACACTTTCACAGAAGCTTTATGTTTTGTTCATATCAATTTTGGCAAACTCCAGTCTGTTCACTTTCAAGTTATTTCAGTGACTATGTAGTAGGTCTTACTTTCTTTAACAGAAAGATACCAACAAACACATGAATTAATCAATCGATCAGTTGATCCAGTCATTTCATTAGTCATGTTGTCAGTTCCAAGTCATGACACTTCTGTATGGGAGCCTCCTTCGCCAAATAAATACACAAAAACAAATAGTAAGATGCTTTGTCTTTCATGGTGGTCTTTTTGTACCACTCATTTTTGTAATATATCCTTGACTTTGTGCCTGCAAAGGATTGAGGGATTTTAATGACAGCCAAGAGGATTTCAAATGATTAACAGGAAATTAAGATGATGTGAGAATATTCAGTATACCAGGGTCCTGCTTCAGTGAAAGGAAGAAGAACCATACCAGTCCTTCTCTTATTCAAAGAAATTAATTTGATTGCCAGAAATGTCAGAAAAATGCCACAGAAAGAAATGCTGAAAACTATCCAAAACGGGTTGGTCCTCATGACAAACAAACATTGGGGACACTACTTTCCATGACTGCAGGAATCCGGCGCTGTGGGCAGCGCAACTGTGTGCCAGAGGCGAGTTACATCATTGTTGGTAATTTTGTGGACGAGTGTAGCCTGACTGATCTGCGGGTAGACAGGCTGCATCACTGTGGAAGTGTTTACAGCAGACTAAAGTCTGCCCCGAATCAAATCGGCCCCTCTCATTTCATTGAAATATGATGCACTGACAGTCTCAACGGAGCTATCGGAATAGGACAATATGTAACTGCAGCCATTCCGGCATGGGTGGGGAATTTTCATTGCTCTAGTGTTGGTGTGGCAACGTGCAATGTGATCAGGCAAACGGAATGAGCTGGAGGTAAGCACTGTTGAATCATATGTGTGCAGAGCTCACCATCTGTCTGCTTGTTGCCTTAATCAAATTCATCAAAATTGTGTGAGACCAGTTGTCTACCGAGCGCTAGCATCTACATTAGAAGTGATCAGACCACAGTTAGTTTGACTTACTGTCACCAAGTCGTTACTCCGCCAGGTGCATTTCCATGGCTACTTTCTATGCTACAGCAGAATGTTCAACGTAGTGGAGACTGGTCTGTCAAATAAGAAAATACATAGCGAGCCTGACGCTTGTGCAAAAATCTGGAAACAGGATAATTTGCGGTCCCTGGCAGATGCACTGTCTACATATATATTTTATAAAATTGTGATTGGACTCCCTAGAGGAGAGAGTGAGGAAAAGCTCCCTTCACATTTGGCATACAGAGTTGTATTCCCTTTGTTTCACAGTCTAATATGTTGTGCGAAATAATTAGTAGATGAGAGAGGGAGAGAGAGAGCGAGAGCAAAAGGAACATCATGGTCAAGGTTCCCACCAAACCCAAAATGCACCCGAAGTTAACTCTTCTTGTGATCACAGTGCATAGGACGTCACTTGGTTTGACTGCTTTGGCTGAATTTGAATGTAAACAGTTAACTGCAGTTTTCTAAGAGTCATTAGTCTGTTGCGGAGTTACCTTCCCCATAATGATTGATGGAAGGGATACATTCCTCGCTGGCTCGCATGAATATTTTCAGCAAAAAAATATCGTGGCTAAAACGCTGCTGTAATAATGGAAATGGTCTAAAACGATGCATCACATATACCAAATGGCAGAGAACGATGAAGTGTGAAAGAACAAAAGAGCCTTAATAGAGCTGTTGTGACAAAAAAATATGACTCAATATTACTATAATATTCCTAAAATGTTGCAAATAATACTCATGGTTTAGCGTGTTGCAAAACAACTCCTAAAGTCAATAAATAAAAAAGCACCCACAACTAACCACTGCTGTGGTTGGACATGGGCCGATTATTGTTAACTATGGTTTCACAATTTCTCAAGCTTTCCAGCACCGGTATGACCTGGATTTATTCCTTTCTTTTGGGAGTCATTATTGCAGGCAAAGTGACATGACCCCCTCTCTCTACAGTTGCTGGTGAAAGGAGTCAAAAGAGGCATAACTCCTAATACGATGCCATACTTACATGAGCACCACTCTTCGACAATGTCAAGGTAATGTTCATTTGTTGTCATTAAATTAATGTTTGCAACCATCTAAGTCTGTGAAATAAATACTATATGCTTGCTAACAAGGCATATAACTATCTAACTAGAAGTTGTTTCTCCTTTGAAGTTATTTTACAAAGAAGAGCAGAGAAGTTGCTACTCATTTTTGAGGAGGACTGAGTGTTGGACTACATTTACTGTCGTTTTAATTTTCATACTAGGCTACTAATGAACCAACAGTGTGTACACAGAAAAAAGTTATTGTCGTTATTTATCCAAACACTGTAAGATAATACATTTTCGCACTGTAATTGCGTTACTGTGATATCTTGATGCCGTCACATTTTCTTCACACAGTTAACATTAGAATCTGAAACTGGCCCATGCCTAGCTGTGGTGTCATTGCGTTACACACCGATCGAGTGAACTGCTCCCCATGCACGAAAGTAACCCTCTGCTCCATGTGTGTGAAACCAACTGTGTGTGCTTACGGTGTTCACTACTGTGATGGCTTAAAAGCAGAGGTTACATTTTGTTATTATGAATGTACAGTATGTCATGACAAAAAACATTTTACATTAATTCCAAGCCTTCCAGTGGGTATGCACTGTCTAAATATTGCTGCTGGAAAATGAGACTGGGATTGATCCTGCACAGCCAGTACATCTTGTTCATTAGAATGAAAACAGTGAAACTCCCAGGGAGCAATAGGTTTATTGTCTACAACCACAAGCTCACATGCTGTGATTATTACCATGGAGACCCTGGCTATTGACTGTCAAGTACAAATGCCTATGGTGAATATTGTTTCTGAAATTTATAATAAATGGGAAATGCACAATCAATTTTTGCACAATGCAGTTTGGTCAGTGGGACTTGAAGAAGAATATGGGGGAAATAACTGCATGATATAGTGAAAAGGTTATTTTTTTTCTCTGGGTTCAATACTGTGCTGTGTGTTTTGCATGAGTGACGTTGGAGCCAGGCTAACTCATGGACTTTTAGTAACACCTTCTGGCCAATAGGAGAACACGCACATTACAAGAAAATGTTTGGACATGGACGTGTGTGTGTGTGTGTGTGTGTGTGTGTGTGTGTGTGTGTATATATAAATAGTGCAGAGGTAACTGGTTCAATTCCGGTCTCCCTTTGTGGAGTTTGCATGTTCTCACCGTGCCTGCGTGGGTTGTCTCCGGGTCCTGCGGTTTCCTCCCACGTTCCAAAAACATGCATGGCAGGCTGATTGGACACTCCAAATTGTCCCTAGGTGTGAGTGTGGGCACGATGGTGGTTCGTTTCTGTGTGCCCTGCGATTGGCTGGAAACCGGTTCAGGGTGTCCTCCGCCTACTGCCCGAAGACGGCTGGGATAGGCCCCAGCACCCCCGCAACCCTAGTGAGGATAAAGCGGTTCGGAAAACGAATGAATGAATGAATGAATATCTATATATCTATATATCGATGTATATATACCCTCACCGGCCACTTTATTAGGTACACCATGCTAGCAATGGGTTGGGCCCCCTTTTGCCTTCAGAACTGCCTCAATTCTTCGTGGCATAGATTCAAAAATGTGCTGGAAGCATTCCTCAGAGAATTTGGTCCATATTGACATGATGGCATCACACAGTTGGCGCAGATTTGTCGGCTGCACATCCATGATGTGAATCTCCCGTTCCACCACATCCCAAAGATGCTCTATTGGATTGAGATCTGGTGACTGTGGAGGCCATTTGAGTACAGTGAACTCCTTGTCATGTTCAAGAAACCAGTCTGAGATGATTCCAGCTTGATGACATGGCACATTATCCTGCTGAAAGTAGCCATCAGAAGTTGGGTACATTGTGATCATAAAGGGATGGACATGGTCAGCAACAACACTCAGGTAGGCTGTGGCGTTGCATCGATGCTCAATTGATACCAAGGGGCCCAAGAGAGGCCCAAGGTGTTTATATAT
>NW_017805631.1:1458470-1460168 GCF_001891065.2 Hippocampus comes
GAGTCATAGGCTTTCTTGTAATCAATCCAGGCTGTGCACAGGTTGGTATGTCGGGACCTGCAGTCTTTTGCGACTGTTCTGTCAACCAGGAGCTGATGTTTGGCCCCTCTGGTATCTCTACCAATGCCCTTCTGTGCTTCGTTCATGTATTGATCCATGTGTCCACTTATCTTAGCCGCAATGATGCCTGACATGAGCTTCCATGTTGTGGAGAGACAGGTTATTGGCCGATAGTTGGATGGGACTGCACCCTTTGAGGGATCCTTCATGATCAGGATCATTCGCCCTTCGGTTAGCCATCCTGGGTGAGTTCCATCCCTCAGCAACTGGTTCATTTGTGTTGCTAGGCGCTCCTTCAACAGCATGCTGGCTTCAAGGCAATGAGCTTTGATGTGTAGCGGTCAAATTTGGACAGGAATCTCCACTCCAGGAGAATTGTAGTAATTCTCCTGAACTTCTCCTTGACCTGAAATGATTTAGGATTTACATAAGATGAACGTGAGACATTATTTCCAGGATTGAAGAATATGACAAGGAACTGGCCAAAATAGTGAAATGAAAAGGGAGGGCAAATTCTGGAAGCCACTCTCTTTTTTCACCCCATGCAGTTTTGTGTTAATTTGATTAATCATGTACAATACTTAGACATTTTGAAAACAAAAATGGTGTAAGTCATGTTTTACACTCACCAAAACTGATTCTAGACACACAGCAAGAAACCTGTAAAAGAAGAGAGAATTATACAAAAACAATGGCCTGTGTTTGAGTGGAGCGGGGCGGGGGTTATGTTGTGTACTATGAATACTGTTATGCACCTACCTAAAGAATGACTGGAGTGCACTGACTAAAACCTGCAAAAGAAGTGAAAATGTCGCATTTAAACAGCATGAGCTAATCATGTTGGCTTACAACTTAATTTAAGATCGGGCTCTATTATGAGGAAGCATTATTTTAACTACACTACAACAGGATATATTTAGAGATTATTATACTCGATGGTTAAAATGGAAAGAAACGATTACGTGAGCTAGTGCTGCCAGACACATCAACATAATTGTTGGCCACGCGATTAGCGATCCCATTCCTGGCGTGTGGTCACACCTGTTCTTCACAAAAACACCTTGTGTCACACCAAACACTTCAGTGATATCACAATAGTATTGAAAATTAATTAAAGTCCGTTTAACAGACTCGTGGCAAGTTAACTTTGGCAAACTTGATGAATGCAACGGTTTTTCGCCAAGTAATTCAATGAGGACACCTACCTGAATGAAGTGCTTCTATAGCCCCGTTCACACGGCAACGTTTGGTCCGACGCAGCTCCGAAATAAATCCAGTCGAGCATTCACACGTGCACATTTGCTCCGGCGTAGCTCCACTAAAGAGCTTATACCGGACCAAATTTGATCCACCTCAGGGAGGTGGTTTAAAAATTTGCTCCAGAGCAAATGCTCGTCTGCGACGCTACGCCGAAACAAATGTGCACGTGTGAACGCAGCTGGATTAAATTTGCTCCAGAGCAAATGCTCGCTTGCGGGGGAGTGGCCTCGCTACGCTCTCTACCAGACGCACGGAATCCGACCCCGGTCGACAGTGACGAGGGGGCCAGTGACACACAGACGAAGCCCGGCCGTGGACCCCCGTCCCCGGTAAAAGTGTCGGAGATTTAAGCGGTGAAGACAGCGCTCACGATCAAGA
>NW_017805631.1:1460584-1462274 GCF_001891065.2 Hippocampus comes
CCATAATATTTATTAAAAGAAAAATAAATAAAAGTCCGCGAGAGAGAAGCCCGACCCGAACCTGTTTTACTTCCGCATTCCTGTCGTTTTGGTCCGGAGCAGAAATTGCACGTGTGACCGCAAGTGGAGCTGCTTCGACGCTGCGCCGGAGTTGTCACGCTCAGCGGCTTTGCATGTGTGACCGCTCCACAAAATTTGCTCCGGTGTAAAATACATCGCAACAAAATATTTCGGTGCAGCGTCGGACCAAATGTGTGCCGTGTGAACAGGGCTCATCTCAATGATGTCGTCCAACTCTGGGCGGGGACTGTCGGTGTGCAGCTCCTCCTTCGAGTGGCTGACGCATACGTGATTCACGTGCTGCTCTCAATGAGCATGCGCATGAAAAAGGAGCCAAGATGGCGACGTGAGCGGTTGTGCTTTTGGGAGCTGCTTACCTGACTTGATATAAAGTTCGTGGAACACAGATAACTCTTCTATGTTTTTCATGTCAGAAAATTTATACATTTTTTTTTTCCTCTTGACTTTGCTGCCGTCACGGTAACTTGTCCTGAGCGCAGTCCTAGTTCTCTTTCTTGGACGTTGCCTCGACTCGTGCTAAGCTAGCAGCATTATCGGCAGCATTGACAAAATGGAGCTGAAGTCCGCACCTGAGAATGTGCTCGTGGATGGCGCGCACGCCTACTGCCTGCAAAAACAACCTGTCCTCGCGGTTATGGAAACTGACTTCCCGCATTGCCCGTCTCGCCGTCCAAGCCACCGGCGTCGAAGAAAAGTAAGCAATCTCGCACGACCGAAGGAGAGAGCGCGACCATATTGCAACAATTATCAACGCTGTTTAACACCAGATTTGATACGATGAAGACAGATATCAGTAAAATGACGAAGGACATGACAACGAAAATAGAAAACCTCACGAAAACATTGAATATTGCCTGCGCCGAATTAAGAGATGTAAAAGCAAGTCTAAAACAGATCGGCGACTGCGTTGGACTTATGGAAAAGAAAGTGAGCATGATGGAGGGGCGTCTCACTGAACTTGAAAACTACTCACGACGCTGGAATCTACGACTCTATGGTGTAGCTGAAAAGAAAAACCAAAATGTCAGTGAGGAGGTAATCTCGATCTGCCAAGCGGTCCTGCCCGGAGAGAGAAAAGACAAATTTCTTCACGCCATTGACACTGTTCATCGACTGGGACAGCTGAAAAATGATGCATCCAGGCCTCGAGGGGTCATTCTCCAATTCACATCGCGAATCTTCCGAGACGCTGTCTGGAAGGCTGCAAAGAAATCCAGTTTTCTTCAAAGCAACATGCACTTCGCTGAGGATTTGTCACCATCTACAAGGGAGAGAAGAAAGCTACTCTGGCCGCTGGTGGCGAAGGCGCGCGAGGAAGGAAAAACAGCGTACTACATCGGTGATCGAGCCTTTGCCAACGGGACCGAACTGCTTCCTATGGCTTAATACCTCCTCTCCAACCTCGGCTGATGGGCAATTGATGTTGGTAATTCATACATCCTAAAATTTAAGTGTAGATCTGTTTATTATTGTTTTGTTGTACAGCCATTTTAACCTGCTGTCATACCTCCCGTCCAGAAGGTGTCGTAAGAGTTCTATTGTTGATTGCTACACGAGTAAGCCTGTAACACGTTCTTGGTGCTGCTGGAGTAAAACTATTTTCAAGCAC
>NW_017805631.1:1467941-1468983 GCF_001891065.2 Hippocampus comes
TAAGCAGCACAGAAATGATTTTTGTTTTCTTCAGGAATCCCACTCGATCACTAACGATTTGCGGTTATGGAAAGCTCAATGGGGCAACGATTTATGGTTGGCACATGGATCTGAACACTCAGCAGGGGTCGCTACGCTGAAACACCAGTTCTCTGGGAGTATTTTACATTCTGTATGCGATAAAGCAGGTCATTTCCTTTTACAAGTAATCAACACGGGAAACCTCAATATAATACCATTTCTCCTTGAAGTTTTTTTAGAAAGCATCGAGAAAGGTTGTCTTCCCCCTTCTTTAACACAGGGATTGATTACTTTAATACCAAAACCTAAACGATTTTATAAAACCTCCGTAAAAGACTTAGCTCCATTTCTCCTTGAAGTTTTTTTAGAAAGCATCGAGAAAGGTTGTCTTCCCCCTTCTTTAACACAGGGATTGATTACTTTGATTACCAAAACCTAAACGAGATCATACCTTCAATGAAAACTGGAGACCCATTTCTCTATTAAATAACGACTATAAAGCGTTTGCTTCCATTATAGCTAGGAGAATCAAAGGTGTACTCGACCCAATTATTGATGAGGTTCAATCCGGTTTTATGAGTAAAAGACACATTTCTAATAATATCAGGCTCGTCCTAGATATGATTGATTACTCATTTCTCTGCTCTGACAATAGTTACCTCCTATTTCTGGACTTCTATAAGGCATTTGACACGGTCAAACATGAGTTCATTTTTCGCTCTTTGGAGCAATTCGGATTTGGTGATTTCTTTTGTAAAATTGTTAAGACTATGTTTGCCAATGGCAATAGCTCCATCAAACTGAGAAATGGCACCTCTCCAAGATTCTCCCTACATCGAGGAGTGCGCCAAGGCTGTCCGGCCTCTCCATTTCTGTTTCTATTGTGTATGCAACTCCTCACCTGTCATATCAGAAGAAGTGCCATCCAAGGGATATCTATAGCGGGCAGAGAAATCCTGATTAGTCAGCTTGCAGATGACACTACCTTATTCCTAAAGAACTCCAGCCAAGTCTCTGCTGC
>NW_017805631.1:1470197-1485123 GCF_001891065.2 Hippocampus comes
AAAAAAACACTAAACAAACCTTCATTATAAATTTAATAATCATTCTCGCTAAGTTCCATATCCACAAATCCAGATGGAATAATTCAAAACCTCTTTTCTTAATTTTTGAAGCAGAAATAAAGCAGTACCTGAGTTCTATTCTGGATTCCAAAAACAAGAAAGCTGTTAAGACTCTGGCTATATGCTCCTTATTTGAAATTTTTGTCTAAAAATCCCCTGGCTTCTTTTTTGTTTAAATGTTTGTAATATATGTATGTATTAATAACATGTTCGTTTTGTTTTCTGTTTACTGAGAATTGTATTCTGACTTGTTCAATAAAGATTATTAAAAAAAAAATGAGCATGCACATTCAAATTGAATTCAATTTCAGTAAAATATACTGTACTATACTTGGGTTTCTATGTTTTATGCGTCATGTCTTTTAATTGTGTAAATGTTATGAATTACTTTTGAGTGAATGATACTCTTGTATTGCAGTTTCTTCGGTGTGTAGTATTTACACCATTATTTTGAGCTGTCATTAAAACCCAAAACTTATATGTAGATATTATTAACATTTAGTAGATGTAATTTACTACACTCAACGGTTTGTTTTTACAATGTAGAAGTATTTAGATTTGATTTCAAGTTCAGCTTATGTTCACAGGGTGGTCATTTTATGTGATTGCAGATTTTTAGAGGGCAATAAGCAATAGTGTGGTATTCTTCCAGAAAGTTGCAATGACCAACTCTGACCAAAAGAAGGTATACGATTGCCGCTGGCCGTGCACGGCCAAATGGGCCTCTCATATTTCAGAGAGAAGGAGGGCCACACACAAGATGAAAACAGAGATGAACAGCGAACGTTGTGAACAAAATGCAATGGTTTTGTGTTCCACCCCCCCCCCGCCCCCGAAAAAAAAAATTGTGAAATGTTGGAAATTAAAAAAATAATCGTAATAATAATTTCACATGAGGTGGATTTTAAAACAATAGGGTGTGGTGGGAATTAAACACAATACCTCAGGTTTACAAACTCCTGACTGTACCTCTCAGTTAGCATGGACCTGAACGTCAAAGCCTTTACTCTTCATGTACTGTATCTTTAAAAATGGGACGTAGCAGCTTGTAAAATTCAAATCGATGTGGCGCTTCCTGCTTCACTTACACTGTGGCCTGGTGTTCAGTGTTCTGGCTTGGAGTTCTTTAGGAATTTGGTTCAAATCCAGGCACTTTTCTAACAGTAGTGAAGGCACAGAAGGAGTGGGCTCCAGACCAGGCAAGAAGAGGACATAATGATCCATAAGTGTTGCATCCATGTGTGACAGAAACCAAAAAAAAAAAAAAAAACTGTCAAACGTTGCAAAAAAAAAAAGTGCACATGACGTGGATTTTGAGACGTGTGGATACAAAAATATAATGCAAAAGTGTGGTGGAAGTGTGGAGTTATTTTATTTATTTTTTCAAAAGTGATTTATTTGGAATTTTATTGCTTCCACTTGTATTTGGTTTTGGTTTCTCGTGCAGCTTATCTTAACAGAGTGGTCATTTTATGTTATTGGTGATTTTTAGAGGGTGATAAGAAAAAATATTGGCCTCTTTCTGGAGGTTGCAATGACTAACTCTGACCAGCAGAGGGCAGATATCGCCGTTTGCCGTGCACGGCCAAATGGGGCTCATATTTCGGAGCCGAGAAGAGCCATAAATAAGGTGGAAACAGCGGCGAAGAGCGAACGTGTTCAATAAATTGGAAAATTCTTGTGTGCGTGCGCGCGCGTGTGTGGCGTGTGTGTGTGCGTGTGTGTGTGTGTGTGTGTGTGTGTGTGTGTGTGTGTCAGAAACAAACCAAAATCTGTCAAATACAGCAGGATTTTTAAAAAATGGCTCATATAATTATGAGGTCGATTTTGAGACGTGGCTCCAGAAAAAAAATAATGCAAAAATGTGACGCAAATGTGGCATTTGCCACTCGTGCGAAAATGCAGTGATTTTGTGTTCCAGAAACCAAAAGAACCCGTCAAATGCGGCAAGATTAAAAAAAGCTCACATGAGGTAGATTTTAAAGGACTCGCTGGCATAGCAAGATTTATTTATTTTTTTTAACTCTATAATATGATCGGGATATTTTCTAAAAGGTAGTACAGTCAAACCTCGGTTTTCATCCATCATCCGTTCCAGAAGGCTGTTCGAAAACCTAAATTATTCTAAAACCGAAACCACGCTCTTTTTAAAATAAAAATGTTTACTGAACACGTCTGCTCACAATGGAAAGCAACACGAGGAAGCATCACTTCCTCGTCTACCTGAGGAAGCATCACTTCCTCGCATAAGGAGGGGCAGAGGAGACAAATGGTGCCTTCGAGTGCGCTCAGTTTGTTTGAGAACCGAAATTTGTTCATCATCCGAGGCATAAAAAAAAAATTTAAATTTTTGGTCGAAAACCGAATTGGACGAGAACCGAGATGTTCGAAAACCGAGGTTTGACTGTACTCTATAAATCAACAAATAAATCAAAAAGAAATATCCAACCCTGAATTTCAGACATACATCTTGCATATATTTATTTACATTCCTGGTAAACAGATTGTGGTTTGCACACAAGAAGGTTTCATCATTTTGTACTCTGTCTGAAGAAATTCAACATATCCAGATGAACTGTGTCAGCAGATACCCATTAAGTCTAAATCCATTAGGGCTAAAGCCACATTTTGTCATCATTTTTCACAAATTGAGCGTTGTTGATGAACACAGTCGAAATCGTTCCAAGTTAGTAACTGCAATGGTTTTGCCTGGATTTCACCGCAGTCCTGGTTACTGAGGCCGTTGGGCTGCCCAGCCTTCCAGAACCTGTGACACAGAACAAGCCCTCAAATTCAGACATGGACATAACTCATGTCGAATCACATGAAATTCGGGGGAATTTTTTTTTTTCGTCTCCACCCTTCCTTAGAACTAAGTGAAGTAAAACCTGGAAGTGAGAACACCTTATTGGGAAATGTTCAAATAGTACAAACTTACTCTGTAGTGAGGGGGGTCCCATCCACCCAAACCCATTTTCCTTCCTCGATATGATCGCTCAGACCAATCCATGCATCCTGGCTGTGCCCCAATAAACCATTCAGGAATACCTGTTTGTAAAGACCAGAATTGTCTGACATGACTGGAATTTCCCAAAATACATATTTTCAAAATGCAGCGTTACACAACAGAATTCCTTCATACCCTTGAGATTTCATTGTGTCCTGCACACACTCTCAACAACTTGTGAGAGATGTAGGAAAACAGCCCCAGAACATACATAACCGAATCACCTTTGCGTAGCACAATCGCTTCGTGTGGAGCACAAGTAAAGCCAAAAAACTCAGTCAAAACAGACGTTCATATCTCGCCAAGTGAACGCCTCATTGAAATTGGAATCCGTTAGTCTCACCTGTTCCTCCCTACTGTTTATGACAACGAGATCAGCTCCCCTGCTGATGCAGTCAAGCCTGCTCTCTGCCCAGCTCCGACTCAACCTCGACACAAAGTAGCAGTTGCCGCCAAACTTCTTCCAGCCGACCCCGCAGAGCATGCCTTCAGAATGTCAACAAAGAGATTAAGGAGGCCATCGGGTCACTGGACCCATGTCTAAACTGGTGACTTACTTTTCACCTTGATGGTCATTTTGTCCACGGTCTTCTGCAGCTCATACCTTTCTGTCTCCAGGCTGCTGTGATTTCTGCGTAGCCACTCGTATTCAATGCGCAGAGTGTTGCAGGTACTGTCCACGTAAGTTTTTTGTCTCTGCAGCAGTTTGTACCTGATCTGACACATGCTACTCCTCTCGCTCAACAAAGTATAATTTCTTTCCAGTTGGTCCTTATCCTCCTCCAGCAAAGTGTAGTTTTTTTGTAAATGGTCTCTGTCTTTTTTAATATTGTCGTAGAAAGACTTTTCCACATCCCTCTCAGAAGCCACTTTGGCCTTATTGGCTATAAGTAGCTCTTTCTCTTGAACGAGGGATGCGTAACGGGCATTTAACTGATCCTTCTCGCTTCCCAGTGAAGAGTAACTCCGTTGTAGTTGGTTTTTCTCATTTTTCAGATTGTTAAAGCGGGACATGCAATTATCTCTTTCAGTTGACAAAGTGGCCTTACTTGTCAAGAGAAGATGTTTCTCTCTACCGAGGGAATTGTAGCTGCTCTGTAATTGCACCTTCTCTTTCACGAGCAACTCATAACTGGCCTGTAACTGGTCTTTCTGGCTTCTCACTGAAGAGTAATCACGCTGTATCTGTTGTTTCTCATTTTTCAGGCTGTTGAAGCGGGACCTCAACTGATCTCTTTCTGCAGACAAGGTGGTTTTACTGGCCCGTAACTGGTCTTTCTCTCGAACAAGGGAATCAAAACTGACCTGTAACAGGTCTTTGTCCTTCCTCAATAAAGAGTAATCACGTTGCAGCTGGTCTTTCTCATTTTTTAGTTTGTCAAAGCGGGACTTGAAATCATCTCTTTCTGCAGCCACATTGGTTTTACTAGTTAGTAGAAGCTGTTTCTCTTTGACGAGGGCATTGTAGCTGGTCTGTAATTGCGCCTTTTCTTTCACAAGCAACTCGTAACTGACCTGTAACTGGTCTCTCTGGCTTCTCACTGAAGAGGAATTGCGCTGTATCTGTTCTTTCTCATTTTTCAGGCTGTTGAAGCGGGCCCTCAACTGATCTCTTTCTGCAGACAAGGTGGTTTTACTGGCCCGTAACTGGTCTTTCTCTCGAACAAGGGAATCAAAACTGACCTGTAACAGGTCTTTGTCCTTCCTCAATAAAGAGTAATCACGTTGCAGCTGGTCTTTCTCATTTTTTAGTTTGTCAAAGCGGGACTTGAAATCATCTCTTTCTGCAGCCACATTGGTTTTACTAGTTAGTAGAAGCTGTTTCTCTTTGACGAGGGCATTGTAGCTGGTCTGTAATTGCGCCTTTTCTTTCACAAGCAACTCGTAACTGACCTGTAACTGGTCTCTCTGGCTTCTCACTGAAGAGGAATTGCGCTGTATCTGTTCTTTCTCATTTTTCAGGCTGTTGAAGCGGGCCCTCAACTGATCTCTTTCTGCAGACAAGGTGGTTTTACTGGCCCGTAACTGGTCTTTCTCTCGAACAAGGGAATCAAAACTGACCTGTAACAGGTCTTTGTCCTTCCTCAATAAAGAGTAATCACGTTGCAGCTGGTCTTTCTCATTTTTTAGTTTGTCAAAGCGGGACTTGAAATCATCTCTTTCTGCAGCCACATTGGTTTCACTAGTTAGTAGAAGCTCTTTCTCTTCAACGAGGGAATTGTAGCTGGTCTGTAACTTGTCTTTCTCTTGAACGAGGGACTCGTAAGTGGTCTGTAACTGGTCTTTCTCGCTTCTCAGTGAAGAGTAATTGCGCTGTAACTGGTCATTCTCCTTTTCCAGATTATTGAGTCGGGACCTGAAGTCATCTCTTTCGGCAGTCACAGTAATTTTATTGGCTTCAAGTCTTTCCTGCTCTTTCACGAGGGAATTGTAGCTGGTCTGTAATTGGTTTTTCACCTTAGCGAGGGACTCGTAACTAGCCCGTAACTGGTCTTTGTCTGTCCCCAGTGCACTAGTCAGGGTATGTAGCACATCAGTCTCCCTATTTAAGAGGCTATAATTAGTCTGCAACTCATCATGCTGCTGCTTCACACGCCGGAAGTTGGCCCGAATCTCATCCCTTTCGGCAGTCAAAGTCATTTCATTGTCAAGGAGTCGTGCTCTGTCTGACACCAGAGACTCATAGTTCGTCTGCAACTGGTCTTTGTCCCTCATTAGGTTATCCAGTGTGACCTCAAGCTCATTTCTTTCCCTGTGGTTTGTGTCTGTGGGAAAGATGTCATTGTGGAGATGGTCGGATTTAGCCTGGTGCTCCGTTGAAAAACGAGGCAATATCTCATCTGTGAAAATTGATTTTAGGTGTTTAAATCAGTTGAAAAAAACAATGCCCCTTACACTCATGCTCGCACAGAGTGACGTACAGTAGATTAACTGTCCAATGTTACCGGCCAATAGGACGGCGCACAGCAAACCAAGAGACACAGTGATGCATCTGGATGATTTTTTCTTTTGTCGAAAGTTCACTGAATGAATTGAAAGGAAAATATTGTCAGTTTATAACAATAACATGAAAACATTTTTTGGGCTCCCAATACACCTGGAATGCAAAATAAAGAAATAAGTAATGCAATATATTGAAATGAATTATGTATATACTGTACATTTGACATGTATTTCAAATGTGTATTGAGAAGCACAATAATATCATTTAGCATTAACATGGTAGTGCTTTCACCTGACCTCCATCTTATTTTGGTGATTAATATTATGCATTACCTTCAGTGACAATCCCTTGCATCGTTAAGTTCTTTTTTAAATAGCCGCAGTCATCAAGTTCCATGGAATCCATGTTTATCTGTATTTTTTCCTAATTCTGAAAGGTGAAAGTTGTACCTTGGTATAAAACAAAAACAAAAAGAATATAGTCAGTTGTGACAGTTTTCAAACGTTGATTTTGTACTTCTGCAAGTTGGTTGTAACAAAACAAAAACAAACAATACAGATCTTGATTGCTCAACTCAACTCAACTCAACTGTATTTATAGAGCACTTTCAAACAGCCATCGCTGCATACAAAGTGCTGTACATAGAGCAACTAACATATACAACAGTAAAGCACTATCAAAGACGGTAGAAAGCATCAAACAGTAAAACTAAGATCGAGAGGGACCAGCAACGGAAGAGGCTCGATCCCCTCTTTGCACCAGTTAGGACAAGCGGTTGTTTCGGATATAGCACACTGTATTTGAAAATATTTGAAATGAAATTCCACCCAAAAACTACTCTGTAATTTTATTTATTTTTTTATTAATGTGACAATTTGACCCAGAACATTAAAAAGACACACACACACAAAAAAAAAAAAAAAAAAACAATCACTCATCTGGCCTACATAATAAGACACATTTACTCATATTCCTTTTCATTTTTGCCTGGAAAAAAAAATACACTTTTAATCGCAATGTAATGAGATGCAACAATTGTTTTTGTTTCCATTCTTTTTTTTTTTAATGTGTCTGTTTGCTTGTGTTTCCCATGAATTGTCTTGTTTCACAACTGTAGATTTGACACCCCATGTTTTACAATATCTAATTTACATCAGTGTACCATTATAAAGCCATGAAAAGTCCTTACCTTGGATCTGTGATGATGGATGAAGTGGGTTCTGCTTACGCATTAAATCACCAATAGATATATATATTTGTTTGTTTTTTCTTAATACCAGAGGAAGAAGGACTTGACTGGGCTCTGATTGGTTGGAAATGAACATATTGATATTGACAGTTCATGATGATCCAGTGCAACCGGAGTTCATTGACTTCTGGTTATGAATTTTGGGGAAGCAATTGAGTGTCTTTTTCTTTTCTCGGCATAATCAAGTCTTACCCTGTGCTTTCAGTTCCTCAGACTCAGGTCAAGTGGGAACAATTCAAAATGATTCCAGAATGACCTTTAGCTTTTCCACTCTTCTCAAATCATTTTTAGAATTGTGACTATGATTCAGGTGAGCTACTGTAGTAGTTAGCATTGGCAGTCAAAGTGTTTTAATTCATACACTGTCTTGTAAAACACAAGTAAACAGTCAAATGTGACTGAAACTGACATCTGAATATTTGAATATATGTCAAGATTTCGTGCTAAAAGCTAAATGCGTGTAAAAAATGAGCCAAGGTGCATCTAAAATAGAGATTCTGTACATGTTTTATGTTCTCTTGTCAAGCTTTTTCACAATTTTGATTTACGGGTAAATTCAAGTGGCTATCTGATGGTAATCAGCTTGCTACTGTCAACCTTTGCAGTAAAAATAGTTACTTGTTTTCATCTGCATTCCTCAAAAACACAACTTAGCAGTTAAATGTGACTGAATCTTACATTTAAATATTTGATGGAAAGTTAGTGGAAGGCCTATGTGTCGCGATATACCGTGAGCGGCGAAGAAGAAAAAAAAAACCCTCAAAAGTGGTTTATATTGCTTCTAAAATAAACATCTACACATTTGACGTTTGCCTCAGAAGCATTATTACAGTTTTGACTGAGATTTAAGCTGCCTTCTTCCCTCTAATTACTATGTACTAGCATGCTACAGTCGTTAACTTGACCATCAAAGTGATGAAAAAATTATTGGCAAATGAACTCTCAAATGATACAAATAACAAAAATGATAAGAAAATGAGTGAGCTTGAAAGAGTCATTGGAATATTTGATGGAAAGTTGACAAGGGCCGATATTTAATGCGTTATCGACAAGCTAGTAAGAACTCCAGGCATCAACCACAGTACTTATAAAACAGTGGTTCTTAACCTGGGTTCGATCGAACCCCAGGGGGCGGGTGAGTCGCTCTCAGGGGTTCGACGGAGCCTCTGCCATGGAGGGTAAGACATATGCGACTCAACATGTTAATTAGTTATGACACACCCGCTTGGCCATCACTGGCTGCAGATGATCACATGACATTGCTTGTCCAATCAGTGCTACAGGAAATTTAGTCCGCTCAGTAGTCAACGTGTTACTGTCATGATAGTATGTCATACAATTAAAAAAAGCAATGTATATGGCTTGAAATGTTCTTTACTTTTTTCTGTTTTTAATCAATGTGTTTTTTTTATGTCTTGAATTTGTAAAAAAATATGTATCCTTATTTTTCACTTATGAAGGGTTCCGTGAATGTGCATAGTACCTCAAAAAAGGTAAAGAACCACTGTTATAAAATGAAGTGAGAGTGCGAATACAAATGCGGTCCAATAAACTTTGAGGCCGGTGTTGAGATTTAACATGTGGATCCTGGCAAAAAGACAAAAAGGGTTAATGTGCCTTAAAGTCACAGTTCATTAACACACAGGGGACGAAGGGGAATGTCTTGAACGCGGCGGGATGAGCCTCTCCCCAGCAAAGTAAATCAAATGGGGATCAAGGAGGAAACGGGCGTCGCTTTTCGACACGGGCTTCAATCTTCCCTCAACGGGGAACTGCCAACAAGAAGATTTAGTTCTCTTTTCAGGCCACAATTAGATGCATAAGCACACAGTCGGAAGAATATTAAGCACTCACTTTATCAGTTTATCAAATGAAAACTGTGATACATATAATTGTCAGATAAAGAGCCTTATAGTTGCTTTCTTAATTTTATCTCGTAATTACGAGATCCTGTTCTCGAAATCATGAGGGTGTCTATATTTTAACAAGTGATTGAAATGCTCCACCTTAGTTTTTGCTCTCTTCTGGGAAAAGGTTTGAATTGTTTTCAGAAAAATTTACTTTTTACGTTATTGGAGGTGAAGTGATGGCTCTGCTCCACAGAGCTATCTTACATAAATTAGAGCAATTCATCAATGCTGAGGCATTATAGAGCTTGGCATGACAATGAAGAATTAGCAGATACTTGTGAGAGTAGCTGATAGATTGATTATTTTTAGTTATCATACATTCGCTTATTATTAATGTTATTATTGTTATTTTGATATTGATTGATTGATTGATTATGCTCGCAAAGACGAAAGCTTATGCCTGCAATGATAAATTGATTATGCTTGCAAAGATGAACGCTTATACCTGCAATCATTAATTGACTATGCCTGCAATGAAGAACGCTTATGCTTCTCATAAAGATATATTAATCATTATGTACTCACATTTATTATCCTTTGTATTATATTTATATACCGTACTCACATTTATAATCAAGAATGCTTAGTGCACTGTGTGGAAGTTTAGGGATGCAACCACCTTTCCGAGGACGTGGTTGGGAAGAGATAAGTGTTAAGACTAAACAGGAGCAAGGTTGGACAGTGAATGGAGCCATCAACACCAGCTGCAACGTGATGTTTTTGTAACAATTGCACACATGTACGTAATTTACACTCACATACACACACATAGTCAAACAAGTTCAGTGTGTCTTCAACAGCCTCCACCCTTTAGGTTGGACACACCTATGTAGTAGATTTCCCAATAAATAAGGGGGTGAAGGGGGAGATCGGGAGGGGTGACGTGCCGAGAACTGAAACCGAACGCTTCTCCTCGTTCCCTCCTGGTACCAGAATTGAGTCTCCTGTCTCCTCCTTGTGTTTTATTCCTGAGTGTCAAATTGGATAAACCTGACAGTAGCCCAGGTATGTTGAAATTCTCTCTAAAAATTGTGCTTAAAAAAAAAAAAAAAAGTTCATGCAAACAGACAGGCCCAAGGCCTGGCATCAAACCTCCAGGCCTCTTGCTGTGAGGTGACAGTGCTAACCACCGAACCACCGTGTCGTCTGATGTCTACTTGATATGTATTTTATGTACTTGTAAAAATTACAGTCCTTTTGTGAAGCTTTTGACAAGATATTTCCTTTTGGCTTGCAGTTCCTAACAAGCAAGCAGTGGATGAGGCAGTGGTCAACATGACCAGTTCAGGTATGAAAACACATTTCTTTGTGTTTATTCGTATACTTCTGTGGCACTGTGTCATGTGATATTAAACTAATGATTAACTATTTTTAGGGCACAATCTCTGGAAAACACTTGCTATGGAGGTTGCAGAGACCCAGAAGACCTCGAATGCAACAGCTGACTCTGTAATTGAAGTCCAACGCTACCTGGCAAAAGCCAGAAACCAAGACCCTTTACAAAATTGGAAATGGAACCAGAAAACATGTCCACATCTGCATCAACTTGCACTCAAAACTCTCTGCTCACCATTGTCATCTGTACCATGTGAAAGAGTATTTTCTAAGGCTTGGGAGCTGGTGTCTAAGAAGAGAAATCGCCTTGGAGCAAAGACACTCCAAAAACGTTTGTTCCTCAATACAAATTCATAAACTAATCACTTTTTGTCTTTTATTTCATACTGTATGATTTAACAGTGAACACAAATTTTTGACATAAATTAAAATTTGTAACTATGAATTGTAACTCAAAGTTGCTATATTTTACATAACTCTGTTTAGCATGTATACAAGCAAGGAATTTCTTTACCTGCAATGATTTTATAACTACTGCAGGGGTCACTATTGGGAGACCAACACAGTATCAATACAGTGCCGGCACAGTTTGTGTTGTGTGTCAATACACTCCTTGAGGTATCATTGTCACATCACTACCTTATACAGGTAGAGGTTCAAGGACCAGCTTTTTTAAAAAAAGAAATATGGACCAACTTACAACAAAGAATAGCTTTATTAACTGTAACAGAAAAGATTTAACATGCATCTGAAATTCAAAAATTAAATTAAATCCTTAATTAAACTGAAAAAAAATTTTGACTGACCGTGTCAAACCATACGATATTGAAAAATAAAATTACATAAAATACATACAGTAAATAATAATGCATTCAAACTGATCACAAACATTAACTCAGGAGCACAATATTAAAAAACTTTAACCTGCAAAACAAAAATATATAATATAATTTGTGTTGATTTTTTTAAATCAAAGATGATGTCTGGATTCATGGTTACAATGAGCACGTTTTGCAATGCACAGCTTTTCGAAGCGAGGTTTGAAGCAGGACACAGCAACTCTCGGCTCCTGCTCAATATGTAGCTGGGACCTGTGTTTTAGTTTACTGAAGTAGCAGTCACAACGCGGGATGATTGTTGGCAATATTCGGCACGTTTTCGCTGAAAAAAAGTCAAGGGGCTTATCAGCGTGATTGAGTGTAATGTCTTGAAGTGATATTTTCTTCCTTCAAATGCTCCCTGCACACACTCTGCCAATAAGAGCGCCACTGCTCCCTAATGTAGTGGAGGTGCGACTGCACTTTATTCTCGGACAGTAAAAAAAAATCTAAATAAAAAAATAAAAAAGCATGTTCCCCGAGGTCAAACGCACCGCCCTTGATAGAGCCCCACTATTTGAGAAGTACTGCCTTAAATGAAGACTAACAATGAAATAACAGTTTTAACAAGTCTGGGTTACATGTGGGAAGTGGAGGTGTCCGTTTCAAATTTGCAGAAAAACACGCTTTGATTGTCAGCCAGTTCTTTATTAGTCGCTACTTGGGGGGATAGTGTCCTGTAGTTTGTAACTGCTTTCAGGCCATTCCACATAGATGCAGAGTCGTTCGCAGGAAACAGTTTTTTTCGGTCTCGCCGCATCGCTTCCCTTTGCAATGATAATTTCCTTTGTCAATTGATTTCTAGCGTGCTTGTACAGTGCCCTATCTCCACTTCTCAAGGCGGCCTCTTCCTCTTTTCACATTTGCCTGAGTTTGGCAGTGAAGCATGGGTTGTGATTGTTGAAGGAGCGGAAGGACTTTGTTGACACACACGTCCTCACAGAATCTGATGTATGTTGCAGTGTCTGTGTATTTGTCCAGAATGCAAGTTGAAGTTTCAAAGACTTTTCATTTAGACTTTTGACATTTGCACATTAAATGTTCTCAAAATTACATTAAATGGATCTCATTAAAAAAATCTATTTCTCTTTCAAACAGTATTATTATTATTATTATTATTATAATTATCATTAATTTTTTTATTATTATTTTTTAATGCCAAACTAAACAAAGTAAGGCTTTGGATGAAGCTCAAAGTGGACAAACACACCCAGCCTGCTGTTCCAACTCATAAAGGCTTTGTGTGTTTTGTGATAATCATGTGACTTGTGCTGTTAGCCTTCACACTCTGTGTGGGACCACACAGGCGTTGTTTACCGCATTGGCCTCGTTGACTGCATAAGTCCTATGTGATTGACACCTGTGGTCAGTGAGTCACAGGTACAGGTCTGGCCTTTACACCCCCGCCTCCTGCAGCCTCCAACACCCCACTCGGCTTACTTCACAAAGAGGCTTTGACAGCAACATTTCAGTGTCAGTGAACCAAATCTGCTATCTGAGTCTTTTGTGTATTTGGTGACTCTGCTCACTTGAATGAGTCTGCGTGGGTCTTCTCTGGGTACTCTGGATTCCCCCCACATTCCAAAAACATGCATGGCAGGCTGATTTAACATTCAAATTTGTCCCTAGGTGTGAGTGTGAGCGCAGATCAATCAATTCTTTATTCATTTAGCAATTTTCATCCATAAAATG
The DNA here is from genome assembly GCF_001891065.2 of Hippocampus comes. Taxonomy (NCBI): domain Eukaryota; kingdom Metazoa; phylum Chordata; class Actinopteri; order Syngnathiformes; family Syngnathidae; genus Hippocampus; species Hippocampus comes. The sequence goes on from NW_017805631.1 coordinate 1,483,273, forward strand.
CAACTGAAATTGCTGTACAATGCTTTAAACAGGTCAGACTAGCATTTTTCCCCCACCATCAAAGCCGACTCACCACCAGGTGGTGATCAGTTGACAACTCAATCCCTCTCTTCACGTGAGCGTCCAAAACAGGGTGGGTATTTTGTTGCTGCTGTTTGGTGCATTGGCACAGACAATGATCAGGACCGGTCCCCACAGCCACACGAAAAGGGAGGCTACCCTCCCGTCCACCGGGGTGATCCCCAATGTACAGGCATTGAGCCAGGGGCCAATAAGTATGCCCACATCTACTCTGTGCTTCTCTTCGAGGGCAACTCGAGTTCTGATTCACGAATCATCTGAGTCAGCGGTGTTTTTGGGAGTGCATTAACGCTCGCCAATCGCCTGTTTTTTGTGAATCATCTGAGTTCACTGTTTCAATTGAGTCCACTTACTCGGGTCAGTGAACTAAACTGGAGTCTGCAAACGTGCCATGTGTACTGTAGTCTCATCAAGACGATTGTTTGAGATCAATTGATTGCACCAGCATTTCAAGGATATTAATCATGGATGTTTATATTGGATTGCCGAACCTTTTGTTTGATTCAGGGACTCAAGTATTCTCCAGTGAAGTCTACACACCCAACAATTACAGGGCTTGGAGAAGTACTGTACTCCGAATGTGGATCTTTAACTAGGACATGTGCAACATGCGCGGATTCCCAAGACAGGTCCAACCAGGGCCTCCACTGACTCCACAAATACCACAGCAACATTGGTCAAGGTCTTTTGTGGTTAAAAAAGTCAAAATTATCATGAAGTGCACAGACAAACTTGTCAGGAGATAAACGCTAAGGTTGGTTGAGTGAGACGGCAGGTTGTCATGGAGGTGGATGTCAGCGGTAACCTGAGGGCAGCCTTAGTTATTCTAGTCGCTCCACCAAGCGCCCCATCTGACGCATGATGGCCTTGAGGAGATCAAACACTGATCACTCACTCATCACCTAGGCCTTTGTTTCCCAACTATGTGATCATATTTTCGCTGAAACAACCCCCCAAAGCCTCGCCTTTAATTATCCCAAAACACACTGACGTTTACCACAGCACAGCTTTCTTGTGAGTCATTTCATAGAACGGCCGCCGACTGTTTTGGCTGCCGGCCTAAAGTCTTTCCTCTACGGCGGCCCTGAACTGGACTGACAGAGGAATCACATTGGCAGTTGAGAACACGCATTCAAACATCCACCAAGGTCAGTATTTTATTGAATGGCCTGAATCATTTGCGGTGTATGTGTCCTTTGTGATGAGTGGGAGTGGAAAGGCTTGATTAGATGAAAATTGTGTGACTCATCATTGCCAAAGATTGTTGGAGTCTTGACAAGCCAACATCTTCAATATGAAAATAAATAAATAAATAAATAAAAATGCTTTTTATTAAGTGATATTCAGATTCAGATTCAGAAAACGTTATTTATCCCCTACATTTAGTGCTCCAAGCAAACAGCTGGTTGTTTTGAATTTCAGAAACAGATAGAGGGCTGCAGTCATTGATGCACTTTAACCCATTAACTGAGCGGGACAATCTCTCACACACACAAATTCAAATTATCATTAATTTTTTTATTATTATTTTTTAATGCCAAACTAAACAAAGTAAGGCTTTGGATGAAGCTCAAAGTGGACAAACACACCCAGCCTGCTGTTCCAACTCATAAAGGCTTTGTGTGTTTTGTGATAATCATGTGACTTGTGCTGTTAGCCTTCACACTCTGTGTGGGACCACACAGGCGTTGTTTACCGCATTGGCCTCGTTGACTGCATAAGTCCTATGTGATTGACACCTGTGGTCAGTTAGTCACATTTACAGGTCTC
>NW_017805631.1:1485237-1490174 GCF_001891065.2 Hippocampus comes
CAAATCTGCTATCTGAGTCTTTTGTGTATTTGGTGACTCTGCTCACTTGAATGAGTCTGCGTGGGTCTTCTCTGGGTACTCTGGATTCCCCCCACATTCCAAAAACATGCATGGCAGGCTGATTTAACATTCAAATTTGTCCCTAGGTGTGAGTGTGAGCGCAGATCAATCAATTCTTTATTCATTTAGCAATTTTCATCCATAAAATGCAACTGAAATTGCTGTACAATGCTTTAAACAGGTCAGACTAGCATTTTTCCCCCACCATCAAAGCCGACTCACCACCAGGTGGTGATCAGTTGACAACTCAATCCCTCTCTTCACGTGAGCGTCCAAAACAGGGTGGGTATTTTGTTGCTGCTGTTTGGTGCATTGGCACAGACAATGATCAGGACCGGTCCCCACAGCCACACGAAAAGGGAGGCTACCCTCCCGTCCACCAGGGTGATCCCCAATGTACAGGCATTGAGCCAGGGGCCAATAAGTATGCCCACATCTACTCTGTGCTTCTCTTCGAGGGCAACTCGAGAATGGAAGACAGTCCAATTTCCTCTTGAGAGAACCAGTACCAGATCCCAGGCTGTGTGTGGAGGCAAGCGCGACTATATCAAGTCGAACTCCTCTGCCTTGTACACCAAGTCCTTCCCTGCCAGAGAGGTGACATTCCATGTCCCAAGAGCTAACTTCTGTCGGTGTGGACGAGACCGCCAACGTCTTCGCCTTTTGGCCACCGTCCAGCTCACAAAGCAGTGGCCGCTTTGGCCCCTCCCACAGGTGGTGAATCCATAGGAAGGGGGACCCACGTTGCCTCTTCAGGCTGAGCCCGGGAGGGCACCAAGGGAGCAGGTCAAGCTACCAGGTGCTTGCCATCGAGCTCCACCTACAGGCCTGGCTCCAGAGGGGGGCCCTTGTGACCTCCGTCTGGGCAAGGGAAAACTTTGTCTTCTTTTGTTATTCATCATAAGGTGTCATAGTTGTTTGCCATTGGTGATCCTACAAGGGGAATAAAGGCCCAGACAATTTAGCTCCTCGATGAAAAATGTCACTCACCATTAGCTACACTTAAAGAGCCGTGGCCGTTTGTATTCCAACAAGTACTACTAGTATTAAGTATGACAATAACGACACAGTCCAGTGCAATAGCCTTTATTCGATGATAAATAAAGTTGCCTGTGCATTATTAAACATATAATTATGATGATGAAACTTCAGTTTGTGCCACCGTCGTCCTTCCTCGCTGCTGACGCAGTTAGCCTCATGTAGCTTTCGGCTAACATCTTGACATCTAGGGTTCCACTGCATTGCAGTGGAGTGAGCAGCAATACATGATGTCATCAAAACCACCATCTGCGGCAAGTTGCCAAATAAGGTAGATCACAATAATCTACCAAGTATTTTGGTTCATTTTCAACCTGTTTGGGAAATATGATCCATGATTTTTCAAAAATATCCATAACAAACAGATTTATAGCCATAACAAGGGAGCGTTGAGCCATTTTGTGGAAGCATCACATAAAAATGTATTATATTGTATTGCATTTCTCTAACAAAATACAGACAATCCATAGCAGTTGCCAGCTCTGTAACTTCTTGAGCCAGCGGGCCCAGGACTTAAATTTTTCTTTTATTCATTTTACATCCTACCTTTTTGTTTAAAATCTTATTGAACTTTTCCGGGCCATCCTCCACCATCTGTTTGAGAGTTTTAAATCCAAGGCAAGTTCATTTCTTGAATACCTGCGGCCAAATATTGACAAACTAAGTTCAACTTATTTGTAGAATTCAATTTAACAGATTGGGATAAAAATTGGTGCACATGTTTTTATTTTTTGGCCAATCTTATGAGAGCCGCTCCCGTCCTGCTAGAAAGTTACTCATCACCAGTGTTGCCACCATTAACTTGCAAAAGTATCATTTACTTTACTGATTACTTACTTTATCAGTTACTTTAAAGATTACCTGCTTACAAAAGTAACTTAGTTACTTTGCTGATTAACTGATTAAAAAAGTACAAAAGTTACATTAATAGTTGAGAAAATAACAATTCTGATTCGCAAAAAGATGACTCGGTTCGGTTTTGCCATTTTAACAGTGATACTTAAGTACCGGTATATATTTTTTTAAATGAAATGAAGACAACTTTTATTTCATTTAAAAAAATATATTCTTAAATATATAAATAAAGACAACCTTGCGGACTTTGTATCGGTCTGTCGTGGTAAAGAAGGAGCTGAGCCAAAGGGCGAAGCTCTCAATTTACCGGTCGATCTACGCCCCAACCCTCATCAATGGTCACGAGCTGTGGGTCGTGACGGAAAGAACGAGATCCCGGATACAAGCGGCCGAAATTAGTTTTATCCACAGGGTGTCCGGGCTCTCCCTTAGAGATAAGGTGAGAAGCACGGTCATCCGGGAGGGGCTCGGAGTTGAGGCGCTTCTCCTCCACATCGAGAGGAGCCAGATGATGTGGCTCGGGCATCTGATTAGAATGCCTCCTGAACGCCTCCCTGGTGAGGTGTTCCGGGCATGACCCACTGGCACGAGACCCCGGGGACGACCCAGGACACGCTGGAGAGACTATGTCACCCAGCTGGCCTGGGAACGCCTCGGGATCCCTCGGGAAGAGCTGGAAGAAGTGGCTGGGGAGAGGGAAGTCTGGGCTTCCCTGCTAAAAGTGCTGCCCCCGCGACCCGACCCCGGATAAGCGGTAGAAAACGGATGGATGGATAAAGACAACCTTTTCGATTGTCCACAATTAATTTGGCACAGAACACACAACTGATATTTGTAGCTCTTAATGTTTATTTCAAAATGTTAAGAGTGCAAATGAAACATTTTAATATTGATTTAGCATTTCAATGATTTTAATTAAAAGACATGACAAACATTACTCCAATTCCAACACAGGTAATCTCAGGTTCTTATTTAGAATGTTAGATTTTAGTGTTAAGATGACAGTCAACATTCCTTCTATTTCTTCCACTACAGTACATCACCATTACAACCACAATACTGAAATTAAACATCTGAGTCTGACTGTCATCTGAGAAAAATCATACAAAGGACATCCAACATAATGTGTTCCTATTCGATGTTCATAAAACTAAATACTCAATCAAGCTGCAGCAATGGAGTCATTGTCCACCTCTTTGCCTTGTGGCTGCAATTAAATACAAAAGTGTGATCATTAAAAATATGGCATAGAACATAAAATTCAGACAGCAATAAAATGGGTGTACAGTTTCCTATAAGCCAAAACAGTATACACGGTGTTCAAAAGTAATTATCCTGTTATAGTGGGAGACGAATTAATGTTTTTTTCTTGTTTGTCTTCAAAAAAAAAAAAAAATTATCCTAAATTATTTAAGAATCTACAAGGTACAGTATATTGATGGTGATGCCAAAATAAATTTATTTTATTTGTGCCATCACTGTCCACAAACAGAAAAAAAAAAAAACCTTAAAAAATATGACAGGCCAATTCCTTAAATCAACATGAGTTACCTTCACAAAGATGCGATGGGGCAGGAAACGTCTGAGGTTGTATGCCTTGGTTGTACAGCGGTCCACACTGATGCTCAGTTGTGGTAACGTTTGGTAACCGGCAATCAGTGGATAATAGTTGTACAGCATCTGCTGTTTTGAACCAGGAAGTATACGGATATGAACCTAAACAAAACAGAAAAGCATTATTAAATTCAAGCAGGGAAAATGAGTCAGAATGAAGAGTGAAAAAGACATTGAGTGGAGGATTCTCTTCTCTTCTCTCAATTCTCTTCCACATAACCGTCATCAGATTGCGATAGCAGCAGCTTAAGCAGGGAAGACCAGATGTCCCTCTCCCCAGCCACATTGTCCGGCTCCTTCTGGGAGATCCCGAGAAGTTCCCAAGCCAGGTGGGAGACGGCCCTCATTCCAATGGGACATGCCCAGAACACCTCACCAGGGAGGCATCCTGACAAGATGCATGAGCCATCTCATCTAGCTCCTTAACTCTGAGCTCCTTCCGGATGAACGAGTTTCTCACCTTATCTCTAAAGGAGAGCCCAGACACCCTGCGGAGGAAAGTCATTTCGGCCATTTGTATTTGACACATTCGTTTGGTCACAGCCCACAGCTTGTGACCATGGGTGAGGGCAGAAACGTAGTTTGACCGGAAAATCGAGTGTTTTCTCTTCTGGCTCACCTTCCTCCTCACCACAACGGACCGATAGAGTAAGCATCACTGCAGATGATGCATCAACCTGCCTGTCATCTCCCGCTCCATCCTCCCCTCACTCATGAACAAGACCCCAAGATACTTGTGCTCCTCCACTTAGGACAGGATCTCATCTGCCCAAATCTAATTTACTGCCAACAATGCAGAACAAACTCTGACATTGGTCTGAAAGGGGCTGAAATGTCCGGAGGAGGGGGTTCGGTATCCGGTAGACCTTAAGTGCCCTCACAACTCTCCGAGGGACACAGGTGAATGCCTTCAAGTTCACAAAACACATACCAGTAGCTCTTAACCTTGTTAGAGGTACCGAACCCAACCAGTTTATACGCACATTCACCGAACCCTTCATTAGTGAAAAACAAAAATATGACTTTTTACAAATTCAAGACAAAAAAATGTTTTTATAAAAACATAAAAAAGTAAATACATTTTCAAGACACAAGTGTGTGTGTGTGTGTGTGTGTGTGTGTATATATATATATATGGCGGCTGGATAGCTCAGTTGGTAAGGCATCGGTTTGGCGTACGGGAGACGGTGGTTCGAATCCCGCCTGGGGCAAAAATGAGCACATAACACCATCCAGTGTGGGTCCTTGGGCAAGATCCTTCACGCTATGCCTACCTCATACAATGATGAGAGACAATAAAATGAATGACATGCCGGCTCAGACGTCGCCCGGCCAAACAAGGTCTGCGTCAGGTGCTGGGGAACCAGAGC
>NW_017805631.1:1490802-1491106 GCF_001891065.2 Hippocampus comes
GCTGAAAGGGGCTGAAATGTCCGGAGGAGGGGGTTCGGTATCCGGTAGACCTTAAGTGCCCTCACAACTCTCCGAGGGACACAGGTGAATGCCTTCAAGTTCACAAAACACATACCAGTAGCTCTTAACCTTGTTAGAGGTACCGAACCCAACCAGTTTATACGCACATTCACCGAACCCTTCATTAGTGAAAAACAAAAATATGACTTTTTACAAATTCAAGACAAAAAAATGTTTTTATAAAAACATAAAAAAGTAAATACATTTTCAAGACACAAGTGTGTGTGTGTGTGTGTGTGTGTGT
>NW_017805631.1:1494196-1506840 GCF_001891065.2 Hippocampus comes
TGCCTGTGGTGGTCGGAGCACTCGGGGCAGTGACCCCCAAACTAGATGAGTGGTTGCAACAGATCCGAACAACATCATCGGACATCTCAGTCCAGAAATGTGCAGTGCTGGGAACAGCAAGGATACTGCGCAGAACCCTCAAGCTTCCTGGCCTCTGGTAGAGGACCCGAACTGAATGAGGGATGGACACCACCCGAGGGGTGAGACGAGGATTTTTTTTTTTTTTTTATATATTAATTTTGGGACGTACTATCACGCCAGTCACACTGACTACTGAGTGGACTAAATTTCCAGCAGCACTGATTGGACAAGCAATGTAATGTGATGTGATCATGTGCAGCCAGTGATGGCCAAGTGCGTGTCATTACCCCCCCCCCACACACACACACACACACACATTAATTTAATGTGTGTGTGGGGGGGGGGGGGTCACATGTTGACATTGGATAGGTAGATCTCCGGAGGTTGGCTCCTTGAAAAGTAGCCCTTGAGATAAAAAAGGTTGGCCACCCCTGCTAAAGTACATCAACATCTTCAGGTCGCTGTACCACAACTCTACTTGTGTCAAAACCAACAATGGCACAACCGATGATTTTGACATTGTCACTGCTGTAAGACAGGGTTGCATTCTGTCACCTCTGCTCTTCATCATCACAATTGACTTTGTGATGAGGAAGTCCATCACAGGGGCAAAAGTTGGCATCAAGTGGGGAGGGGGCAGACGAGCTGACCTGGGCTTTGCGGACGATTTGGCTCTGTTAAGTCACACCCAGCCCGCACTCCAGGAGTTGACCAACAGTCATAAAGAAGGACAATGACTATGTTTTATTGTTTGATGAGAGCATGAACTCAAAGACTCAAAACAAACAATTAGACATGCATATTCGAATCTGGCACCATGACAAGGTCTGTACTCGATACATAACCTCACAATTCCTTGGGCACGCAGCTGCTACAGATCTTTTAGTACACTTTAATGCAACAACATCAGATCTTCGTAGAAATGGCCTTTTGCAGGTTTCAATGGATGGTCCCTCAGTGAACTGGCCTTTCCATGAAAAGCTGTCAAAGCAAATTGAGGATTAGACTGGGATGGGCCTTTTGAATATCGGTAGTTGTGCCCTTCATGTGGTTTCAGGGGGGTTTCAAACAGGGGCTGTTGCTACAGGTTGGGGGGTGAATGATATCCTTACCAGTGCATACTATCTTTTCAAAGATACTTCAGCCAGGCGACAAGATTTCACCAGCTGTTATAACAGGGTGTACTGACTTCCCTTTGAAGTTCTGCAAACATAGATGGATTGAAAACTGACCTATGTGTAGTAGGGTTCTGCCCCACTTGAAGTCATATGTTCATGCATGCGAAAGTAAAAAGGGTAGCAACACCCACTATAGCAAATCCTATAAAACACTCCTTGAGGCAATCAATGACAAGTTGACAATTGTTCAGATCAATTGCCAGTACAGTAGAGCCATTCTTAGTCTTTTACCAAACTGACAAGCCCATGTGTCCTTTTCTGGTTAGTGACTGAGAGAAGATTGTAAGAAATCTTTTGCAGAAGTGTGTCCAGTCAGATGCATTGCTCAAGGCTTCTACTGTGTATGAGTTGACAAAAATTGATCTTGAGAAAGAGAAGCTTGAGAATAGCAAAATTGAGATTGGGTTCAAGGCTGAAAATTAATTAAAGGCACAGAAAAAAAAGCCAAACCAATCAGTGACTTCCAAGTGTTTGAGTTTAGAGAAGAATGCAAGATCTTTGTGGTGAAATTCGTCAACAAGATTTTTGAAAGGTGTTCCATCAAGTACTCACTGGCTCGGAATATGGTTTGTCTAGACCAGGGGTTGCAAACCCGGTGCCTGTGGGCACCGCGTCGCCCGCAATGACCATATCAGTCGCCCGCAGGCCAGTTCTAAACATAGACCTAATCACGAACTATTACTGTCTAAAATTTGATTAAATTGTGTTGCCATTCTTTTTGAATTGCATTTACAATGATGTAAATTAAAAACAAAAAGTATAAAAAAATATATAAAAACCTTAAAAAAAAAAGAAAGTAGCAGAGTTCGCTAATATGAGAACTCTGACGTAGTATGGGGCAGAGGTCAGTCTAGCGCGCATGACAAACTCAGCCTTGGTCTTGAGCATTGCGAAGATGAGGAGACGAAAGCGGTTTCTACCCACATAAACATGGCGGAAAAATGGAAGAAAACGTATTATTTTCACAGTGAATGGGACGAAGAATTCTTTTTTACTAATGTGAAAGAAAACTGTATGCGTTTCATTTGCGGTGCGACTGTGGCGACGGCAAAGCGGCACAATGTGGAGAGACACTTCAGCACTTGTCACAAAAGCTACCATGCTAACTACCCACCCGGCAGCGCACTACGGGCCCGCGAGTTAAAGGCAGCTTTGGGCAAACAGCAGTCTCTTTTTACAAGGCCGGTGAAAAACTCTCAAAAAGCAACCGAAGCCTCTTTTAGAGCTACATTTTTTGATAAAGAAGAAGAAGGCATTTTCAGACGGGGAGGTCCTCAAATAAGCAATGATCATTTTCGCTAACACTGTACTTAGACGAGAAGAATGGAAACAATATCCTCTTTACTCTCTCAGATGTCCAGCTGGGGGCGAACACGATGGCTCGAAGGGTGTCTGCTATGTCTGGGAACTTGACGGAACAGCTGGACCGGGATCTGGCTAGGTGCAGGTGGTTTAGCATCCAGTGCGACGAGTCTGTGGACAACAGCAATACTGCGCAGCTGATGATCTTTATACGATTGGTATTTGATGATTTCTCCACAAAAGAAGAACTCCTGACACTACTGCTCCTGAAGACAACTACGAGGGGAGTTGACATTTATAACGCAGTGAGGAGTTTCTGCATGGAGAAAAACGTACCACTGGAAAAGCTGGTATCGGTGACTACAGACGGAGCTCCTGCTATGACCGGCCAGCATGCAGGTTTTCATCGCACACTGTGAAGGTGACACAGACTTCCCACCATTTCTGCATTACCACTGCATTATTCACCAGCAGGCGATATGTGTAAAGGTTACCGGCTTTGAGCACGTGATGACTCCCGTGGTGAAGATTATAAACGACAACCACTCCAACGCCACACAGCACAGAACATTTAAGGTGCTATTGGAGGAGCTGTCAGCTGAATATGGAGACCTGCGATTGCACACAGAAATCCAATGGCTGAGCAGGGGACACATTTTGAAACGTTTTTTGTCGTTTTTGAATGAAATCAAAGAGTTCATGCAGTCCAAAGGTGGAGACACCTTTCTGCTGGAGGACACTGAGTAGATATTGGACCTTGCATTTTTAACTGACTCCACTGGGAAATTAAACCTTTTGAACTGTGAGCTGCAGTGCAAAGGTAAAACTGTTGCTGACATGATAAGTTCTGTCAGTGCATTTAAAACCAAGATGATTATTTTCTCCATGCATTTACAGACAAAAAAAAGTGCTTCACTTTCCCTCTGTGCAGTCAGTGCTCAAAAGACAATGCTTCTGCATCTGAGACTTATGACAAAGCTGCAGAAAAGTACTCTCAAGTCATAGACAGACTTGGGCAAGAGTTTGACAAGAGGTTTTGTGACTTTGATCAGCTTGAGCCATGTGTATCATTCATTTCCAATCCTTTCATGCAAGTGGATACAACACGCATTGCTGAGCAACGAAGTGCAACGTTCAATTTGTTGGTCAGGTGGAGATGGAAATTGTAACCTTGCAAAATGGCCTCCACCTCAAAGCCAACCAGGCTGCACCAAACTTTTGGTGCCTTGTAGATACTGAGTACAGTGGTGTGTGCACAGCAGCCATGAAGGTTGCCAGTATGTTTGGTTCAACCTATCTGTGTGAATCAGCCTTTTCTGACATGAACTTCAATAATATAAGAACAAACAGAACACGCCTCACTGATGCACATCTGCAAGAGTCACTGAGAGTTGCAGTGTCAATTTACACCCCAGATTACAGTACACTGGTGAAGAGCATGCAATGCCAGGCTTCCCACTAACAGACGAAGAAAAACAAATGACAGATGTTGTTGGTGGCAACATGTCAGTGCTATGGCAAAGATGACTTTAACCCTGTGAAAAAGTGAAAAATATACAAATCCCTTGTTCTGCTGGGGGGGCTTCAATGCTCACGTGGGCAATGACAGTGAGACCTGGAAGGGCGTGATTGGGAGGAACGGCCCCACTCATCAGAACTCGAGTGGTGTTTTGTTATTGGACTTCTGTGCTCATCACAGATTGTCCATAACGAACACCGTGTTCGAATGTAAGGGTGTACATATGTGCACTTGGCACCAGGACACCCTTGACGACAGTTCGATGATTGATTTTGTGGTTGTATCATCGGATTTACGGTTGCATGTTTTGGACACTCGGGTGAAGAGAGGGGCGGAGCTGTCAACTGATCACTACCTGGTAGTGAGTAGGCTCCGATGATTGGGGAAGATGCCACTCCCACTTGGCAGACCCAAACGTATTGTGAGGGTTTGTTGGGAGCGTCTGGCAGAATCCCGTCAGTAGGAGTTTCAACTCCCACCTCCGGCAAAACTTTCCCCATGTCCCGGGGGTGGCAGGGGACATTGAGTTCGAATGGACCATGTTCAGTGCCTCCATTGTTGAGGCGCCCTATCTGAGTTGTGGGCGCAAGGTGGTTGGTGCCTGTTGTGGCGTGTCTCATGTAATCAACTACATTTTTGTCTCTTTTCCATGAGACTAGAAAATGCATTATATTTAAGTCATACTTGTTGTTTATTAATGGAGGATTTAGTTTAGTTGGGTCTGGTCTACTTTACGTCCTGTGAAAATATGTGACAACCATATTTTCATCTTATTTTCATGAATGCAAGTTGGAAGATAAGTGTTGAAAACATCAGCGGAGACAGAGATAAACTTTGTACAGAATTGCTGAGATCTAGCATAAAACTGTTTTTCACCATCTCACTTGTCTGCAAAATTGATCATTTCCCCTGTTTTTCCCTCTTCTGCCCTGGTGTGAAGGCTCAAAAAGGCGATGGCCAGTCATCAGCGAAACAAACACCTCTCAAAGAGAGGCCTGGTGATGAACCTGACAGAGCCTGCAACGGTACACCACCTCAACACCATCATCCACAAGCGCTGAGGTGCTCACAGAGGAGTCTGTGTCATCCAGCCAAAGTGGATCCGACTATAAACCATCATCCAGTGAAGATCAGGGGTCCCAGTCATCCTTTAACAGTGGACCAGAAAAGGGCCACATTAATTTGTCATCTCGTAGAACTAAGGATGGGGAAGCTAAGGAACTCAAGGCGAAAGGTAAATCAATACAAAAAGGTATGAAGTCAAAAGGAACAGAGAAGTTAAATGATGGCCAAAAAAGGCACCAAATTCTATGGTTCTATGGTACAGCACATTTGACAATAAAGTTGTATTCAATTCAATTCAAATTATGATTTAAGACTAGCACAAAAAAAGGATGGTGCCAGGGTCTGGGACAAAGTTCACTATTGTATTTACTGTAAAAAGAATCAAATGAAGATATCTAGACATCTAGAAAGAAAACGTGATGAACATGATGTTGCCTATGCATTTAGTTTCCCGGTTCGTTCCAAACAAAGGAAGACAGTGTTAGAAGGCCTTCATAGTAAGGGTGACCGGCAACACAATCTCACTGTTTTAAAAGAAGGAAATTTTGAGATTGTGACATGGAAAACAGCTTTCTGGGAAGTTAGACATCGCAAAATACCTACCATGTCTGTTATGCAATGTTCAAGAGGACTGAACTCTGGAGACATGCAATGTCGAGAATGGAAAGAGGAAAGACAGAAAAACAAAAGCGCAGTAGAGAATCATCCAGTGGAGTACAGACAATAATTCATTCTATGTTACAGGATCATGGAACATCTCATCTCAAAAGTGACGAGATGATTTGTGCATATGGATATGCATTATTTGCTAAAAAGGGCCGTGAACACTCTCAGAACAGATACATTGCACAAAAAAATTAGAGAACTGGGACGGTTTGTGTTGGCCGCCAAGGAGATTAACAAGCATGTCAAAAGTCTGAAAGACCTGTGTGATCCAGCAAATTTTCAGATGACAATTCAAGCAGCCAAGCATGTGTCGAACTACGATGCAACCAAGAATGAATATGGAAAGCCATCTACAGCAGTTAAAATTGGGTTTCCCCTCAAAGGGGCATGTGAGGCTTGGATAGGCCAGTGCTTTGTGACGTCGGATGGCAAAGCAGAAAAAAGGCAAAAAGGTTTAAAGAGTTGCTGGATACCTCCTGGTCCACTTAGGTGGCGACCAATGCCCTTAGTGCTATTGAGCAACGGAAGTGGGGCAAAGAAGATTATGTGCCTCTTACAGAGGATGTAGGTAAAGAGATTCTTGTCTCTTTATAAACTTAAGCTAAACCCCGGTGGAGCAAAAGAAGACGCCGTGGACGAGACTACTGTTGTAGTAGAAAATGCATATATATATTTGGACAGAAAAAGTAAAAACATACAGAGTACCAAGGAGAGCGTGTCCGTCCGACCTCGAGCGTCGTGTCGTCTGTACTTAGTAGTGATGTGTCGGTCGCGAACGAGCCGGTACAAAGAGCTCTTTGAAGTGAACGATGAGAGCCGGCACTCTCCCTCGAGAGCCGGCTCTGTCATTTTCCCTCTCTTTCTCTCTCTTTCTCTCTCTCTCTCTCTCTCTCTCTCTCTCTCTCTCTCTCTCTCTCTCTCTCTCTCTCTCTCTCTCCCCCCCCCTCCATGTTGCTCTCTCTTTTTCACGTGTCTGAAGCGAGGTTTCGCAGTGGCTCAGCTGCCATGCTCAGAGAGGGAGACAGGAAGAGAAAGGCAGACATTTTAATTGGTTAAAGTCAGACGACAATAGGGCAGAATGCCATGTCTGCAAACTGAAACTGTCCGTTCGAGGAGGGTCAACTAATAACCTCCATAGGCACATGAGGACAGTTCATCCTACTGTCCAGCTAGAAGAAATGAGAGAGGCAGGTGTGCCGGTTACGGCCAGTAACATTAGTCAACCTTTTGCTGCTACAATTGTTTCTAGCTCCCAACCATCAGGCAGTGGAAGACAACCAACAGCAACACAGACTACAATAAGCCAATTTACGGCCCACAAAATGACGCCCTTAAAACAGAACAAGAAAGATGAGGATTTGGCTATAATGACTGCTCATGATTTTCAGCCATTCTCAATTGTGGAAGACAGCGGAATCAGAGATTATTCTCATTCGCTTAATCCACAGTACGTTATTCCAAGTCGGAAAACTATTTCTGAGAAAATAATTCCACAATTGTATGAGAGAGAGCAAACTGCATTGCAAAAATGGGTTAATCAAGCATCTTCAGTTTGCCTAACTACGGACTGTTGGACATCTAGAACGACCACAAACTTCATGTCTGTTACATGCCACTTTATGGAGGATTTTAAAATGGTGTCATGCCTTTTAGACTGTTTTGAATTCAATGACAGGCACACCTCGGAGAACCAGGCAGAAGCACTGCAGAAAATAGCAAATGAATGGCAAATCAACAACAAAGTAGTGTGCTGTGTCAGTGATAATGCTGTAAATATAACAAAAGCCATAAAATTCTTGAAATGGAGCCACCACCCGTGTTTAGCTCACACGCTGAACCTTATAGTCCGAGATGCCCTAAAGGAACTGAAGCCCACCATTGACAAAGTGAAGGGGAGAGTGGAATATTTCCACAAAAGCACTTTTGCAACAGACAGGCTGAAATTTACTCAACGCCAAATGGGGATGGCTGAACTAAAGATGAAGCAAGACTGCCCAACTAGGTGGAATTCAACACTGTACATGCTGAAACGGCTCCTGGAGTGTAAAGGCACCATCATTTCAACTCTAGCAATCACCAACGTCCCTGAGACTCTGACAAAAGAGGAATGGGAAATTCTGCAGGAAACTTGCACCATTTTGGAGCCCTTTGAGCAAGTCACTGTGGAGATCTGCTCAGAGAGGTGAAGATGATCATAACTATTGTTTTTTAAAACACATTTTAAAAGCATGTATCTAATGTATGTGCCTTGCTCTTTTTTTTTTTTTTGTTTCGGGACAGCCTAAAAAATGTTGCTCCTGTGCAAGGGTCTGCAGAAGGTCACAGTTCAAAATCAAAGGAAAGTGACAAAAGAAGAAGTCAACGCGGTGATGACAAGTCTTTGCACGTCAATGGACAGGAAGTTCCATCGAATGGAATTTAATACCATTCTGTCAGAAGCATCAGTGCTTGATCCGCGATTTAAAAAACTGGCCTTCAACAACAATCGGGCATTAGACGAGGCACTACAGAGGGTGACAGCAGCTGCTGCCAGGTTCACCCCCACTCAATCAGCACAACCAGCAGTTGATGAGGGAGCAGTGGGACGAGTGGCACTAGAGGAGGCACCAACTTCTGCAATTTGGCAGGTGTTTGATGACCGACGAAGTGAAGACCTGGCAAGGCGAGTTCCCTCTACCAATGGGATGCTTGAAGTTAGGGCATATCTTCAAGAACCACACATTTCAAGGGCAGCTGATCAACTGAGCTGGTGGAAATACTGAGCTTCCGTCTACCCCAGTTTGATCAAAGTAATGGAGAGCAGATTGTGCATTGTAGCAACATCTGTACCGTCAGAGAGGGTGTTCTCAAAGACTGGACAAATAATTACTGAGAGAAGGAGCCGGATCAGCCCGTCCAAGTTGAAGTATTTAGTTTTGTTGAATGCAAATTTAAAATAAAGCAAGGAGTAGCTTATGTTTGTTAAAATAAAGCAAGGAGTAGCTTATGTTTGTTTTGTTCGCTGCTGCTGCTGCAGTTACTACTCACTATTTTTGTTATGATGCAGTATGTTTGATTGTTGTTGTTTGAAGTTTAATTTTGTTGCTTGTTTATTGTTTGGAGCCTTTTTAATGTTCAATAAAATAAGTAAAAACCCTTTTCTTTGCTTGATAATTGTTGCTATTTGCAGTCAGTAGAGTGCAATATTTAGTTCACCAAGTCATTTATCAAAATGTATGCTAAATTTGTCACAAATATTTAAAAGAAAAGCTAAAGTTAAAAGAGCCGTCTCTTTTCACTGAGCCGATCCAAATGAACCGGATCACTGAAAAGAGCCGCAAAATCCCATCGCTATAACTTAGCTGTTGTTTCGGCTAGGCTAGCTTAGCTGGTGTCGTAGATCAAAGCTCTTTGATGTGTAACATCTGTTGCGTCAGCGCTGATTGGTTGAAGCCAAAAGACACGCCCGTGCGTACATGTGCGCGCTGACGCACGCACAGCAGAGAGCAGCAGACCATTGACTGCTGAGTTGCGCTTTGCTCGAGTGGCGTTGCTACAGGGCCCCCCTCCTGGATCCGAAGTCAGCGTAGGCGACAAAGGAAGGAAATCTTTGGAATGACGGAAGAGTCAGAATAGCAGATAGGAGGTGAAGCGGTGAGGGAAGCAGACTCGTCGGCCGCTGCGCGTGGTTTGGCTTGATGAAGACACCAGACACGTTTTCAGTGGTGGCGTGCTGGGCGAGCGGGATATCGGAGGGCGCACAGCCATGGATGATGTCGTGGTCGAGATGGGAACGGGAAGGGCAGCGGTTGAGGTTGACGGAACCGGTAATGTGGCAGCTGCTGTCGGTGAGGGAATTGCGGGCTGAATGGCGGGAGAGGACTGAGTCGTGTTGTCGGCGAAAGTTGCTGTTCGTGAGCGAGGAGACTGCTGCTCTGCGACTGCCAGCTTGAGTCGGTCGATGGAGACGGTGTCCTCACGGCCGATTATTCTGAGTCTGAAGGTCTTGTCCCCTCGGGCAATCACGGGGAAGGGACCGTAGTAAGGCGGTACGAGGGAAGGCGGGCTTTTCGCGAACTGACGCAAGCGGTGAAGCAGGTCGTTGACGGCACCTGTCCTTGGCTCGGTCGTGTTGAACAATTCACCAGGCAGTCTCAGCGTCACGCCGTATACAAGCTCCACCGGACATGAGTCGATGTCTGGCTTTAGTGTGGAGTGAATACCAAGCAGGACGAGTGGCAGGTTGTCAACCCAGTGATCAGCGTTGTCGGAGGACATCAGGGAGGCCTTCAGTTGGCGATGAAGGCGCTCGACCATTCCGTTGGCAGCAGGATGGTAGGCTGTAGTCCGACGTCGTGCGCACCCAAGGAAGGTGCAGAGCTGGCGGAAGAGGCTCGACTCGAACTGGGCTCCACAATCGGTGGTGATGGTTCCCGGTGAACCAAAGCGAGCGACCCACTGTTGGAGGAAGGCCAGCACGACGGACTCGGTACTGCTGTCAGGAAGTGGGATCACCTCGCACCATCGGGTGAAGCCGATCAACGCAGGTCAGGAGGTAGCGGCAACCTCGGGATGGTGGAAGGGGTCCGACCAGGTCGATGTGGACATGGCTGAAGCAAGAATCAGGCATGTCGAAGGTGCCGATGGGCGACTTCTGTGTGGCGGTGCACCTTGGAACGTTGGCACCGGAGGCAGCTGCGGACCCTTCCAGGAGAAACGTTTCGCGATCAGCTTCGCCGTGCCGTGAATTCCTGGGTGAGAGAGTCCGTGCAGGGACTCGAAGACCTTGCGTCGAAGGGAGTCGGGGACCAACGGTCGGGCGACATCATTGGTCTGGACACAGAGGAGGGTTCGGTTGGAGTTGGGGCGGGCACGGAGATGACATCGGGATCGCTGGATCGGTTAGTCAGACCCTCACGCGCCTGAGCCTCTGCCATCACGTCGAAATTGAGGCCTTCGGGGAACTGGATCGCGTTGATCTCAATTCGAGAGAGGGCATCAGCAACATCCTTGACGTGGCGGAACTCCAAATAAAATTGGGAGAGGTAGTCAAGGTGCCGAACCTCTCGCTCCAGGTAGTTTGTAGAGGAAGATGGAATGGCGGAGAGCAGTGGCTTGTGGTCAGGGAAGACGATGACACGAAAGCCCTCGATGAAGTGGCGGAAGTGCTTCACACTGAGGTAGACTGCAAGCAGCTCGCGACCGAAGGTGCTGCATCGTCGTTCAGCAGGCTGGAGGCTCTTGGAGAAGAAGGCGATCGGGCGGAAGTCACCCTTGTGGCCGTCGTGGAGGACCGCGCCAACAGCATCCTTGGAGGCGTCAACCATCAGAGACAACTGGTTGCCGGGGCTCAGGTGGGCGAAAAGTGTTGCGTCGGCAACAAGGTCCTTGAGCCATTGGAAAGCCGCCAGTTGCTCAGGGGGGAGATCAATCGGGCCGTTTTTCTTGTCACCGGTCAGCGGAACCAGCGGCAAAGCCGTCTCGGCACATCCAGGAACGAAGTGGCGATAAAAATTGACCATGCCCAAAACCCGCCGGAGTTTCTTGCGATCATCCAGTTGTGGGAAGTCCCGTATTGCTTGCACCTTGTCGGGAAGCGGCCGAACACCAACGCTGTCAACATGGCGACCGAAGAATTTCACCTCAGGCTGGCCAGACGCATTTGTCAGCGTTGATGACGAGTCTGTACTCGTCGAGGCGGCGAAACACAGTTTCCAGGTGCTACAGGTGCACCTGCTGCTGGCGATGAGAATATTGTCGATGTAGGCACAGCAGAAGTCGAGACCACGCAATACAGAGTCGATGAAACGCTGGAAAGTCTGCGATGCGTTGCGGAGGCCGAAAGGCATTCGGAGAAACTCGAATGAGCCAACGGGGGTGGTGATGGCCGTTTTGGGAACATCTTTTGGAGTTGGTGATAGGCCCTCACCAGATTGATGGTTGAAAAGGTCAACTTCCCGTGAAGGAAGGACACACAGTCATGGATGTGTGGGATAGGATATCGGTCGGGATGGTGACGGAGTTGAGGGCATGGTAGTCTCCGCATTGACGGCAATCACCTGCCTTCGCTTTGGGGACCATGTGTAGCTTGGAGGCCCATTTGCTGCTCGAAGGACGGATGATACCGAGCTGAAGCATGTGATCAAATTCGGCTTCGTGGGGGCCAGTCTTCAAAAACGCTGAAACTTGGCGGGACCGGTCATCTCGATGTGATGAACGACACGTGAGGCGCTGGCTCGGTCGTCCGCACGGGGTTTGTCAGGTTCGGGAAACGCCGCAACATGGTCGCGTACGGAGACGATGAGGGGGCAGGGAGACGCTGGAGAAAATGGTCGGAGGTCGTTCTACGCACTGTCAGGCCGGTCTTGTCGTCAACCAGCTCCTTCCTGTGAATGCTGACTGACAAGTCAAATTCGTGCAGGAAATCGGCACCAATGATGAGACGGGGGACATCTGCGATGGTGAAGACGAAGGGGAAGCAGCGGTGCAGGCCCAGATCAAGTCTGAGAAAGCGTTGACCGTACATCTTGATGGTGGTGCGGTTGGCTGCCTGGTGGGAGGAGCCGCTGGTCGGGTGATGGCGCTCTGCGGGGGAGGGAGGGACCACGCTGACATTAGCGGCAGAGTTGACCATAAAGCGTCATCCAGAAGTCCGATCGAGGACGTGAAGGATGCGGCTCGCAGCAGAGGTGCCAGGAGAGTTGAGTGCCACGCTCACTTGCTGGCGGGTCCGTTTCCCGCCTGTAAGCACGGTTCGCAACATTTCTTCGCCGAGTCCCCCCACGTGCGGTGATACCAGACGAGTCACCCTGGGAGGGGGAGCACTCTCGGCTGCCGCCACGTTCGCGACTCAC
>NW_017805631.1:1507547-1524747 GCF_001891065.2 Hippocampus comes
GGGCGGATAGCAGTGGCTTGTGGTCAGGGAAGACGATGACACGAAAGCCCTCGATGAAGTGGCGGAAGTGCTTCACACTGAGGTAGACTGCAAGCAGCTCGCGACCGAAGGTGCTGCATCGTCGTTCAGCAGGCTGGAGGCTCTTGGAGAAGAAGGCGATCGGGCGGAAGTCACCCTTGTGGCCGTCGTGGAGGACCGCGCCAACAGCATCCTTGGAGGCGTCAACCATCAGAGACAACTGGTTGCCGGGGCTCAGGTGGGCGAAAAGTGTTGCGTCGGCAACAAGGTCCTTGAGCCATTGGAAAGCCGCCAGTTGCTCAGGGGGGAGATCAATCGGGCCGTTTTTCTTGTCACCGGTCAGCGGAACCAGCGGCAAAGCCGTCTCGGCACATCCAGGAACGAAGTGGCGATAAAAATTGACCATGCCCAAAACCCGCCGGAGTTTCTTGCGATCATCCAGTTGTGGGAAGTCCCGTATTGCTTGCACCTTGTCGGGAAGCGGCCGAACAGCAACGCTGTCAACATGGCGACCGAAGAATTTCACCTCAGGCTGGCCAGACGCATTTGTCAGCGTTGATGACGAGTCTGTACTCGTCGAGGCGGCGAAACACAGTTTCCGGGTGCTACAGGTGCGATGAGAATATTGTCGATGTAGGCACAGCAGAAGTCGAGACCACGCAATACAGAGTCGATGAAACGCTGGAAAGTCTGCGATGCGTTGCGGAGGCCGAAAGGCATTCGGAGAAACTCGAATGAGCCAACGGGGGTGGTGATGGCCGTTTTGGGAACATCTTTTGGAGTTGGTGATAGGCCCTCACCAGATTGATGGTTGAAAAGGTCAACTTCCCGTGAAGGAAGGACACACAGTCATGGATGTGTGGGATAGGATATCGGTCGGGATGGTGACGGAGTTGAGGGCATGGTAGTCTCCGCATTGACGGCAATCACCTGCCTTCGCTTTGGGGACCATGTGTAGCTTGGGGGCCCATTTGCTGCTCGAAGGACGGATGATACCGAGCTGAAGCATGTGATCAAATTCGGCTTCGTGGGGGCCAGTCTTCAAAAACGCTGAAACTTGGCGGGACCGGTCATCTCGATGTGATGAACGACACGTGAGGCGCTGGCTCGGTCGTCCGCACGGGGTTTGTCAGGTTCGGGAAACGCCGCAACATGGTCGCGTACGGAGACGATGAGGGGGCAGGGAGACGCTGGAGAAAATGGTCGGAGGTCGTTCTACGCACTGTCAGGCCGGTCTTGTCGTCAACCAGCTCCTTCCTGTGAATGCTGACTGACAAGTCAAATTCGTGCAGGAAATCGGCACCAATGATGAGACGGGGGACATCTGCGATGGTGAAGACGAAGGGGAAGCAGCGGTGCAGGCCCAGATCAAGTCTGAGAAAGCGTTGACCGTACATCTTGATGGTGGTGCGGTTGGCTGCCTGGTGGGAGGAGCCGCTGGTCGGGTGATGGCGCTCTGCGGGGGAGGGAGGGACCACGCTGACATTAGCGGCAGAGTTGACCATAAAGCGTCATCCAGAAGTCCGATCGAGGACGTGAAGGATGCGGCTCGCAGCAGAGGTGCCAGGAGAGTTGAGTGCCACGCTCACTTGCTGGCGGGTCCGTTTCCCGCCTGTAAGCACGGTTCGCAACATTTCTTCGCCGAGTCCCCCCACGTGCGGTGATACCAGACGAGTCACCCTGGGAGGGGGAGCACTCTCGGCTGCCGCCACGTTCGCGACTCATGTTGCGTCCACGGCTGTGGCTGCGGTCCTTGCTACGGCTCCGGATTTCGGCTCATAACTCGCGGATATCGTCCTGCATGAGGCGTTGCATGTTGAGGAACTGCTGGAAGGCATCCTTGCTCAGGGTAGTTTGAGGTGCATGCTGGACTGTGGAGACAGTTGGCTGCAGAGCGCAGGCTTCGGCAACCTTGTCTGCAAGATCGTCCAGCTCGGACAGAGTGGAGCTTGGAGGGGCGGCTGCCATAATTGCCTGGACCATCTAGGGGAGCTTCTCAGTGAAGGTCTGACGGAGGAAGTCGCGGTCACAGGAATTTGTCGCCAGCAAGGGTTTGAAGTCGGTGGGGGAGTCGTGACGGACGGCCGTCCCCCAGTTCTACCTCGCGCAGCATGGTGACATAACGTTGTCGTTCGGACAAGGACGTCTGTTTGAGAATCTCATCCCGAAGTGCCGTGTACGGATTCTCCATTGGTGGGTTGAAGATGATGTGCCGGAGTTGGGTAGCGAGCTCGGGGGTCAGAGCTGCAAAAACATGATGGAATTTTGTGATCTCCTGTGTGATTCCTCGACTCACAAACTGGGAATCGACCACCTGCAGGCACATCTCCATATCGTTCATCCAGGGAGCAGGGATTTTAATGGAAACTGCGGCAACTTGCTCGGTCATGTTGCAGATGGACAGGAGTGAAGTAGGCGAAAAAATCCAATGGGGTAACCAAGTGAGGGGAAAAAAATTCGAGGGAGAGTGTCCGTGGTTCGGAAAAAGGGCTGGCTCGCCACTAAAGAGATTCTCGTCTCTTTATAAACACTTTAGCTAAACCCCGGTGGAGCAAAAGAAGACACAGTGGATGAGACTATTATTGTAGTAGAAAATATATAGATAAATATTTGGACAGAAAAAGGAAAAACATACAGATTGCCAAGGAGAGCGTGCCCGTCCGACCTCGAGCGTCATATTGTCTGTACTAACTTAGCTGTTGTCTTGGCTAGGCTAACTTAGCTGGTGTCGTAGATCAAAGCTCTTTGATGTGTAACATCCGTTGCGTCAGCGCTGATTGGTTGAAGCCAAAAGACACGCCCGTGCGTACATGTCCGCGCTGATGCACGCACAGCAGAGAGCAGCGGACTATTGACTGCTGAGTCGCGCTTCGCTCAAGTGGCGTTGCTACATAGGCACCCTCCAGAATTACCTTAGGAAAGCTGAGGATGAGGCAACGGCAGAGCTCACAGAGCGTGTGAGCATCGCAGCATACAAAAAATTAAGTGAAAGCCTTCTCGCATAAATAATTGCTTTCAATAAGAAGCGTGAAGGTGAAGCATCATGTTTCACCCTTGAAACATATTTAAAAGAAGACACAGGCCCTGTCAATAAGGACATATATGAGACTGTCACCCGTGGAAAAACAGCTAAGCCACAGATTGATGCGTTTGGTGACAAGATGAAACAGAGGGAGAAAGGTCCCCATCCTCCTCTGTGAACGAACTAAAGCGTCATTTGACTTCCTGATTGAACAACAGAGGGAAGTCGGCATACTTGAAGAGAACCCATTTCTGTTTGCGAGGGTTGGCACCACCACCAATCTTCGTGGATGTGACTGCCTCAGAAGATATGCACAAGAGCGCAAGGCCAAAGCCCCATCGACCTCAATAATCAGGAACTCGAGCAAGTTGCTCGTTTTATGGGACACGAATTTGAGTCCACTGTGAGTATTATCGGCAGACAGATAAAACTTTCCAAGTGGCCAAGATTGGATAAAATACTATTTCCGATGGAACGTGGGACAGAGTCGCTTCAGGGAAAGAGTGCAAACACTGAACTCTCTTATCACTGGTATGTAAATTCACATATTTTTAAAGTCATCCCCTTCCGTTCTCTCGGTCTTTCTGTCCACTACAGAGTGCTAAATTGCAACAATTATCAGTTAAACACCAATTGGTCCCAGTTTTACTGTCCAGCATCTTTAACCAGAACTTTTTTTTTCCGTATGGTAACAGTACACAAAAGCACACACATTCGTGGTGTATGTCAAGTTTTTTGGGGTGATGTTGCAGAATCATCACACGTGTTCCATTCTAACACAGATCTGTCTTGTGGATTAAAAGTAACGAACAATGATCAAAGACAGATGTCTTAATCAGTTAGTGATAAAATGCGATAGATACCGTTTTAATACCGTTGAACTACAACTAACTACAGCTGCTTAGAAATTACGCCACAGTGGCTGACTGGTTAGCATGTCGCCCTCACAGTGCCGAGGTGCAGGGTTCGATTCCGGTTCTGGTATTCCTATGTGGCGTTTGCTTATTTTACCCACCCCATACCCCCTATTTATGAGATGCATATGGAAAGACTTTGACTCTTTCAAAACATATTCTTTTATAGATGGAGGGGTGTGCCAGAAGACAGTTAGAAGACCACCTGTCAAGCGAAAAAAGAGAACGTCAGGCAGACATGGTGTCTATAACATTGGCACAAGTGACATGTTATAGATCTGGCATTAGTAAGATTTTTTTTTCTTACTCTAAGTCCTCATTGTTTTTTGTACATTCCAATATATCAGTAATTACAAATGTGTATCATCAAAGCATACTCACCCAAAGTATATTATATTACAATTTACAGTCTATGACAAATCTTTCGCACGTGGACAAAAACTACCGTCAACGTAAGGAAGCTGCACCAAACCAAAGAGCATTGCAACGCTTCCAAATGATGATGATGATGATGAAGAGCGCAGTGAGTCAGAGCATCGTAAGCACAACTTAAAATGTCATTCTCATCACCATTAACTAACATACCAGCTTTCTCACATGGAGAGGACAGAAAGATCTCTTGGGAAGGCCTGAAATAAGACTGCAGTTCCAAAAGAACACAGTGAATTTAGTAAGATTAATTTCTGTTGAATCGTTCCATATAACAATAGAAAAGACTCAAACTGCACAAGTCACTGTGACTTGCAGATGAACAGACCAGTGGTTAAAGTTGTGCTGTAGACTTGTATACTCACTTGTAACATCACCTTCCATTTCTATTGTATAGCAATTTCTGATACAGGGTTAATATGTAATTTTGCTATAGTAACACATGATTGTAACTGAAGCCAATTAAAACAAAAATCTGACCAAAGAGAGACATGTAAGATTTCTCAAATTACATTTAAGTATGTTTTGTTATATGTACTTCAAAGAATATATTTATATGTTCCATCCATCATCCAAACCGGTTACCCTCATGAGGGTCAAGGGCATATCCTGTCAAGTTTTGCTTTGTCCTTTGTTTTGTTCCTTGAGTGTTTCAGCACCATCTGGAGTGTGGGGCGTCACCTTTCAGCAGTGCAGTTGTGCTGGATCAGGCCATCTAGGGGTGGCCTACTTAATATGCCGACTACCCATCTTGCTTGTCAGACTATTGCTCTTGATCACCGCTTTGCCCATGTGCTTTGTTATGTCTCGTTCATGCTTCTAGTCGCCCTCCTCGTCATAGTCATTCGGGTTTGTGAGTATTTGTTTAGTCTTGATATCGTACTTGGTTTTGTTTATTGTACTAACCTCTATTTGTTTTATCATGTTCTCGAAAATCATTCTATCCTTGTAATTGGCAAGCGCTTTGTGTTCTCGTTCTATTTCTCTAGCTCGCTGTTTCGCCAGCACCTTTTGTTGAATACTTTGTCGGTCCCTCGCTTTTCCTTAATAAACCTTTTTGTCATCGCCATTTATCTGAGTCTGCGTTTGTGGGATCCACACTCCAATCGGTCTGCGATCAGACCACAACCTGTCATATCCTAACTGACTTTGGGCAGAAGGCGGATTACACTCCGAACTGGTCGCCAGCCAGTCGCCTGGCACACATAGAGACAAACAACCTCTCACATCCACATTCACACCATCACTTATTGATCCCACACAAGTCAGGCGAGCATACCACTACACCATCAGCGACTAGAGGTTACATATTTGACACATGGCATTTGAATGAATTGTAAAATAATGCATTTAAATGCAAACAAGGAAAACAGCGAACGCAATGGGAGAGGACACGTTGTTAGATAATATTCACCACATACTGTATGTTGCTCTGAAATCACCACAGTGGTTCATTCTTTGATTGTAGCTTCTAAAGATGAATGTCAACAGCGTCGGTGGATTATTTGCAGATAGATAACTCATGGTTCCTCAAACACACATTCTCAGTCAGAATATTTGGCCATTTCACCAGCTGTTTTTACCTACTTGCAAAGACTGCTTTTCCTGTATGTGCTTCACAATAGAAGCCTTCATCTGGTTCACAAATCCATCCATCCATTTTCTAATCTTATCCTTACAGATGTTGCGGGCATGCTGGAGCCTATCCCAGCTGTCATTGGACAGTAGTCAGAGTACACCCATAACTGGCTGGCTCCCAATTGGGGGGCCCACATAGACAAACATGACTTTAAAGACTTAAACTTTGCAAAAAACATGAATTTTAAGGAAATTGAAAATTTAAAAATAGAGTAAAGAGCACAAGACCCATGAATCATACCTTGAGTGAACTTGCTGTTAAGGTGTTTTAAGTCAATAAAGTTGCTTTAAGGTAGATGCCTAAAACATGTTTTATAAGTAGTGAATCAATGCATTTTTTATATATTTTTTCTGTTCCTGTCATCAGTAATGAAAAAATTGATATTTTTTAAACTAAAAATGTATATATTTTGGTGTTCATATAATCTAAATGTTATCAATGTGGTTGCTCTGTTCCTCAGAGAAACCGTGTTGACGGTGATGCATCAGACACATGATGAGGATGACGAGGCTATGATGAATGCTACTCCTACGTCACCATCATTGCCACAATCAAAGGGTATGTTTATGATTTTTTACATTGTTATTTCAAAATCTGTTCATTGCCTTCCTGAAAATGTACAACCCATGTGTGTATTGTGGTCATATAAAACATTGATCTTAACCCTCTCGGGGCAGATGTCGCAGATTTGCAACAACTAAATGCTAATCCCCTAATTAATCCACATTCATATTTTATGAGCCCTTTTTTACTCAAAAGTACCACTGCAGACCTTCGTTGTGCATGAACAACAGTTGTGCATGAAGGCAGCGTTCAGATGGTAATACAACTTCAACAATTTGTATTCAACCAAACCGCGAATAAACCTCTTTTGGGTTTTTTTTCCTCCGGAAATGGAAACAAACAAACAAAAAAAAAAAAAAACAACAACAAAGTAAGAGACCCAGGACTCCCAGGAAAAGAGCTGCAGTCAAACAACACCTTGACAAATTCATCGCTTTAAAGAAGGTTCCAAGAAGAGACGACGACTGCATGAAGTGTCAGAGCAAAGCATTGCCAGACCTTCGAGAGCGCACTTGGAAAGATATTAAATATTTTGTCCGCAATGAAATTGCTAAAATACAGAAAAAACTTGCATTGTGAATCAAAAGGACAACAGAGAAGTCCAAGAAATTAAAAGCAGCATCAACCTGACTCAAAAAGAGGTAGACAACATTAAAAAAAAGTCAAATTAATTAAACTGACCACTGCAGAAACATGCAAACAGAAATCTATAAAATATGTGACAGCCTGCTCTTATTAACAGACAAGATGGACGACTTGGAGGGCCAGTCAAAAAGAAACAACTTGGTCATTAATGGAATAGAGGAAACACCAGGATAAACGTGGACCGAAACAGAGGAAAAAGTGCAAAAAATCTTCAACGAGAAGCTGCAGACATAGGGGACAATTGAGGGAGAGAGAGCTCACTGCACTGGATGGCACAAACCTGGGAGACCTCGACCGAGGCCAGTTGTGGTGAAATTTGAAAGACAAAGACAAAACAGGGATCCTACAGAAAACAAAATACTTAAAAGGCTCCAAAATCTACTTAACGAAGACTTTACAGATGCCGTGCGTCAAAAAAGAAAAGAAGTTGTCCCAAAATTAAAAGCTGCATGTGACAGAGGGGAAATTGCCTACTTGAGACATGACAAACTTATCGTCTACCACCGCACCAGTACTCCATGAAACACAACAGGCTCGAGTTCAACACCATGACAAACACAATAGAGAACCTAATGGATTGTCTAACTATTGAAATACATATTAAAAAGATATCAAATGTCATCATAAGTTGCATCCATAGGACACCAGGATCATGTCTTGACACATTCAATAAAAAAACAAAAATATGCTAAGTTACTCCAACGATAAGAAAACGTGACTAATGTGTGGTGACTTTAACATTGAATTATTAAACCCAAACGGACATTAAAAAAAAAAAAAAAACTGACTTCATTAAATACCATGTACAGTGAAACTCCTCTACAACGAAACCTACAGTTGTGAAAATACCCCCTAGTGTGAAAAAATTGTCATGCATTAAAGTCATTCCCTCTTTTCTTCTTCCCCCTACAATGAAAAATCCCCTGTTCTCTCCACCCTTGCCTCGCAATGAGGCTCACTACAGCGAAAATGGCGACTCCTACTGCTTAGCTCAGAAACGGCAACAGCAACCACCACACTAGATTACACATGCGCAGTAGTACAGTAAGTATTTGTTGTTGTTAGCACGTGGTTAGAAATGCCACTCGTGTTGTACCCTGGACACAGGTAAACCTCAAGAATCTTCATCCAAAGGTTTACCCCTAGCCAGTTCCTGTTAAGTAGATGTCCAACCTCAGAAGAGAATACGTGTGACGTGTGCTGATTCCTTGGACACAGATTACTCATAAACATCTTCATTCGATGGTTCTGATGTGACGGTCATGACTTTAAAGAAAACAGATGGTCGCAGGCTGTACAACAAATCTTACTTCTGTGTGTTTTGCTCCAAGCCCTACAGAAAAATTGCACACCATTTGGAAACAAAACAAAGATAAACCTGAAGTGGCAAGAGTACTTCAATTTCCAACTAGGTCCAAAGAGCGAAAAATACAACTAGATTTACCCAGAAACAAAGGGAATCGTGCCCATAACAATGACGTTCTGTGAGAAGGTAAAGGAATGGTGATACCTTGTCAGAGTAAGGTTCCTATCGCTCTGGAGACAGGAAATCTGTCCCAGTTTAAGGGCAAGAATCTGAATTAAATTAACATTGATCCCAAGGTAAGAACACATCTGCATATTTTAGGAAATAATTGCACCCAGTTTTTTTCTCTGCCAACAAAATTTTTGTTGATATTTTTTAAACTAAAAATGTATATATTTTGGTGTTCATATAATCTAAATGTTATCAATGTGGTTGCTCTGTTCCTCAGAGAAACCGTGTTGACGGTGATGCATCAGACACATGATGAGGATGACGAGGCTATGATGAATGCTACTCCTACGTCACCATCATTGCCACAATCAAAGGGTATGTTTATGATTTTTTACATTGTTATTTCAAAATCTGTTCATTGCCTTCCTGAAAATGTACAACCCATGTGTGTATTGTGGTCATAATAAAACATTGATCTTAACCCTCTTGGGGCAGATGTCGCAGATTTGCAACAACTAAATGCTAATCCCCTAATTAATCCACATTCATATTTTATGAGCCCTTTTTTACTCGAAAGTACCACTGCAGACCTTCATTGTGCATGAACAACAGTTTCCCCAATAGATCACTAGATGGCGAGTTTTCTCACTTTCAACATGTCTTTCTTCTTGGGTACACATGAAAGGATTTTCTAGGCATCCATTTCATGTATTACTACCAATCACCTTTATTTTGAAACCAATACTGTATAAGATGAATCATGACCGTATAGAGATACAGTATCTGCCAATTTGTAGATTTTATCTCCTCTGGATTTTCCCCTAGGGCAGACCTGGGCACTTAACGCCCCGCGGCTCGCATGTGGCCCTTTGGTTGACTCTGACCGGCCCGCGTCAAGAAAACTACAAAATAAATATATACCGTAAATTCCGGATTACAAGCCGCTACTTTTTTTCCACACTTTCAACACTGCGGCGTGTAATATAGCAATATTTTTTTCCATTGCGGGAAAAACATGGACCAATAAAATGAATGAGTAGTACACAGGGGTCCAATGAAATTGTATGATTACCGGTAATCACAACTTCCTTATTTCAGCCTTTCTTCTAACCCTGATCAACATGGAGAATACCAGACGAAAAGCATATGATGCAGCTTTTAAACTAAAAGCAATCATTCTGGCAGTTAAAGAAGGAAATCGAGCTGCTGCCCATAATCTTGGCATAGACGAGTCGATGGTGCGAAGGTGGAGGCTCCGGCAAGAAGAACTGAGCCAGTGTAAAAAGACAACCAAAGCTTTCAGAGGTAACCATAGCAGATGGCCTGAGCTTGAAAACTTTCTGGAAGACTGGGTTAACACTCAAAGAGCAGGCGGCCGCGGTGTTTCCACTGTACAAATCAGACTGAAGGCTAAAGCTATCGCTACCGAGATGAACATTGAAGGTTTTAAAGGTGGGCCGTCGTGGTGTTATAGATTCATGAAACGGAAAAGCCTATCTATTAGGGCATGCACGACGTTGTGTCAGCAGCTCCCTCCCAATTATGAGGACATAATTCACATTCACGCACATTCACACAAAGATAGCGGAGAATTCCATCAGCCCAGATGAAATAATAAATATGGACGAAGTCCCTCTGACATTTGATTTGCCTCTCACTTGGACTGTAAATAAAAAAGGTGACTCCTCCGTCATACTGAAAATAAGCGGCCACGAGAACACATTTTACCTGTGTTTTGAGCTGCGCAGCATCGAGCCTTATGCTGCCACCGATGATCATTTTTAAGCGGCTGACGATGCCAAAGGAAAAATTCCCAAAGGAAATCGTGGTGAAAGTCACTCATAAAGGTTGGATGTCCGAGAGCCGAATGAAGGAATGGCTCACAGAGTGCTGCTCAAAGCGACCGGGGGGATTTTTTCGCAGAAAAAAGCATTGCTCGTTATGGACAGCATGAGGGCCCATATAACCGATTCTGTGAAAGCTGCCATCAAGAGCACAAACTTAATTCCAGCTGTGATTCCTGGAGGTACCACTAGATATCTACAGCCACTGGATATCAGCGTGAACTGGTCATTTAAGGTGGCACTGCGCGAAGAGTGGGAGACTTGGATGACAGCCGGGGAGAAATCCTTCACCAAAACAGGACGCATGCGCAAAGCATCTTTAACTCAAGTCTGCCAGTAGATTTTACGTGCATGGAGCGGTGTCAAAACATCAACCATCACCAACGGGTTCCGAAAGGCTGGGCTGCTGCGTGAGGAAGAAGACGCTGCGCACTCGAGCGACATCGAAAAAGAGGAGACTGTGGGCCCAGTGAGTGATGAGATCCTGAGGCTGTTTAATTCAGACACTGAATTGGAGGACTTTGATGGTTTTAGTGCGCAGGAGAGTGATGAAGGGGATGAGTGACATTTTCTATCGGATGCGGTATGTGGTATATGTTAGAAAAGAAGTTACGTTATTAAGTTATACATGTTAGAAGAAACTTGAATACTGTCTATGAAATGTTGATTGAAAAAAAGCTTCAGCAACCCATATCGTACAATGCAGTCGTGTGCTACATTTCAGGGTAGCTGTACGTATTTATTTATGCTAAGAGGATTGAATAAAAAAGTTTAAAACGTCTTCACCTGTAATATCTTTCTGTGTAAATATCTGAAGAATAACATTGGGGTTTTTATGGAAGAAATTGACGTGAATTAGTTCCCTTTTTTTGGCTTAAAAATGAGTGGACTCGTGGAACCCAGCAGCCCATTATAAATATAGAAGTTGTGTTTAAACATATTTCACTCTGCATTGGTGTTGTGGCGTACTTTACGGGGAGCCCAGTGGACGGACATTTCGGACCTGAGCAGGGCTCAGTCCTATAAGATTCCGCACGCGGTCTCTGCATGCACCTGTTTTATTCCCAGAGCGCGAAGGTATGTATGTGCATGTCACATGCGTGTCCCAAGTGTGTGAAGGTATGTAAATGCTTGTGGCCCGTGTGTGTCCCAAGTAGAACTAAGATCTTGAGCCCGAGCCCGATCGGCCTCAAATGTCAATCATTGCTTCGGGTTTGGTCGGGTTTCTCTCTCGCACTGACTTTATTTATTTATTTATTTATTTTTATTTTAATAAATATACGTTTTAAAAAATGTATACTAAAACGATGTTCGGATACTAAACTAACGAATAGTTGTTTTAAAATAAATAATTTGGATAAAACTGAGCTGGCGCTGTAATGTACCGGTAATTGCTATTAACTACGGCGCAGACGTCCAGATGGCTTGTTCATGTTCGACATTTATTGTATTATACATTTAAGCTTTTGCATTTTATTTAAACATGATAGTGTTTTTCTTTTTTTTTTCTTGTGTGATTTGTAATTATTAGTAGGCTTATTTTTACGCATTTTTAACTTTGTTCATTTTTTTTTAATAACGGTCTCAACCCTTAACACAGAATTTTGTTCTTAATTATTGAAATTA
Source organism: Hippocampus comes (assembly GCF_001891065.2). Lineage (NCBI taxonomy): Eukaryota > Metazoa > Chordata > Actinopteri > Syngnathiformes > Syngnathidae > Hippocampus > Hippocampus comes. The sequence goes on from NW_017805631.1 coordinate 1,519,726, forward strand.
GTAACGTTGTATTTGTATCTAGCTTGCTTATTTAGATACTAGGGGCCTATCGTGTGATTTTTTTTTTTTTTTTTTAAATTCCAAAAGGTGTTCATGAAAATGTTGCTGTTCGTTTTGTTTCAATGATTCTTAAAGCAGGTCGTTTTTGTGTATTCATATCATTAAAATAAATAAAACGTTATTTATTTTATCTATTTACTTTATCTATTTTATTTATGCAGATATTATTGTATTTCTTTTTTCTTGCTTTTTGCGCAATTCATTATATTTTCCATTTTCAGACCAAATTACAGATCACGAAAATTGAAACTTATGTTAAATTTCGTTTAAACAAAACTTTAGATCTACTTGGGACCTGTCTTAGATCTACCGGTCGATCAGGATCGACGTAATGGGCACCCCTGGTTTACACATATTGATAACAGTTGTACGTATGCCATCATACCACATGTACTGGCAGACAACAACACGCTAAAACCCAATTGCAATGGTCATGGGACGTAAGCGATTTGATAATCTGCGAACATACATCCATATGAACGACAATAGCAATGTGAAGCAAAAGGGTGAGCCTGGATATGATCCATTGTTCAAGGTGCGACCAGTACTTGAGAAAGTCCGTGCAAACTGAAAGTTGAACCGGAAGAAAACCACTCCATTGATGAGCAGATGATCCCCTTCAAAGGAAAAATTAGAATGAAACAATATATCAAGAACACACCGAAAAAATGGGGAATCAAGGTCTTTACTCGTGCAGATGTCACTGGACTAGACTATGACTTTGAAGTATACACTGCAAAAGGGACCGTACCCAATGAGCGTGGCCCTGATCCTGTTGATAGATGCAGGTGGTCAAAAGAGAAGAAGGAATATGTGGAAGTGGACAGACCCCACATTGTCAAGGTGTACAATAACAACATGGGAGGAGTTGACTTGGCAGACATGTTTGCTGCACTCTATCGCATTGAACTCCGCCCACGTCGTTGGTATCTGCGCATCTTGTACTATTTGATTGACCTATTACTGGTCAATGGCTGGCTCCTCTACCACCATCATCTCACCCAGAAGCAGGAGAAGAAGTACCGTATTTTCACGACCATTCGGCGCACCGTATTGTTGGGCGCAGTCTCAGTAACGGGTGCTATTTCTGTATTTGACACATACACAAAACGCACTGTATTATTGGGCGCAGCCAGGCATGGTAAAACATACGCCAGCTTAAACATACGGCATGCATGCACGCACGCTAAAAACACGTTAGCTTGAAGCATTCGGGAGCATGCATTCACGCTAAAACATACCAGGTATGTTAGCTTAAAGCATACGGTAGCAGCTAAGACATACGGACACACGCTAAAAACACGTTTTTAAAAAGGCAACGGAAGCAAAACTGAGTTCGGTTGTACTTTATCCATTTTACAATGTACTCACGCGACTGGTACCTGCTAGGGTTGTGCCTTTAGCGTCCTCTTACGCGCCTACCCTTCACTCATTGGCGACTGGTACCTGCGAGGGGCATGCCTTTAGCGTCCTCTTACACGCCCACCCTTCACTCATTGGCGACTGGTACCTGCTAGGGACGTGCCTTTAGCGTCCTCTTATACGCCCACCCTTCACTCATTGGCGACTGGTACCTGCTAGGGACGTGCCTTTCGCGTCCTCTTATACGCCCACCCTTCACTCATTGGCCGACTTCCGCATGCCTGTCGTCACTCACGGCCACCTTTTCTCTATATAAACAGCGTGTCGGCCAGAGGTGCTCTCAGTCAGGCTTTGGAACTCGGTGCATGCATAACACGCACCGCATTATAAGGCGTCCTGTCCATTTTGGAGAAAATTTAAGACTTTTAATGGCGCCTTATAGTCATGAAAATACGGTATATGCCATTTCTTGACTTCCGCACTCAAGTTGCAGATGCCCTCATCAAGGTTGGCTAACGGGCTAACTTGAACAGTCGGAAAAGAGGACGACCGTCATCGGAAGAGGCTCTAGAACACAGTCAAGCTGCCACATCTTCACTCCAGGTCAGAGGATCATTACACCATCAGTTGAGGTCAGATTAGACCAGTGTTTCTCAAATAGTGGGGCGCGCCCCCCTAGGGGGGCGCGAGGCTCGGTCAAGGGGGGCGCGTTTGACCTCGGGGAACATGCTTTTTTTTTTTTACTGTCCTAAAATAACCTGCAGTTGCACCTCCACTACGTTAGGGGGCAGTGGCACTCACATTGGCAGAGTTTGCGCAGGGAGCATTCTCAGGGAGGAAATGTGATGAGGCGTATATAGCGCTTGGCTTCAATGTGACTGCGGTGGCAGACGAGGAAAGATTGCTGTGCTTACTGTGTCTTAACCTTTTGGTAGCGGACAGCATGAAGCCAAATAAATTAAGGCGTCACTTAAAGACATTACACCCCAATCACGCTGATAAGCTGCTTGAGTTTTTTTCAGCGAAAAAGTGCCGAATATTGCCAACAATCATGCCGCTTTGTGACTGCTACTTCAGTAAACTCAAATTCAGGTCCAGGCTACACATTGAGCAGGAGCCGAGAGTTGCTGTGTCCTGCTTCAAACCTCGCTTCGAAAAGCTGTGCATTGCAAAACGTGCTCATTGTAGCCATTAATCCAGACATCATCTTTGATTAAAAAAATTTTTGTTTTGCTGGTTAACGTTTTTTTTTTTTAATATTGTGCTCCTGAGATAATGTTGGTGATTAGTTTGAATGCATTATTAGTTATTGATTTTATGTAATTTTATTTTTCAGTATCGTATGGTTTGACATGGTCAGTCAAAAAATATTTGTTAAATTAAGGATGTAATGTTATTTTTGAATTTGGGATGCACTTTAAATCTTTTCTGTTCCAGTTACTAAAGCTATTCTTTGTTGTACGTTGGTCCATATTTCTTTCTTTTTTTTATTCTCTTATACATTAATAATGATACAGTGTTATGCAAAGGTGTACTTACAACAATTTCATAGACAAATGATACTATTTATAGTCGTGCGGGGCCAGGGGGGCGCGAGATGTTTTCCTCTTCCTTGGGGGGGCATGACAGAAAATAATTGAGAACCACTGGATTAGACCGATTCGATCATTTTCCCATCCATGCTGATAAACGTGGACGATGCAGAGTGTGCAAGAATGGCTCCACACAAATGGCCTGTCTCAAGTGCAAAGTACTTTTGTGCTTTACAAAGGACAAAAATTGTTTCTTGGACTACCACACGAAGAAGTGACCTTCAGACCTGGCCTTCTCAATTAGGATGAGACGTCGATATAGTATTATTGGTATTATATCTCAATATTGTTTGATGTAGGGGATGAAAAGTTATTGTTTGTAAAAATGTTATTGTTCCTAATCTATACCAAGTTGTTTTTGTTGTTATTCTTCCACTGTAAAGTACTTTGAAACATTGTTTTGAAACGTTCTCTGCAAATAAAGTTACTTTTCATACCATATTAAGTTTTTGGCGTTAATTTATCATATCGGGCAAATGTTGTAAACCTGCAACATCCCAGAATACATTAAATGTGAAGCTTTTACTGAAAAAAAAAGTCTGAATTGTATACTACAACCCCATATGACAATTTTCCCCAAATATCAGATTTTTCCTGTTACAAAAACTTAATTTGAGCCTCAGAGGGTTTTAAACATTTGGCAAGCATTTGCTCATTTGAAAGCATTTTTGTTGTTCTCTTTGCCACACTGCTGGATGCACTAATTTCAAGGTTGACAAATGTGAATGATTAAAAAGACCAGAGGCTGTCATTGAAACTGGTGCGTGAGCAGTATTAATTTTCTTTATACTATGCAGGCTATATTTTATAAATACGCAAGAAAAAAATGCGTATTTGTTGCACATAATTTACAGATTGAAAATTATAACATCAGAATTTTTACTCTGATCTGCACAGATTATTAGTCAATATGTTATTAAGAGATAATAGATATTCTACACATATTAAATATAAAAATCTAAAAACTATGTAAAGAGCACAGCTCCATATGGTGGAACTCACCACATTAATTCAACAAAACCTTGCTTGCAGCCCCAATTGCATGTATTTCAGAGATAAATAACAAAGATTGGTAGGACATGGAAAAGTCAAATAATTGGATGTGGTCAAAAACTGTCGGTTGTGAAAGTACACCTGCTGTCAGATTACTCAGTCGGATCGAGTGTTAGAAAATGGGACTGATGGGAAGGGGCGTAGGCCCGGTTGTGCATGACAACAAATTTATTGTCATAGAAACACAGTTAAAAATAAATAAATACAACTTAATCTCAATTTTCTAGTTGTCCTTCCCTTAAAGCAAAAGAATTAGTCAACACCTTTCTCCAATACCGGTGTGAGTGTTTTCTTTTTTGTTCCCTTTTCAATTGTCAGAGATGAAAGTGGACTTTTCTGAAAATTCCGGGAAAAAAAAAATTATATATATATATATTTAGAGACACAGCAGCACACTGTGAGCAGCACACGAACAGGAGAGACAGGGAGACGAGAGAGAGCTCGACAGCGCTACAGAGAAAAAACAACACGGTGAAAAGTGGAAAGGTGAGAAAATGGAGAGAAAGCGCAGTGAAATTTGGACAGATTTCAACTTAATTGATAGTTCAACAGCAGCTTGTAGACTGTGCAAGTTTAAAATATCCAACATCAATTTTTAATTTATAATTTGTTGTGTGGTAATCAAAGCTTACTTTGTTGTTTTACTGAAAATAGTTAAAAGCTTATAAATATACACAATCAGAGATTGGAACTTTTTGTTGACCTTGTTTTGAGATGGGTCTTTGTTTTTGTACTTTGTAATTTATTTCTTGTAGCACTCCATGTTGTACTCCATGTGGAGTATGTTGAGAAGAATATAAATAAAGCCATATAAATAATACAATTTGATATACTGTATATTTTTTACATTAGTAATTCATTTTACACATAATTTTACATGATTTTTGGTAGTAAATTAATTTAAGCAACAAAAAAACTGAGGAGCCATTTGGGAGCCGAAAGAGCCGGCTCTTTT
>NW_017805631.1:1525770-1539071 GCF_001891065.2 Hippocampus comes
TCTTTACTGTTACTAGTGTTAGTGCCTCAATATGGCTACGCTCGTGAAAGCAATACAACGAACTCAAACGCATCTTCGTTCAATGTTGTCAACTCATATCCGGATTAATTTTATGCAAATTTTCCTCAATTCTCCGGAGAAATTTCCATAAAAATTTGAAAAACCCGGAATTCCGGGAAAATCCGGAGGACTTTCATCTCTGAATTGTGAATTCAACTACCGAACACCCAGTGTCCCTATCTATCTTGCCTTAACAATTATTTCCGTTAAACATTTCCAAATTCACTAAGCAGTCAAAAAAACAATTTATCACGTAATATATTTTCTTTTTGTTGGCTCGCCACCATCACTGTACCCCTTTCCCCGCACTTTCGGAATTCTGGGCACTGTAATGGAATCCACTCCACAGAAGGCATGCAAATTCCAGCGCTGTCCTCGATAAGTAACTGCGCAAAAGACCCGGCCTAAATGGGCCGAGAGCACATCAGCGTCTACAATAAAGTAACTCCAGTAAATAATATCAGGTAAATTTAATCCCATGTACTGTGAGACATTATTCACATCCACGTACACTCACCAGAGGAATGCCGAACAAGGCGCTGATGACGTTCCATGGTCGGCGCAATCCAGGATGTAAGGAAGCTAACAGCTACGTTAACCCGGAACAATGCTCGACATCTTTCTGTTGCTGGTCCCTCTCTCTGGAATGACCTCCCACTGAACATTCGGCAAGCCTCCTCGGTGCCCATCTTCAAAACCCGCCTCAAAACTCACTTGTATTCTTTGGCATTTGACTCAGCATGACTCAGATTTGTTCTTGGTTTTGCTGTTCGGTGCTTTCTACCATCTTTGTTACCAATTTGTTGCTTTACTGTTGTATATGTATATGTATATGTTAGCTGCACTTTGTATGCAGTGATGGCTGTTTGAAAGTGCTCTATAAATACAGTTGAGTTGAGTCTAAAGAAAGTGACTAAATTTAAGTGTTTTTACGCGGAAAACGTTCAAGCCTATGAGCACATTCACTGCGTAAAACAACACTCTCTCCCAAAACACCTCTTTAGATCAGCCGAAAAATATGTCTGCTCGCTTTCGAGTCCCGTCAGAAAACGAGAGCGAGATAGATCGTGCAGCAAGACCTTGACGCCACAAAGGTGAAAACCCGCACCTCTCATTTGCTAGTATTCTGTGCCCTGATTCGCTCAGGCCACGGCAACGCTCAGTTCCGTTTTTTTCTGTTTTATTAAAAATACAATATAATAATGCCACACTTTCGGTCATCATAGATTTTTTTTTTTTTCAGAGGGTTTGCCTGTTTCACTTTATCGGTGCAGCCATAATCGGAGTCAAGCAGAGCGAAGACTTCAGGCATAGAATTTAATAATTTCACTACTTGGTCCTTTCACTCGGGCAGCAAAGGGGAATTACCAACATCATGGTCAAGCTCCGCACTGGGGCCAGAGGTGTTACTCACAGCCTTCTCTGGACCACCCACTGAGCCAAATGGATTTCAGCTAAAACAGTCCTGGAGGAAATTCTGATATCTGTCGCGGTTTCATTTTTCACCACGACTGGCACGTGGTATGGTCTCTTGGTTGCTAGCGTGCAAAGGGAGTTGCCAACTCGTAAACCACCAACGCGGCCCATTTCCCATGGTGGACACTGCTTGTGCGGAAAAGCCCAACAACAGTGTGACCAGCCGGTATAAAACTGGGATTATCTATGGGTACCCTCACCTGCCCCAAGGTATCGATGCCTGCTCCCAATTGTCTGACTTCCAGAACTTTTGAGTTCCACCCCATATCCAGGGACAGAAGACGATGGCTGCTGTCCATGACATGCGATATAGTCTCTGTAAAGTACATCCAGAGTATTGGTACCGATGAGGATCTGAGGAGAGGTGCTCATCACAGCAACTGCCAATGCTAGGGTAGGGACTTCAATGATATTTCCAACGAATTCTTCGGGGAATGTCAAGTCCAATTCTACATACCCTAAATATGGCATGGCTTGGCCATTTGCCCCCTCCACTTCTAGTTTAATGTTTACTAAATCGTTCAGAGACTTCAGATGGTGACATGATAAATCACGCTCATAAATGGACTGGGGAATGGTAGTCACTTGTGACCCAATATCTAGAGGACACCGATATTCCTTTTGATGAATAACTCTCGCAAGTGCATTTAGCACCCACCAGCCCGGGAGGGAACCTGGGAAAGGACCTTTTGGTGGCCTCAATGAGAAAGCGTCTTTTTTGCTCAGCGAGACATAGATCTGACAGTCATCGGCATAGCAGTGGAAGGAAGTACCATGTTTCCTTAAAAGGGAACCCAAAGGGAACAGATACAATGAGAACAGCAGCAACACCACACAATAGTGGGGCAGTTACTGACTCAGAACAACCAAGGATAACATAAAAAGTTCTGCAGCCAAGTAGGACCAAAACCACTCAAAGGCGCTACACTGCCAATGTCCACCAGGTGCTGCAAGCGAGTCGACAGAATACTGTGACCTGCTGTATCAAATGCTTCAGTTAAATGCAATAAAACCAGACACACTGGCTTTTCAGTTATTTCCGTTTTTCACGGCCCTCAGAGTGGTTAATGATGGGCTGGCTGACCCCAGTCATGGCTGTGACAGTGAAAAGATGGTGCTGATCTTAAAGGAGAACAAGGAGGATGATCTGGTTGTCTTATTGGGGGAGGAGTAGAAGGAAGAGAATGCGGTAGCAACCACCAATAACCTGACTCATTGTATTCTCCATAGCATGCTACAAAAAAAATGGTGACACCTAAAATCACCGTCACAGCAAATCAACCGGTTAGTATTCAGGGTCTTCCCATGAGGCCCGAATTATGCGCGGCAGCAGGAGCAAAAAAATGCTCAGCCTTTGGTGGCATTCACCGGCTATTCTATCTCAAATTCCTGGGACGAATTTCAGAAACGGTACTTCCTTGACAAAATCTTGTATGAATATTTGTGAACAGTTCAAAAATAAAACTCGGTAAGTATCGATATGTATATTGCAATCTTTTTCGATGAGCTCCTTCTGGTGACAGAATCTAAAGAGCATGATTTTACCTGTTTTAGTCCAGAAAACATGAAGGATTCTGATGGTTCGACAGATATCTGCACCTCCTGTACCAGAGCTGTTCTATTCTCTATATGGAAACAAACTGGAAGAGACTCTCGGACTCTTCCAAAGGGAGGGATATCTACATCGATATGAAGACAACACAGGGCAGAAAAGAGAGGATATGCATTCATTAGATTAGTTAAATTACACAGAAACATTTTCATTCCATTATTCTTGTCCTACAACAAATTCTGACAACATGGCCTGCATCCAAAAATTAAAGGGATTGGCCAAATGGCCAAACATTGGCACTCACTGTATAGTTCTGGATTTAAAAATAATAGCTGCAGTGGTTCATTTTATCGCCCCCAAACACAACCCCCCCCCCACCCACCCATACGCTCCAAAAGATTCACTACTGATTTTAGGCTTTTTTCTGATGGTTTTTGGCGATAAAAAAGATAGGTTTCCAGGGGAAAATAATTATTTCCAGATTGCTCCAAAATGAATTGATGATAATTGAAAATGAATGCCATTTTGTGGCCATAGTCCCTTCGACCCTGCACTCACACTTGGTCATTTGTGCTCAGTCTCAAGACAGTATTAGCAAAGTACACTAACCAGCATGGATGTAGAGTGGTACACGCTCCAGAGAGGCATGTGGCAGAGTGACTGTGGTGCTGATGAGAGGACTATCTGGACTGGAGGAATGTCTGAAGAGAATTGCAATCCAGAATTAAGAACTTCAGAGTTTCCCGGGTTGTATTCAGTCAGCAATATTATGAACAGATACGCAATGTTCATGTGAAGAGTGAGTTCAGGGTTCCCACTCTTCCACTTGCTTTTTATTTATGGACCTTTTAATGACTTTTGTGGACCAATTTAGCCATTTTTAAGGACCTTTTCTCAATTCAGCGGGGGATTCACGATGGATTTAAAGCCTGCTCAGCAATACACGGGCTGAACAGAAAGCCACATATCACTGAGCTGGTGTTCGAATCATTGCTGCCAAAGGAAGGGCACATCTTTATTTTTAGGGGCAATCACTTAGCCCTTTATTTGACATACTCTATGTCAAATTTTCACTTTCATACAGGTAGGAAAATGAAAAAAAAACTTAATTCTCAAATAAAACACACAAAGAAAAATTTAAATTGAGAAAATATAAAACTTCAATTTATTTTCAAATAAACACAACACAAAGAACAGAGCTAATGGTCATATGTGTCACCAGGACAGGGTTTAGAAAAATCTGGTTTCACTAACAGTAGTACTGATTGCCCATCTTGGCAGTATCCAGTATACTTGAACAGCTGAAATGCATGTCAGAAGTCTAAATCCCAAATGGGTCCAACCCTATTATTTTCCCTCATGTCACCTTCAATGATCAGACATGTTTTAGAATGACAAATATGAAACTGATATGACAATTAGGGAATAGCAGACAGTGACTTAGTTTTCTCCTCAATCTCTTTTGCAGGTTCTTGGCGATCAATTTTCTTCTGTTTTGCTGTGTGCCTCAATGCATTTGACTTGACCAGGAGGCTATGACAAGTTTTACCTCTCACAGAGATGCCCTTCTTGCACACTCGGCAGTAGACCGACGTATAATCGTTAGCAATTTTTCCGACCCAAACTCGGAACTCCGGCTTCTCCAGCCACGGCACTTGAAAATAGCATTGTCCCGGAATATTTGTAGCAATGCCACTCGAGCGAAGCACGCCTCAGCAGTCGAAAGTCCGCTGCTCTTTGCTGTGTGTGCGTCCGCGCGAACATGTCTTTTGGAAGCAACCGATGTCACAAATCAAATACACTTTGATCTACGACAACAAAACGCTAGCCTAGCCGAAACAACAGCTAAGCTTAGCTGACGTACACACGACAGAGAGCAGCGGACTATCGACTGCTAAAGCGCGCTTCGCTCGAGTGGCGTCGCTACATATTTGTCTGTCACTTGTTGAGATCGATAAATTCGATGAATAGATTTTTCCAGAAAGTACGGTAATTGTTTGCCGAGCCGGCAACCAAACCATCCATTCACTGCCCCGGGATGGCGTCAATCTATTGTTGTTTCCCAGAATGACCCGAAGGGATCACGTGATCACCGTCGGAAATAATCGGAGACGGCGGAAAAAGCGGAGCGGGTCCCAGATCCTGCATGTTCCGACAAAACTATGAATTGCAAGGGTGGGGAAAATGACATACACAACTGAAATGAACACTGCAGGTTAATTTTTATGGATCTTTATGGATTTTAGAAGATTTCCTTGAAAATTACGGACAATTAAGTACATAATTTTACAACTTCTTTTTTTATTGATTTTTATGTACTTTAAGGACCCGTACGAACCCTGGAGTTTTGTGAGACTTAATGGTCCAATTTAAATACAGAACAGGAAAAATGTTTCGGCTTTTTATCTCTGGATTAAATAGGGTGTGAAGGGTGAATGTTGGTGCATATACCTTCTCCACAATATGACGTACTGTCCAGTAGCCACGTCGTTATTATTGTCAGCCAGTGATGGACACCGAAGACACAAGCATTCACTTGCACACTCATCTTTCCGCAGGATCACTGAGACAATAGCACAAAGTTAAATGAATGCCTTAAAACATGATTTATTAGACAGAGTAGCTTTGTCAATGAACTTTTCCACACAATGATTTTTGTTTTAACTCATTAACTTAAGTTGAAAGGAAGGATTTGTTTTGTCCAAAAGTTATGATACTTGAAAGCTGTATGGTCTCTACCATTTAATGACAGGTGGGCCAAAATAAAAGAAAATAATCAATAAGCACTGTATATCGATAGACTGGCAAAAAAAAAAAAAAAGACATTTTGTTTTTGAATTTTTAGCCAACAAAGAACAATAGGTTACCTTTCCCTGCAGTCCCTCTATAAAATGTAGGTAGTTCATACGAAATTTAGCTGAAGCCCTCAGCTATTGATTCGGTAACACTAACTTCCTACAGCAAGCACAATATCTTTCAACCCAATGTATGAAAATTGGACTACGATAAATATATAATAATGAAAACAAAAATTACCATCTTGTATCTGGTACTTATGGTGTTGTGTGTTTGTTATTCCAATATTCTGGAGAGATGTGGAAGCCAAGAGCAAGGGCCAAGGGGATGATGATCGGATCTCCGTTAACATCAGAAAGGGAAGGTCCACGGCTACCTGCTCCAGGGGCTCAAACTGCAGAGAACAAAATGTTTTTTTAAATTACACAAAATCATCCAACAAATGAGCAATTCAATTACATTTTATTTATATAGCAGCGCTCAACACTGCTTGTTGCAAACAACATTCTTGTAACAGCAAAATATTTAAGACTAAATTCTGTGCTAATGTGACCAACTGAAAAAGTTGGTATTAGCAGAGCTACTAGTACAAACATTTGTGTTGAGCCCTGTAAACCGCAAAACAAAAGCTCTCTTGGGGGACTTAACACCTGGGATAGGTCCAGAACCACAGACCAACTGAGAGCCACAGGAGCAAGAAATAGAAGAGAGAGTCAAGGAAGCAAACTCCCAAACTGGCATCAAACTCCCAAACTGGCACCTTTATTGTTTTCTGTTTATTGTTTTCACTTTTTGATTTTTCTATTTCTCTAAAAATGTGCAGAGAAAGAAGAAAAACAAAAACAAATAAAAACTACACTGAAATGAAACATTCACCCCAAAAAAGTAAGACTAACGTCATAATGGCAAATGACTTGATTGATGATTACTTTCAATTCATATTTAAGTTGATGTGTTTTGGGATCATTTATTTTGTTGCTGGTAGTTACAGGGTGTTGCTTTCATTAGTGTCTCACCAACAATATCATTGTTTTAGGTCCTAAAGCATTTTCATTTTTATTGTTTACTTGAAAGGGACAATGCACATTAATGAACGCTGGTGCAATACCTGCGTAAATTTGCCAACGTTAGCATACAGCCAATTAACATTCATAGTCCCTTGACAGATTACATGAAACATGGGCAAACCATAAACAAGACATCCTTCATTCAGTCAACATCTCAAGTGCCATCTAAAGTGTGACAGTTACTAATAAATATTTACACATAAATGGTCAAGGATTAGCATTGGCATGAAAGTCCAGATGTGTTGGTCCTCTCCTGCCGCTTGGGACGACCAAGACATAAGGAACAATTGAAATGTTAAGAAAGGTACAATCATTCAGTTATCGGTTCAATAACTACTATATGAAAGTGAATGCTTTAATAATTACAAAATAAGGACATGAAATGCATGCATCCAAACATATTTGAATGCATGCACTGCTGGACAATAGAGCAGAAATGTACAACTGTTCAGACAGTCATGGTTGTGTTACATAGGCAAATGTATCAAATGACATTAGGTCCAAACAGCTCTAACGAGTACAGTATTGACTGGATTTAAGTTTTTCAGATGAGCTTTGAACGTATGATATGTGGGATTTGACTCCGAATGGTACAGGACAAAACTGAGAGGACTGATAAAAGTGCAAAAGTGGGGCGTCTCCCTCACAGTCACCTCTAAGTCATAGCTCTGGTAGTTTTGCCAGGAGTAGGCTTCAGCCTAACCCTAACATATTCAGTTTATGTTTGTGATATAAGTCCATGCACTGTTTTATACAACACAGGCATATATAACATCTTTACAATTTGCCAAACTTAATATATTATAGGGTTCAAATAGGTGACAATGATGATATGGCGAATATTTCAACTTTACTTTTCCCCTTATGTTTCTGTTCCAACAATAGAAATTGGTTTACCTTCTTCTTGGGATTGTGACAAATTATCCTCATATACGGTATAAATAGTACCAGCAACCATTTCGGTAGGGGGTCGGAGGTTTTGTTGGGGTGCTGTAAAAATCAACTTTTTTTATTGCTTTTAACGTATGAAAGCATCGGTACTGACAACAAAGTTTAGGTTGAGGGTTAGGGTTTGTTCATAAACTTCAGTTTATGAACAAAGACAAACAAGTGTTTTTCATGAACGGAGGTTCCACTGTATCTAAATAAAGTGACATACCTTCGTGGACAGAAAGTTGGCAGAAACTTCAAATGGGACCAATGTCTCGATGGTAATCATTTCATCCTGGAACATGTAAAAATAAAGGATAAGAAGAAATTAAACAGGTGGTGCATTAAAACAAACAAACCAAAAAACTGTTACCTTCTGACATTTGCAGAGTATCTGTTGTCCATCCACACTTAAATCAATGCTGTAAGCTATGTGGAACAGGAACAGTCTTGGTCCAGTTGTCAAAGATGAGACATATACACATTTTTCAAGCTAGAGACAAAAGTAATATTTATTTAAACCATAAGGAAACTTAAAATCTGCATATACTACATATTCACACATGTATCAACCATTGGCATCATGAGATATACAGTACCGTATCTCAGGAAACAAAATGAAAGCAGGGCCAAGTTAACTTACAAAACCCAAGTGAAAGTATTTGAACCTTTTTGCCTGGTTTCAGATTCCCCAGAAGTATGTCAGGGAGCAAAGAAGGGGTAGTGTCATCACAAGCCTTGGAGTTATCAAGCGTCACGCGTGTAGTCTGACTTAAATTGGCGTCTTGACCTAAAAAGCACAACATCACATAATAATAACAATAATAATAATAATAATAATAATAATAATAATAATAATGATGATGATAAATCAGTAAAAATCAACCACAACACATTCACTGCAATACAATGAAACAATTTGGATGAAAAGTTGTGTGAAAAAAATATCAGTGTTTAAATATGAGAGTAAAGCCTCTTTTGGGATGCAATGACAATGCCTTGCAGAGGGGAGACTGCCCGCCAAAGGCATATGTGGTCTTTCAACCTTAACATATATGGCTTTTCTCACTCTTCTTTCAAATAATCAAAATGTGATGTTTCTCTTTGAGGTGCAGGTAGATAACTGACTCTTGACCTGAAGAGTTAATTAGTCTATGTTGAGACATGCGCCTGCTTCGTGGTTGCATATTTTCCTCAAATACAGACATGACTTCAAATTAAAAGGCAACCCTTGCACAAACCCAATGGAGGTCTGGTTCCCTGTTTGTCCCTTTCGAAGTCGCGACTATGCCACCAAACAGTCTTGCAATCGTCTTTTCACAACTTGCCATGAAACTGTGCCATTGAATTATCGGAAATATGAAGTGGCTCTGCTGGATTGATTTAGAATTTTTGTACGTTTTACTTTCTTTTTTTTTTTTTCAGTTCCGCAATAGTGATTTGCTTTAAGCCACCCAGCTGAACATTGGCACCTATTAAGATAAGATAAGATAAGATAAGATAAGATAAGATAAGATAAGATAACCTTTATTTGTCCCACACTGGGGAAATTTGTCTACAACAGCAAAATTGGGGGGCGGGGGGGGGGGGACACTAAAGTGTTTAATTGCACAAAATAAATGTTATTAAGGGAAACATTACAAAAAAACACAAGCTTTAAGACTTCTTCATTTCCATGCATCCATTATCTGAACCGCTGACTGTACCCTCATGAGGGTCGCAGGTGTGCTGGAACCTATCTTTGGGCAGTAAGCGGGGTACACCCTGAACTGATTGCTGGCCAATTCCAGGGCACACATTTTGATAAACAAATTTAATTTAATTGGGTCCAAGTTCTATTCCACTGAATTTGTATTCATTTAATTTTGGCACAAAAACATTGAAAAGTTGTTGTTTGTGGTATCATGCGTGCAAAATAAAGAGTAGAATGAAAGGAAACAAAAAGTGCAACTGGATTAAAAAGGATAATAGGTATGAAATTAACAAACTTTCCGAAATGTGAAAGTTGTAAAAGTACGTTGCTCATTTGTTCAAAGATGTGTTCATAATGCAATTTAATTTGGGAAAGTTTACCAGGTTTGAGTCCTGCAGTCAGTTTCACATCCTTGGCTACACCCTCCTCCAGTGATTGGACAGTACAGTGAATACAGTACATTTCATTGCTGAGAGCAGGAGGCTGATGACTCAGCTGTACAGAGATCTTTGGAACTCTCGACATTATCCTGGACAATACATGACAGCAAATGAAATACAAATCAATAGCGCAATTTAGAATTTGTTCACAGTCTGAATGATGACTTCATTAAGGAAGAAAACTAGATTTATCTCAGTCTCACATGGTATTTTGTAGGATAGTCATGCTTTCCCAATCCAAGTCTTCCTCAGTGTCAGGCCAAGATGATGACTTGTTAGACTGCAGGAACTCACGTGTTGTGGCTGCGTCTCCACCTGCCCCTCGCCATCTCAGAAACACACAGCGACCACTGCTACTGCCAAGCATGACTTCTATACCTGTCATCTAACAGATAGAAACGTATTGCATCTAACTCGTACATTTATGAATATATTTAATTGAATAAATTTAAGTTTAATATATAAAACACCTCAGCATGCTGAAACTATACTATAAACTAGGCGTGCCCAAGTCTGGTGCTCAAGAGCCCAAATTCACACGGTTTTAAGGTGTCCCTCTTCCAACACACCTGATTCAAATGATGAGATTATCAGCAAGCTAGGAGAGGCCTGATAACTATCCTGATCATTTGAGTCAGGTGTGTTGAAAGAAGGAGACGTCTAAAAAAAGGGTTGATAGAGGCTCTCAAGGACTGGACTTGGGCACCCTGCTATACAACACTTCATGTTCACACCGTGATCTTTGGTTGTGCTGCTCAACACAATTGACTTACTGAAGGTCGTGGATGAGAATCTAAAATGACTCAGTTAACACCAAAAGATAAACACATAAATCTTTCGAACCTCAATTTTTTTGCCAACGTCTTTGGTTTTTGCCACAAAGCTGAAGTTGTAACATTTCGTTTTCCCAGGCAGAAGGGTTTTGCACTCCTGACTTGAGGTCTCCAGAACACACCATTTATTGTACTCCTATAAACACAGAAACAAACCAAAACCTTTTGGTCATTACATCCAATGGATATTTTCCCTTCGAAGTTATGCCAAGTTGAGGAAACATTTTCATAGTTAAGGTTGAAAATCTTTTTTTTTTTTTGTAAATTAATGTAATAACATTTTACAAAATGTTTTTTCAAAGTCAAACGTTTCCTAAATAAATTTGCTTTGCCTTGTCATAGTTTAGGTAATTCCACGCATTGAAAATGTTTTGAGTTAGATGCAAACATTTGTTTTTTCATTTTAACCCTGGAGAACCCATGGGGTCTGATTTGGCCCCTATAAATTCTGCTACTCAAATGCTACCCTTAAATCCCAAAGGGTCAAATTTGGTCCGAATCTTAAATTAGGATTAAAGCATTGAATATTTTAAAAACATATATTTTGGTGTTCAGTGAACATATAGCAGTCATTTAATGTATAATTCATCATTTTCCAAAGAAGAAAAGGGTTCTTGGGTTCTCCAGATTTAAGACATATCATAGAGGTGCCTCATCGCAGTGGAATAGAGATAACGCTGGAATGTAAATCAATCAAAATAGGATAACAGAAGGACTGATGGACCTTCATAAGTGTTACTCAGCACCTGAGTACAATTTTAGGATAACTCAAGGTCCCACATTCATCTTATCAGACTACAATAACAATACTGTATACAGACATAGACAAAATTGTCAGCAACCCTCATCAAGGAAAAACCCACAAAGAAATTATTTGAATCTAACAAAAGTGATGATAAAATAAGTAATAATGGAAGAAAAGGAAAGGAAAAAAAGGAAAGACAAATAACCAATTTTAATCACATTTTTGAAGTGTGGTTTCATAGAATTATGTTAAAAAACAAACTGATGAAACAGGCTTGGACAAAAATGATGGTACCCCCAGTAAAGAGTGAAATTTTGACCATAGGGAGAGGCATCTTTAAACTTATTGTCAGTCAGACAGTTTATTTAAAATGGTGACAAGTTGTCACTGTGCTATTTGTGATAAGGTGTGTACCGCACTAAACATGGACCAGAGGAAGCAAAGAAGCAAACTGTCTCAGAGATGAGAATGAAAATTATCGAAAAGTATGTTAAACGTAAAGCCTATGAGTCCATCTCCAAGCAGATTGATGTTCCTGTGAGTAGACTTGCATATGTTAGTCTGAAATTTCATATCTAGACGACTTTTTGTGTCACACAACAGTGTGCACATCTCTGAAGACCTGACCTGGAGCCTAAATACCACCTCACTGGCCAAAAAAGCCCACCAGCGCCTGTACTTCCTCCGCAAACTGAGGAGAGCAAGAGCCCCGCCCCCCATGATGCAGACTTTCTATAGAGGCACCATTGAGAGCATCTTGACCAGCTGCATCACCGTGTGGTACGCCGCTTGCACCGTGTCCTGCAGAAAGAGTCTGCAGCGCAATGTGAGAGCGGCTGAGAAGATCATTGGTGTCTCTCTTCCTCCACTCGCGGACACTTACAACTCTCATCTGACCCGCCAAGCTACCTAGATCGCAGGTGACCCCACAAACCCGTCTCACAGCCTCTTCGACATGCCGTCGGGGAGGAGGCTGCGATGTCTCTCTGCTAAATCCACCAGGCTCAAGAACAGTTTAAAAGAAGTAACTACGAATACAGTAAATATTCCCATCCCCGGAATTCTATGAAAAGGAATTTCCTTCACCCGGAACAAAAACCTATGCATTAACATTTTGACTACGATATTACATGTTACCGGAACTTAATAAGCGGAAATTCCACTACCCATAACCCGGATGGAGACGTCATGCCATGGAAGCTTAAATACACGCAACGCCCACCCGATGCTACGGAAAGACACGTTTTCATTTCGCATTTTTCGATCATCAGATCAGAAACGACGACATGTAAGTGACTTCTTATTGGCGTGCGTTTCACTCTAATTGCGAAAGATGTTAACTTTATTAACTTACGTCCCGTAGATCGCGGCACTAGCTTAAAAAACAGAGCCCACTCGACACGACCGAAGAAATGTGTTCGCTTCGCCGTTTTCATTCATCAGATCCGAAACGACGACGTGTATGTGAGTTTTTATTGGCGTGCGTTTCACTCTAATTGCGAAAGATGTTAACTTTATTAACTTACGTCCCGTAGATCGCGGCACTAGCTTAAAAAGCAGCGCCCACTCCACACGACGGAAGAAACATTCGCTTCGCCGTTTTCATTCATCAGATTCGAAACGACGACGTGTAAGTGACGTTTTATTGGCGTGCGTTTTACTGTAATTGCGAAAAAATTTAACTTTATTCACTTGCGTCCTGTAGATCA
>NW_017805631.1:1539613-1555339 GCF_001891065.2 Hippocampus comes
AGTTTTTGGACAGTATATTTTTGTATTTTATTGATTGTGTTGTTACACGTGCATTTTGTCAACATACTTGCAGGTTCATAAAGGACATGTACCATGCTCATTTCCCAAATGAGGAATTTCTGTTATCAGGACAAATTGGACAGCGCAAACACGAGTGCGCACTAGAGAATATTTACTGTATACAATAATCACAAGTGCCCTTGGTTGTCTGTTGTTGCTATTTGTTTATTTATTTTTATTTTACATATTAATACATTTTAACATGAATTTTAGCATTACATTTTTGCACTGTGGTTGAGAGAGGAAAGTAATTTCATCTGTGCTGTATGTTCCACATACAGAATATTTGACAATAAAAGCTGACTTGACTTGACTTAACAAACCTCCCTGAAACCTTACCTCCAACATCCCATTCCATTTCATACAATAGGGTCCTGAAAAACAAAAACAAAAAAAAAACATTCATCCTCCCTACAAGCTTGTCTGATCACGAAATATTTTTCTTTGCACTATACTTAGGGTCCCAGTACAGCTCAAATGCAGCCCAAGCCCTGATAAATGCAGCACATCTGGCTTAAAACACTGCCAAACAAAGGTGAGCTTTCATCTAGAGCAGGGGTGCCCAAACTTTTTTGACCGAAGATCTACTTTTCAATCAACCAACTTCCCGGGATCGACCCGTTCCCGCGCACGCGCGCATACGCACGCACGCACGTACGTACACACGCATGCCATGATGAGCAACAGCCTGCCGCTGAGACATACGACGCACTTTTGCAGCCTATTAACGATCGTAGCTCACGCGTACCGTTTTAAAACGCTTCTCTCGGCCCTCCAGATTCCCATTCTTTGCCCATCCCCTCGGTGAATTGTACAAAACAAACTCTGAATGTGAATAATGATAACGATAAAAAGTATATAGCGCAACAACTCTGTTCACAAGCTGCAACTGCAGACTGCTGAGCGCTAACAACTTCCGGTGATGCAGTCACATGCCACCGGAGGTTAAAGATGACCTGCTTTATTTCATTTTCTTTTTTAAATACTTTTTGTGAAAGTGAGACTGATAGAATGATTAGGGTGCAGTGTGCATTAATACAAAAAATATTACTAACATGCACAGAGACACAAATGTTTGTTTTTTTTTTCCTCTACACCCCTCGGATCGACTTTGGACCAGTCCCTGATCTACTGGTCGATCACGATCGACGTAATGGGCACCCCTGATCTAGAGAATTCAATCCTGGATTATTCATGGTCGATGTTAACAATGCGTACCATTGACGCCATTAATCTGGAGGTTGCAAGGCTGGAAATAAGCAGTTTAGGATTGCAGTTTGTGAGTCAAAAATGGTCTTATATGCCTCATCAAAACGCATTGAAAAGCAAAACTTGAGCATCACAGTGAGAATGTTTGACACCTGTTTAGGAGCCTCACCATCACCTGGTGGCCCACTCCCAGAGAAAAGTGCTTAACCAGCCCAAAGACTATGTTCTCCTACAGAAAAGATCTTATAAGCACTACGTAGCTTGTTTGAAAGACAACCAGTAGTACACTTGGGAAGAAGAGGAACCTGACATGATTTCCATGGGCTACTATCACTTTTAACACAGAAGACGACACTAGTTGTTTCCCACCCTACATTTACCTTTATTCTCATCTTCAACTCACTCCTCATCGCGACTCTTCATCATCGGTTGGGGTGTAACGTTGACCGATCAGTTAATAGAGAGCTTCACCCTTTGGCTCAGCTCCTTCCTCACCACGACAGACCGATACAAAGTCTGTATCAGAGCAGACACCGCACATATCCACCTGTTGATCTCCCACTCTGCCTGTCGATCTCCCGCTCCATTCTGCCCTTTCTCGTGAACAAGACTCCAAGATACTTTAAACTCCTCCACTTGGGGCAAGATCTCATCCCCCACCCGGCGAGGACACTCCACCCTTTTATGAGTGAAGACCATTGTTTCAGATTTGGATATGCTGATTTTCATCCAAACTGCTGCAGACTCGGCTGTGAACTGCTCCTGTGGGAGTTAAGAGATCCCAGCTTTAAGAAACCAACAGCACCACATCATTTGTGAATAGCAGAGATGCAATACTGAGGCCATCAAACCCGACCCACTCAACACCTCGACTTTGCCTCAAAATCCTGTCAAAGTTTATGAACTGAATCGATGACAGACGGCAGCCTTGGTGGAGTCCAACCCTCACTGGAACAAATCCAACTTTCTGCCTGCAAAGCGAACCAAACCAAACATCTGTGTTGTAGGGACCGACTAGCCCATATTAGGGGGCTCCCCATACTCCCAAAGTACCCCCCACAGAACTCCCCGAGGGACACAGTCAAACGGCTTCTCCAAGTCCTCAAATCACATGTAGACTGGTTGGCCCAACTCCCATGCACCCCCGAGGACCTTGCCAAGGGTGTCGAGCTGGTCCACTGTTCCAAATGATAGGACATAAAAAAAAATAAAATAAAAAAAACACACTGCTCCTCCTGAATCTGAGACTCAACTTCCTGACGGACCTTCCTCTCCAACAGCCCTAAATAGATCTTACCAGAAAGGCCAAGGTGTGTGATTCCTTTGGAACACACCCTGTGGCGCTCACGCACCCCCTCCAAGGACTCTAAAACGGTGGGTACCCTGAATTGTTGTTTGGTGCATAAGCACAAACAATTGTCAGGACCCGTCCCCGCACCCTAAAGGCTAGTCGGAACTTTTCTGCCTCGCACATCAGCTTGGGCTCTTTCCCCTGTAAGAGAGGTGACATTCCACGTCCCGAGAACTAGCTTCTGTAGCCAAGGATCGGACTGCCAAGATCCCCGCCTTCGGCTGCCGCTGAGCTCACATTGCACCCGATCCCTTCAGCCCCTCCTTTAGGTGGTGAGCCCATGGGAAGGGGGACCCACGTTGCCTTTTCGGGCTGAGCCCGGCCGGGCTCCATAGGTGTAGGCCAGGCCAGCAGGCGCGTGCCAGTGAGCCCCACCTCCAGGCCTGGCTCCACGAAAGGGCCCCGGTGACCCGCGTCTAGGCAAGCGAAACTTAGGTCCATATATTGGACTCATCAAAAGAGGTCTTTTGATCCGTGCTTATTCTGGTTCCTCACCACAGACCTGTTTGCAATGGGTGACTGCCAGGGGCATAAAGCCCCAGAAAACTTTGCTTCCTCGGTTCATTGGGTCACACAAACCTCTCCAACATGGTAAGGTGATGGAAAAAAACCAAAACGTTTTCCTTCCCTAACAAATCTGCATAACACAAACAACCCCAAAAAAAAATGGCCACACATTTTTTTCACAGGATAGTGACTATTACTTTGCCCCATATCTGTTCCTTGTCCCCTACTGTTTTGAACTTGTCTAATTGTCAGGTCATTATGTGTGCCTAAATGTTCAATAGAAAATATAGAAATAAAACAAAACAAAAAAGGTGACTGGAGGAGTATTAGTCGAATGATGAAGAATTGCCATTTTATTGACAGTGAACCCTTTGTGATCACATTTGTATTCACTGTGTGATCAGAGAAAGTGCAGATACATTTTTTGCATTTTAACCGAGTACCTGATTGCTCAGGGTGACAGCCAGTTTGGTGAATGACACAGGATTAGGACAGTCAGCTCTCACCAACACCTGGAGTTGGATGACTTCATCAACATGGAAACTGGGAGACCGGAATTTGGCTTTACATTGAACTAGGATCATAAAGTAAAGGAGATAGTGAGGTTAGAAATTTCTTCACACATTACACATTTGACATGTTACTGCATAAAACATGTTACTTTTACAAATGTGCCATAGACAAACAATGTATTCCATCAGACATCCTGGGGCAGCATGACTCAGTTATAGAGTTGTCGTCTCCCAACCCAGAGATTGGGGGTTCAATCCACTGTGACCTTTTTGAAGTATCCTGGAGCAAGATACTGAACGCCAGTTGCTCCTCATGCTGCGTCATCAGTAGGTCAATCAGGAAACAGTGTGAAGCGCTTTGAGTACCAAGGGTAGAAAAGCACTATATAAGTGACAGCCCATTTACACCTAGATGGTTGTATTTTATGGTCCGGAATAGTGAAGTTGTTCAGAGAAATGAATGGATTTGTTTTAATGTCCACAATGACACATGTCTGGGCTATGATGTATGAGGGCAAGGGAGAGCCTTTTTTTTAAGGAAAAGATGATTTGCATGTCAAAGCTTTGAAAAGACATTCCGAAATTCCCTGACAATTAAGCACACCTGATTTCAAGCTGCAACTGAAAAATTTAGCCATTGGAAAAAAACAGGTAAGTATTCTCTAGTAAGGAATCGTGTTTGCATCATTCAATCTTTCCTACGGTACATGTCCTTTATAAACATGCAAGCATGTTAAGAAAATAAATGTGTCCAACACAAGCAATAAAATGCAAAAATATATGGTCCAAAAACTGCTTATAAGACACAAACTGCAGCATATAATACAGGTAAATGAACAAAATACAGTTACAACAAAATGAGATTAGTAACAGACCTGGTAGCTTTTCTTTCAACTCACTTGCTCTCTCTAACTTTACCTCCCCTCGATCACCACACAAGACAGCATTGCTCAGCTGATGTCGTGCAACGAGCTTTTGAAGCCAGCCACGGGATGCTTCGAAGTCCTCTATGCCCAGAGAACTCGCCTTCTCTCTAATTAGCGGTCCAGTTAGCGGAAGGTTTGTAAGCACGATAACAGGTAAAGCATTCCAGGAAACGTTTGTTTACTCGACTGTCTATCGAGCCACAAGCAATTTACTCTGAGCAGCTAATTGGATGCATTTCAGTTTCTCTTCCACGGTCATTATCGTTGCTCTTCGTTTGGATGGCACGATCAACAGGATGTGAAAGTAAATGAATGAAATAGAAAACCTTTCGCGATTCCACTAAATCTTCTGCCAGTAGTCACTTACATGTCACCGTTTTGGATCCAACGAGAGTAAATAGCGGCGCGGCCAGTTATTCAGTCGTATCGAGCGGGACTTGCTTGAGTTTGTTCTACTGCGGGCTTCCGTATGGCTTACGGGGTCTGGGTCCTGGAACTTCCGTTGTTATGAATCGATCATTAATGTAATATCGTAGTCGAAATTTTAATGCAGAGGTTTTTATTCCGGGTGAGGGAATTTCCGTTTGACAAAAGTCTGTAGGTGGGAATACTTACTGTACATATATTGGATGCTTTGCTATATTAGTCACCGGTCTCCATTCTAATACATGGGATTTACACCACTCACAAAAAGTTGGGGATTTTGGCTTTCAGGTGAAATTTATGGAAAATGTAAAAAATTCACGCAATATCATATTATTAAAGTAGGACATATAAGTAGAAGGATGCACTGTTGATTTCCTCATTTCAAACATTTCGTTGAAATAAAAGTTAACAATGGTGGGTACATCACAACAAAAAAATTCAACATCTCAATAACTCATCATGTGCCCTTTGTCATTACAGCTTGCCAAGGACCAACGATTTCTCATGCTGTTCACAAGTCGACAATGTCTGCTGAGGCATTGCATCCCACCGTTCTTCCTCATTTGATGCAGAGTTTCACATTTTTACATGGCGGCTCAGCTAATCACACAGGTTTTAAATGTGATTCAGGTCTGGAGAAAGTGCAGGCGGTGGTGTGGTCAGGTACCCTTGCAGATTGTCTAGCATGCAGACCACGCTGATGTAAACGGTTTCGCATGGTCTGGCGTGTCACTTGGGTGCCTCTCACATCCCTTAAACATGCCCGGAGTTGAGTGGCTTTCGTCATCCATTTTCTCAGGGCATTGTTTCCAGTGTAGCTGTCATCAGCATGGGATGTGACCAAAGGACGTCCACTTCTACATCTTTCTGTGACTCTTCCGGGATCTCAGTATCTCTGTTGCAACCTGCTGATGACACTGTGACATGCTGAGCCCAGTACTTCTATCTTCCAATGGCAAGGTACTGTTGATCCATGGTTAGGTGTCGTCTTGGTCTCATGATGTCAAAATGTGAACAGCATGATGAGGATGACTATTTAAACACTAGCTCTATTTGAACCAGGACATTTTTTGGTCAATTCAAGGATCAAATGCATGTTGTGAATTTTGCTGTTCAAGTCATCATTAGAGCAGAAACTGCTGCAAAAAGTACTGAAACTGTGAATAGTTCAAATCGTGCATTTAAAAGTTTAGAGAAGGTCACATTCAGTTCACCTGTAAAGGTCGGAATGCATTTTAGGCTCATCCTGAAGTTTCACCCAAAAGCCAAATATCCCTCACTTTTTGTGAGTATGTATTGTATTACGGCCTTGACTCTTAGCCCAATTGCGTGACTACTGTCTGGTTTAATGTTTAGCCACCAAATGCCAAATCAGTTCGAATGGATTACGAACTGTACTTTAGCAGAAGAAAAGTAACAGAAAATGTGATTGAAAATGAAAATATATATCGCCACAGCAGCCAACAGAAAGCTTTCGTGATTGACAGCAGCAGGTTTCTGATTAACATGGCAAAAAGACATGTTTCTCTGTCCTGTTTCTTTTTTTCTGTGTGTTAAAAAAATAGAAAATAGAAAGACAAAAGAAAAAACAGAATAAGATTGATATATAATTTTGGAAGGAGACTCAGTGGAGGAGCTGTTGTCTCCCCTCCTCACTAGTTTCAACCACACTGATGATAAAGTAAGTAAATAAATGAATGAATAAATAACATGCATAAAATGTAAACAACATTTTGGGCTTGGAACGGATAAACTGCATTTCGATGTGACACGTTACCTCGATTTACAATAATTTCAACTTAGAAACATGGACACTAAGTTCATTACTTGTAGTACAGTGGTACCTCTACTTACGAAACGCCTCAACAGGAAAATATTACCTCTTGTTCTGAAAGAAATTTCAAGATACGAAAGGTAAAAATACAGTATAGGCTGCTACTCGCACCTCCGAATTTCCTGAGCCCAACATACTTATAGCTGCTCTGCCATTGGCTACGTAGCCAATGCTTGGTAGTACTACCAAGCATCATCCTGGCATCCCATTGGCTAAGAGGGACATCTATGTATGTGTCTATATGTGTAGAGTAGGGCTAAGATCGGTCCTAAAAAATCGAGCCCAACCTGACCCGGCCCGAGGGTATTTAAGCCCGAGCCGGCCCGAGCCCGATCACTTAACTTGATTTGCAAGCCCGAGCCCGAAGCAAACCCGAGATTTCATATTTTATTTGTGAGGACTCGGGAGGAGAAGGGGTGATTTCTGATAACAAAGCCTGTCTTTTGTAACGAAATCTAAGTTAAACAAGACTGTATAAACATTTACATCTTTTATATTTCTGTTTCTGAAGAGGTTACATTAACCGACAATTTTCCATCATTGACGGATTTTTTTTTAAGAGTGGACGGGGAACATTTAAGGCCGTCCGTCATTTTGACGGGTTGAAAATTGGGCCGTAAACCACAGCAGCAGTACGTCCTTAACAATCTAGCGCGGCACTTTCAGAGAGAGAAGCAGAGAGACAAAGACGAACAATGACGGGTGGATACTCGACAGAGATTAGAAGGAGTTCTTTGAATTGTCATTGCAAGAGTTTAGTACAGTACGTGTTGTGATGAGGCGACTTCTGTTTTTTTGCGAACCACGGTCTCTTGTGGCCAAAACTATTCACGGCCTTGAAACAAAAAAAAAAAAGTCAGCGAAAGAGAAGCCCGACCCGCCCCGAACCCGAAGCAATGATTGACATTTTAGGCCCGACTCGACCGGAATTTTGGGTCGGGCTCGGGCTCAAGCGGCCCGATCTTACCTCTAGTGTAGAGGGATAGATAGATACGCTATGCAGCATGCTCATCATTCGCCCCTTGGGTCATGAGGTGTTCCGATAGTTTTACGTAAATGTGAATCACCCAGAAAAAGTGTTCACCAGTCGGGCGATTGCTCACTCTGCTGATGTTTGCCTTGGACGTTTTCGAAGGATTGTTAAAAGCCGACTAAAGTAAACGTCCTTGGATCAGTTCTTTACAAAACGCCAGGCAAAAACCACTTTTGAGAGACAATATGAACATAAGAAGGCGAAAAACAATGAGGACGCAGTTAAACATTAAATGACCATCATTTTCATTCTTTCTTCTTTGTTTTATACATTATACACAACTCTCATTAATTGTGCAATAGTCTAATTGTAACATATATTTGTTATATATTTTGATGCATTTTTATCCTTTATAAAACATTTATTTCAGAATTTTGGGGATCTTGGAACGGATTAGGGCATTAACATGGAAAACCCGTTTTGCAGTTTTCTAGTAAGTACAGTATTAAGAAATTTTTTCAAGAACATATTCATTTTGTAAGTAGAGGTACCACTGTACTAAAATGTGTGTGTGTGTGTGTGTGTGTGTGTGTGTGTGTGTGTGTGTGTGTGTGTGTGTGTGTGTGTGTGTCTTCGTGTGCCTGTATGCGTGTGTGAGGGTTCGTCAAGAATGACGATGAACTTTCTGATTTGACTTTGTAGACTTTACCCATGTTCTCAACACCACACTGCTTCCGCAGGTCACCTCGCAATATAGGATCGCTGGACCACACTCCGCACCCACTTACACTGTGTGTGGACCAAGATCGGATCAAAGCCACTCCTGCCAACTTGCCAAAACGTATTTATACGTTTTTGCACTAAATTATAGGATTTTTGCAAAGGTATGTTTACATTATAGCATTAAATGAGTTACGTAATTTGTCTTGGAAAACATATTATCAAACCTACATGAGATCAAAATCAGTGACCTAAACAGAAAACAATGTACCCAAAAACAAAAATGTCTCCAGAAAAAAAAAAAAAAAAAACTTCAAATGTGTTTTATAAATTAAATCTTACATGCACTATAATTTGAAAAACAATGTAAAAACCACAGCATTGTCTTTTAAAAAGACGTAAAAAATTATTTTTCCTTATCCAGGGCATGCTCGGTCCATGGCACACGTCGAACGATGACACATTGTGTTTACGACGGAACCTCCTAATATTATATGTCACTTGTGTGATAGATACAAGAACGCACAATGAACTGGTTTGTACAGCATCGTAAGAATTAATCATCACACAGAACTTCCATTGTGAGGATTCAACCACACTCGGACACCACATGAATTTTTATTGGGTCACAATGTGTCATTGGAACAGAACTCTGTCATGATTCGAGAATTCCCTGAGGTTAAATATACTTTAATGCAGGATAATTGGTGTATTGGCCATTTGGTGAGTTTTTACTTACTGAATGGTATGTAGTCTTGCACATCAATTATGAATTCATTTGATCCACCAGAGGTCATGCATTCATTCCACAGTGACCGTCCTGCTTGAGCTGAAACCTGATCACACTGAGGCTCAGCATCAGGTATCTTGTTCTAATGGAAATAATATTGGCATAATCAGTTTGACCACGAAATACAATTGACCAGTTTGAACATGCCTCCTCATTAAAAAAATGTAATGTATTGTGCAACTTTAATTGTAGTGGTGTCAGCCAGTCGATTTTGGGACGCAAGGAAATTTCTCAGTCAAAACAAACAAACAAAAAAAAAACTTCGGCAAATGGGACTCATACTTTTCTGATCAGCGAGTCCCTGGGACTCGGTGGGGTTAAACTGTAAAATTATTACTGAGTGGTGTGCTATTACACAATGTATACGACAGAGTCACCAACCTTTTTGAAATGGAGAGCTATTTCTTGACTCCTGATTTGTACAAATCGATACCAGTTTGATGCACAACTAAAATCTGCAAATAGGTAAATATCGCTCATGGTATGATTTTTCACAATAATTAGGAACCCGAATATCAATTTGCAAGACTAAATATTATTATTCATTTTTCACAGCAAGTCATTTTGGGTCCTTAAGTAGAAAAACAGTCTCAGGTCATCACATGCTTGATTAAGCAAACACCACCACGCTTAATTTAAAAGTCTCTTTATTTATTTATTAACTTTTTGATGAATGTTTTGGTTTCCCAAAATAATACACACATTTTTGAAAAATTCAAAGTATATATTATTCTTAGTTTGTCTTTCGAGATATAAAAAACATCTTGACAATCCAAAACATTCAGTGTTATGAATACTTAAAAAAGGGGAAGAAAATGGAAAACCTTTTTTACTGTATAAACTTCCAGCCATACAAGACAAGAGATCCACAGTTTAGTCTTTTTTTCATTTTGTTAATTTTTGATCTTCTGCACCAATAAGGTTACCTTACTGTTATCTTTTATGTACCATAAAAGGCGGTGTCTGTGTCGATTCTCTGTCATCCAGGTTATAGAAATATGTAAACTTTGGCACAGGGCAATTTGACTCTTGACACTTCAAGTCAACAAAACTGTTTTTTTTCTTACAAGGCCTACCTCTATTGAAATTAAACTAGATCCATTCAAGCCCGAAGTTATTCATAATTTACCAAAACTTCATGACCACCTACACAATCAATAACAATTATCAAAAAACAGATCGATAAAGAATGCTTCATTTTGACTGATACTGTCAAGAGGACTATTCATTTAAAGTGAATTAAAATATTTGTTTGTGAATACCTCATACATGAAGAAAATTTCTAAAAAGGTACAGAGAGAGACTGACAATGGATATTGTATTTCACCATTGAGTGCCAAATTCAGCTCAAAAAGTTCCATCATAAATTGATGATTGTTCATTTTTAGTTCATTTTAATCTTTTTTATCTTATTAAGTTCTCCTTCTTTCACAGAAGTTAGTTTTCCTTGTGACATACTGTACATCTTCCAATTCCCATGTAGATTTTGAGAGTAATGCATTGAGTGTGTTTGAATCAAATTTATTAACCTCTAAGATTCAGAGCCTAAAACTTTTCAAATGTAGCATCCTTCAAATGAATAACTGATTTCAAGAGGTTTTTATATCTGTTCAAAATGAATCCAAAAACAGACGTGGTGACACTACAGAGGCATATGAGTCCATTCCAGGCAGTAAACTTAAGTTGCCATTAATTATACAAATAATTAATCCTTTATTGATACATAATGATGCCCCGATTGTGAGGAAATCTTAAATTGTGTCTTTTATTTTAAACACACACAAGTAACAATTTCTCACCACATCCATGTAGCGTGTCTGCTATTGTCACATTACTATAGCAACATAAATTATGCCTCAGAGCCACCCTGCTGTTTAAGAGCACAGGTTTATATGCTCACGTCTCAGCCCCAGGTAATCTGGAGTAAATTTGTCGACTTGTTGAATGTTACACATACTGTGGAACAACAATCATATGTTGTTATGCTCCGCACTGATTTACTGTAACTTGCCTCAGCGAATGCATCCCGAATACCGAGCTACACCTACCTGGCTCCCCTCTTCACTCGGTGGACCGCGTCAAGGAAACTATCAAGGAAGTTAAAAGGTAGCGGAATATGCGTCTATATTTACGAGAAATGGAGCGCAGATGTCATGGAGCTCAACACATACTGCAGCCCAGACTTACAGATGCTATTTGTGAACTGTAAGGCATTCAACTCACCACGTGAGTCCTTTGTGCTTGCCGATGTTTACATCCCACCACAAACTAATATGAGCATAGCGCTACAAATGCTGTCTGACCAAGTCAACTTTAGCTTAAGCGCACAGAATCAGCCCTCATCATCCTGGATGATTTTACCAGAGCACAACTTAAACATGAACTTGCCAGATATACAATACATCCTGATTTATATGGCGCTTTCACAACAGCAGCAGCTGTAACAAAGCACTTAACAAAACAGTTAACATAAAGTAAAATAATAAACACAACACATAACAATAAAACACGGACAGTCGTGCAGTCATAATAAACACAACACATAACAATAAAACACGGACAGTCGTGCAGTCCTAACCACTTTTCCCTCAAACGCTTTGTTGTTTAAAGCAGTTTGAGATGAAAGAGGAGAGAATCAAAAAAAATATAATCAGCACAATGATTGTTTCACTAGAGAATGCAACGCTCTGGTCCATTGCTGCATGCCACTGAAGGACTCATCCCGGTCTTGTGCCCACGCAGCGCTGGGCTTGTCTGATCACTGTTCAATTCACTTAATCCCAAAATAAAGGTGCATACTCAATTAACAAATAATACTGCATCAGATTTAAACGTGCAAAACCGTCTGTAAGTACTACGAGGAGGTGGGCCGATGAAAGAAAGCTGGCATGACAGGAATGTTTTTGGACTGCACTGACTACGGTGAGGTGTATTTGAAACTTCAACTTGCAGCCTGGACAAATACAGCGACACTAACATCATACATCAGTTCCTGTGAGGGCATGTGTGTCCCAACAAAGACCTTCCCCAAGTTCGGCAAAACAAGCTAGGGTTCCGTGACAAACTCTGACTTTGGAAAAGCCAGAGGCCGCCATTAGAAGCGGCGATAGGGCATTGCACGAACAGGCCCGAAACCAGCCAACAGAGGATAGAGCAGCTATGCAGAAAGACAGAAAAACGTTTTCCACTAATGACTCTATGTCCATGTGGAATGGCCTGAAATAAATTACAATTTACAGGCAACCATCTCACCAATCAGTGAACAATAAGGGACTGGCCCACGATCTAAACATGTTCTACTGCAGATTTAAAAAGGACACCTTCACTCCACTCTCCAGACTATCCCACCCCCACCAGCATCTACCTTCACTCACACCCCAGACAGTGCCTGCATTTCATCCTGTAGCCCAGTGGTTCTTAACCTGGGTTCGATCGAACCCCAGGGGTTCGGTGAGTCAGTCTCAGGGGTTCGACGGAGCCTCTGCCACGGAGGGTAAGACACACGCGACTCAATGTTTATTAGTTATGACACGCCCGCTTGGTCATCACTGGCTGCAGATAATCACGACATTGCTTGTCCAATCAGTGCTGTGGGAAATTTAGTTCGCGTTAACGTGTGACTGTCATGATAGTACGTCGTACAATTAATAAAAAAAAAAAAGTATACTTATCTCTTGAAATTTTATTAACTTTTTTTCTGTTTTTAATAAATGTGTTTTTTGTAATATCTTGAATTTATTTGAAAAAAAAGCATGTATTTTTCACTCATGAAGGGTTCGGTGAATGTGCATATTAACTGGTTGGGTTCAGTACCTCTAAAAAGGTTAAGAACCACTGCTGTAGCCCCTCCACAGCGCAGGGACCTATGTAAAGGATCCTGTGTGTGGACTTTAGCCCTGCGTTCAATACCATCACGCCTGGCTTCAACTTATCCAGCTCAGTTTGTCTTCTATCATCCATCTGCCAGTGGATCAAGTGCTTCCTGACAGGCAGGACACATCAGCAGGCCTGAGGATTTCACAGTAACAACCATTTCCGGTAGCGCGTCGTTTCCGTGGGATCATTTGTACGGTACCGAAAAATTGTTTCCCATCAAAATCACTGCGCACTTGTGGACTACACGATAGAATCTCTCCTGTGTGATCAATGCGATTTCACTGTGCCTGTATGTGTGTTTGTGGTGTGGTGTGTGAGTGTTTTTCTCTATTCTACTTTCGTTTTGTTTTTATTAAGTGGGGTTTGGGGGGGGCAGGAAACATCATGTGCTCATGCAGGTTATTTTAGTCCGCACGCTGAGAAAGGGTGTGGATGATGGATCGAGATGGCGGTGAAAAAAACACCGAAAAGTGTATTAGTTACTACATTTAAGAAATGGGAATGCCAGTCGGATTTTTCTTTCAAATCATCCGAAGAAGGGCGTATTACCAAGCTGACGTGTGATGTGTGCACAAAACATGAAAGAGAAATACGACGGGAGGCACGATTCCGAGGCAAGTATTTGAAGTTGGTCATTAGATTAAGAGACTAATAGCTATGATAAATATTATGACAAAGTCTTAGTTATTCTATAATTTACTAGTTTTAGACATGGTAACTTCATCTATAAAATAAAAATTTGTCACAAGGTGTAGTAATACTAATGTTAACTGTCAGTAGGCCTAATGATGACGTGCGGTAGATTCTTTGGTCAAATTGATAGTAGATTACACAGTGCTTGGGGTTGCAAAGAGGACGTCAAGCCATATCAATACTATACGCCTATATATAGGAATAAGGTAATTTTTTTTCAAAGATTCATCACATGATTTTAATCATTCAATTCCTATTACATGCTTTTGTATTAATAAAGGAGGTGAGTAGCCATTGATATTATGTTTATTTACATAAATGGTACAGACACATAATCATGTTAACAGTGTCAGGTTTACTTGTGGCCCATGGTATATGGCCAGATTTTGTGGTATGCTGTATTCATGATGCCATTTGAGTACATAAAAAAGTGTTACACTACATATTTTGATCCATTTATTTTATTGAATAAACCTGGAGTACACAGCTGCTGATGTAATTATGTTCATTGTTAATGCATAGTTGTCAAACATTTACCCTTTAAATATTACACTTTTGAGTATCAGAATTCTTGATTTTGAATATCAGTCAAAATAGAAAAATGGGTTCCCATGATGAACGTTTATGGAACCCAAAATTAGTTACAGTGGTTTTCCCTTAGGTAATCTAAAGGAACTGAAAAACAGTTTCTGTTCATTTCTGAAATCCTCAGGCCTGCATCAGGTGATGCTGGATGGGTGGGTGGTGGATGAATACGCTCAACATGCACCATCAGTACCAGGGAGTCCCAACGATGCCTCTTCTCTCCAGTGTTTTACTCCTAAACCAGGGCTCTCCAAGTATGGCCCTTGGTAGCCCCTATCCATTCTGTTTTTGATATTTGTCTAGCTCCAACACATCTGATTTAAATGAGGGATTGTTAACAGGCTTGTGCAAAGCTTGTGCAAAGCTGGTCAAACCTTCACCACAGCTGCTGCTCAGTTTGTCTAAATGCCCTGAAAAACGAGACCTTCAAGTTTCTGGGAATCACAGTCTCTCAGGAACCGAAGTGGGTGGCCAACATCAACTCTATTCTGAAAAAGTTAGAGCTGAAAATGTACTTCCTGAGGCTGCTGAGAAAGCATGGCTTCCCACCAGAGTTGCGAAACAGTTTTATACAGCAGTCATCAAATCCCTCCTGTGTTCTTCAATCACAGTTTGGTTTGGTCTCACCGCAAAAAAGTACAAAATCCAACTGCAATGGACCGTTAGAACTGCGGGAAAAATAAATACCACCCTACCCACTCTTGATTGCTTACATGCTGAATGAAAAAAGACAATGGCATGGAAACTTCCCCTGCCCCCCCCCCCCCCCCACACACACACACACACACACACACACACACGCATATATACTGTACATACATACACACCGGCCACCACCTCTTCCAGCTACTCCCTTAGTTCGCCGCAGTCAAACCATACGCACCAAAACCAGCAGACATTCAAACAGCTCCTTACTTCTTGCCATTAACAAAGGGTAGACTCAAATACTATAATGGCCCATTGCAAATGCCAATTTTGTAAACCCCTGTGGTACAGTATTACCGTACAGCAGTGTTTCTCAAATAGTGGGGGGCGCGAGGCTCCGTCAAGCGGGGCGCATTTGACCTCGGGGAACATGCTTTTTTATTTTTTTACTGTCCTAAAATAACGTGCAGTTGCACCTCCACTACATTAGGGGGCAGTGGCGCTCTCATTGGCAGCGTTTGCGCAGGTAGCATTCTCAGGGAGGAAATATGAGAGGCGTATGTAGCACTTGGCTTCAATGTGACTGCGGTGGCAGACGAGGAAAGAGAAATGCTTACTC
>NW_017805631.1:1555604-1578748 GCF_001891065.2 Hippocampus comes
TTTTGTTAGCAATTAATTCAGACATCATCTTTGATTAAAAAAAAAAAACACAAATTCTTTTATATATTTTTGTTTTGCTGGTTAAAGTTTTTTTTTAATATTGTGCTCCTGAGATAATGTTGGTGATTAGTTTGAATGCATTATTGCTTCTTGATTTTATGTAATTTTATTTTTATTTTTTTATTAATTTTTTAAAATTAATTTTATTTTTCAGTATCGTATTGTTTGACATGGTCAAAAAATATTTATTGTTAAATTAAGGATTTAATGTTATTTTTGAATTTCAGATGCACTTTAAATCTTTTCTGTTCCAGTTACTAAAAGCTATTCTTTGTTGCAAGTTGGTCCATAAAGTTGGTCCATATTTCTTTCTTTTTTTTTTATTCTCTTATACATTAATAAGGATACAGTGTTATGCAAAGGTGTACTTATAACAATTTTATAGACAAATGATACTATTTATAGTCGTGCGGGGGTGGGGGGGCGAGATGTTTTCCGCTTCCTTGGGGGCATGACAGAAAATAATTGAGAACCACTGCCGTACAGGATGGAAAAACTTACTGTGTGCATCAATCACAATTATTTCCAATTACGTATTTTACAAAAGTGGCTGCAATTCGTCATTATATTTGTGTTTTAGGTTGTGTTTGTTTGTTTCCAATTTTGGTTTAGCTACAGGGGAGTTTACGTCTTAGATTTACACTTTACAGCTTGTATTAGATGCAATTTAAAAGTGCAAGTCAATGTCGAGCACTTGTGTGTTTTAAGAGTCTTCTGCCCCAACTTCCCATACTTAAAATGAACTTTTATTTGTAACTGTCAATGCACATTTTATACTTATCATTCACTGTTTCATTTTCAATCCCCAAAATAAATTACTGACTATGGTGTATATTAGACACACCTTCAGAACTTGTATGAGATTCTGCTCAATCCTCAATTTTTGCTCCTTCTTCAGAGTTGAAGCTGAAAGAGAAGACAATAAATTTCAATAAAATCTTTCCAGCGAAGATATGCATACACCATATACACACAGATAAAATAAGTGGTACCCCTCTCTTAGTGAAATGAAACCCCACACCCATCCAGCCATTATTTGAGCCGCACACAAGAATCGCATGTGTGCTGGAGCCTATCCCAGCTGTATTCGGGCAGTCGGCAGGGTACACCCTGAACTGCTTGCCAGCCAATCGCAGGGCGCACATCAATGAACAACCATTCACACTCACAATCTCACCTAGGGACAATTTAGAGTGTTCAATTAACCTACCATACGTATTTTTGGAACGTGGGAGGAAACCAGAGTACCTGGAGAAAGCCCACGCAGGCATGGGGAGTGACAAGAATGGGTACACCGATTGACGGTTTAACATTCATCAGTAAAAATCCATAAACTGTCATGTGAAAAGTCGCAGGGTTCAAAGTTTGGAAAAAAGTAGCGGTTTATAGTCCAGAAAATACGGTATGACAAATCATTAACACGACCAATATCATAACACTTACCACTATTAAAAGGTGATTTGAGCAAATTTTTTATTGCATAAGTGTGTATCAAATAGCAGCCCTTTGCACAAAACAGTAGAGGGCTAATTAGCATACAATTCAACCATTTAATTATAGAAACTACGGGCTCAGTGCTCAATGTAAAAACAGTGCTTGCCTCTGCCCAGTAGCTCCATACAGAATATGATGTAGTCTTTAACACTGGCCATCAGATAGGCACAATGAAGAGCTGTGGTTAATATGGCCGTCTGGATTCCACACCAACGCTCGGCACGATAGTCACACATCACATAGTCCAACAGTCTAAAAACAAAAGCAAATTGAGCTCACTGGTTAGGGTCATCCTTCACAAGAAATGGCAGTAAAGTATCAAATTCAAATCTGATTCTCGCCGCATACTGTCTAATCATCTAACTTGTTGACATACTTGAGGGCTTTGGCATAATCTTGAGCATGGTAGTATTCTTCTCCCATTTGCACCACTGAGGAAAACAAAAAGAGATGAAGTATGAGAAAAAGGGGTGCCAGTGTAAGTAATTTTTTTATTAATGTATGACTTTTCTATGGCTGTGGTTTGTAATGGAAAATATATTTTTTAACACATTCCTTCTGGAACCACCTTTAGTGGCATTAAGTTTGGATACTTTCTGCACAACAATTTCAGTCCCATAACGTGAATACATTTGTTAAATTCAACCATTTTCACAATAGTGCTTCAGTTCATAGATGTGTGCAGGTATTCTTTTTTGCACAGTGCTCTAAAGGTTCCGCTGGAGCGTTTCAACAGGGACAAGATTTGAATCGGCCACAAATGTGTCACAAGTAAGTCTCATCGTAACCGTCAAGTCTCAAGCAAATCCCAAGTCACGGTGGAAAAAAGTCACGTCGACACCAAATTTCAAGTAAGTCATTACTTGGTTCAAGCAAATTGTAAGCCAAGCCATAAAACTTGTTCAGTCATATATCCCTGATCATACTGATGCAGACATTAGTAGTATACATGGGAGGATGCTGGGGCTGTGGGTTTGCCGCATCCCCGGAGCTTCTCTTTAATCACAGCTTGAATTTTAGCCTTTTTACCTGCTTTTAGCCTGCTGTGTTGGCCTAACAAGTGAATGGTTCCTGTTACATCTGTCACTTGTTATACCCGTAAAGAGTGGTTGCATATCTGAAAGCTTCCACTGTCATCCTTCTTTACAACAAACAAAATTTTCAAACCAATATATCATTACATATGCTTCTCACTTGTAGCAATAGGCCGAACACTTTACAATACTAACGTATCGTATTCGTGAGAATAACATGAACATGGGCATAAAACATTAATATATAACATACATCGTAGAAAGCGTTCCGTCAGTCGTCATCTGTACCTGTGGGTAAAAAAAAAAAAAAAAAAAAGGACGTTTCGCTTCTCTCACAGAAGCTTCGTCAGCGGTAGACAACTCTGAAGTCTCCATGAAGACTCCGGGCAATTGCTCTGCGCTAAAAAGCTGAGCGTGGCCTATTTGAGGACTGGGTGGGGATGGTTAGTCACGCCCCTACGGTGAAGAGGCCCATTGATTTCTAAATTCCCTATGGTTGGGTCTTGATTAGGCCTATTGTTTGGGCTAGGGCTGAATAGCTACTTTCAGTTAGCCTGATCAGCATGTCTATGTCCCTTGGTGGTCAACAAGTTATTGTAAATAGGAGACAATAACTTTTATTCTTATTGTAAATAGGAGACAATAACTTGAAGAATAACTTCAAGACCCAACGATAGGGAATTTAGAAATCAATGGGCCTCTTCACCATTGGGGCGTGACTAACCATCCCATCCCCACCCAGTCCTCAAATAGGCCACGCTCAGCTTTTTAGCGCAGAGCAATTGCCCGGAGTCTTCACGGAGACTTCAGAGTTGTCTACCACTGACGAAGCTTCTGTGAGAGAAACGAAACGTCCTTTTTTTTTGGGGGGGGGGGTGGTTTTTTTTTTTTTTAATTGAAATGGCATGCAACTAATGCCGGTTTTCTCTGATCTTTTTATCCTTTCTACGATGGAACTTTCCTGTACGACTGAGAGCCTCCACAAGTATATAACATACAGTATATAAGCAGTTACCGAGTAAATGTGTAAAGCATTTTCTAAATAATAGTAAAGCATCAATGTATAGTTTGGCAATGTCACAGCGATTCTAATGCAAACAAGATCACAATAAAAATATCATATGCATATGGTGCAATCAACATCATAATCATATTTGTCCATAATTCATAGCATAACAAATCATACGTTTCTTTAATATCAGCAGGTCGTTACATGCCTTTATGGCAGAACAATTTAAATCATATGCATTGCGTTTTCACTCCTTAGATTTGGTTAGGCGAACTCTATTGTTCAAAGTTGGAAATTACAATCCAAACCGATTCTCATTCAAATTCATTTTGGGAGTTAACCCATTAACTCAATCCATTTCACATTAAAATCTGTCATTTAATCAAAATTTCATCTGACATTGTGCTTCTATTACATCTTTTTTCATCCCCACCTCACATATGGACTCTTAGGCCTCAGCACAACTTGACACTGTAGTATGTGACAATCACTCCATCGTGTATGTCACAACTTGCCCAAAGTCAGCAAGGATAGGATGTAGCTTCTCCTGAACTTTTCAATCAATTAATGTTTTGCAGCAGTCCTGTATCATCCAAAATGCGTTTGCGAATGCTTGCTCTAGATCACTATACAAGTTGCATTTGTGAGCTTTCATCATGGTACAGCAGAACCATTGCAAACGTTACTTACTGAGATGACTTTTCATTCGTGGGCATTTGTACTTCTTAAACTGGGCAACGGCATTGCTGAGAAGAGTTATGATCAGTTCCTGCACCGATACAGACTATTAGCAACAACTTGATAAAATATTGAAATTAGGTGGCATTCATGTTTGCATACTTACTGAATGAGGGACATCCTTTTCGTTAATCTGTAATGCCAGAATTCCCTTTTTTTCTTTGTCTTGGTCAGGAGGATCAATACCTAAAAATGCAAGTGTAATTATAGAAGCATTCCTTAAAGTGATGTAATTTAATGTGATGTAGATGTTTTGCAGTCCCCTCCAAAAGTATTGGAATGGCAAGGTTAATTCCTTTGTTTTGCTCGTACAGTGTTCCCTTGGTACTTCGCAGTATGGTTATTGTGTCTTCAGTCCATCTTTAATTTTCATTTGTGACCGGATCTTAATCTATTGCAGATTAATTTAACTTTTTCTATTTTTTTTTATTTTTTTTTTAACTTTCTGTTTTTTTGCTATTTTTCTTGTGTGTGTTTGAGGCACTGTGATTTCCCCTCTCATCAAGTTACAATGGCAGCCTGTTCTAAACCAATCAGCAGCCCGTGCTTGAACTGTTTTCATTTGGACTGTCCCAAGTTGGAGCGCCAATAGTGCACACCTGCACTCCATTTTTGGTGCACCCCAGGGAGACCAATTATCGGTCGGGCCGATTATCAGCGTCAATATTGAGCATTTTTATGAATATCGGCATTGGCCTCTTTTGAAAATCTGACTGCAGATAATAGATCAATTTAAACTGCGTTCGCTTCATTTAACTTTGTAAGAGACCCTGGGAACTCTCTGCACCTCTGTTTTTGCTTCAAATAAAACTAAGATAAGTACAATTTTGACATAAAATTTATTTTGAAATTTTATAAAACTATTTACTGTATCAAAAATTATGGAGTTATTGTTTAAGTTTTTGTGTTTTTTTAAATGTTGCCATGGTGAAAAGTTTTTCTATAAACACATACTATGAAACTTTTAAAAAAAGTCAGGAGTTGCAGTTTGTATTTTTGGAAATTTTGATACCAATATTTTCCTTTTTAATGAAAGTGAATATTGGCTCCAAGTATCGGTAATCGGCTTTCCTGACTACTAATAATCGTTACCAGGAGTGGTGGCCCTGAAAAAAAAAAAAAAAAAAAAAACACTCACAAATTAAAGAATGTCGCCCAGTGCAGGCAGTGGAAGGAAAGTAATAAACTGTGTTTAAAAATTCATGTGGGTAGCCTATTTATTCTTCATTTTGCATTTTAAAAGTTCCATTTATGAAGTGTAACAAATTTTTGGAAGGGTGGGAACCATGTAGGGTGGGGGTCATAATGGCTTAATAGAGGCATAAAACAACAACAACAAAAAAAGCAACCTTAACTTCGTGGATTTCGCCTATTGTAGATCATTTTTGAAACGTAACACGAGCGATAACCGAGGGACGACTGTATCCTGAAGATACTTGGCTTTCAGATCAAAACATGAACATGAGACAAAAAGTTGAGAAGAACAGCTTTTATTTCATGCTGATCATGTCTAGATGTGTTGAAAAACTCAGAACACAGCAGCTTTTGTTTGAAGCCAATTTCAAGTGAGCAGAAGTACTGGAATAGACATGACTGAATCAGCTAGAGAAGAAAATGTCATATTTGATAGTAAACCCCTTACTTGTAATAACTGCATCAAGCCTGTGACCCACTGACTTCACCAGACTGTTGCATTCTTCACTTGAAATGTTTTTGCAGCATTTATTCCAGCCTCTTTCAGTTCTTGTTGGTTTCTGGGGTTTATTTGGTTAACTGTCAGTCACTGACTTGGCCAATCCAAAACCTTTTACATTTTTCCCCTGATCTTGTTGGATCAACAGTGTCTTTTTGAGCCAATGTCTTGTTGCATGATGAAGCCTCCCCTGATTAGTTTGAATTCATTTTTATGTAAATTGCCCGACAAAATGTTTTTATAGACTTCAGAATCCCTTCTGCTGCTAGTATCATCAATAAAGATTAGTGAGTCTGTTCCAGAAGCAGCCATGAAAGCCCAAGTGATGATATGACATCTACCATGATTTACACATGAGCTTCTGTGTTTTGGATCAAAAGCGGTTCCTTTCTTTCTCCAGACTTTGGCCTGTCTGTCAGTTTGAGAGAGGCTGATCTTGGTCTCATCACTCCAGAAAACTGTGATGCAAAACATTTCTGGTTCATGTCTGTACTTCTTTGCTAAATCCGATCTGTTCTTCCAATTATTTTTGCTGATAAGTGGTTTGCTTCTTGTGGTATCACCTGCATATATATTTCTTCTCTCAAAGCATTCTTCAAACAGTGGATTGTGTTACCTTCATCCCTGCCCTGTGAAAGTTGGTAGTGATGTCACTGACTGTTGTCCTTGGGTGCTTTGGCACACCTCTCACAATGTTTCTGTCATCAACTGCTGTTGATATCTTTGGCCAAACTGTTCGATGTCTGTTTCTGAGTAAACCAGTAGTTTCTTTTTTGCAGCATATTCCAAATTGATGAATTGGCTGTGCCTAATGTTTGTGCAATACCTATGATATATTTTCCCTCTCTCCTCGACTTAAAAATGGTTTACTTTTCTCCCATAGACAGCTCTCTGGTCTTCCTTCAAGTTTACTGAACAGCAAATGCTATTTTCAGAGGTGAAAGCCGAAGCCAAAAACAAGCACTATCTCATGTTTAAACAAACAATCTAAAAGGCAACACCAGTGTAGCGAGAAACACCGATCAGTCACATGACCCAATAGTTTGGCTGACTTGTAAAGTGGATGGGTTCAAACAAAAGGTGCTCTGTTCTAAGTTGTTCAACACATCTAGATGGAAATACGAAGTAAAAGCAGGAATTCTGAAATGTCTCATTCATCTTTTGATCTGAAACCCAAATGTCTTCAGTATGGAACCAAAACACAGGAATGGACCTCGCCTTTACAATACTTTTGGAAGGGACTGTATGAGTGGCCTACTCTGGTGTCCTTGTCTCCATGGTCTCTGGCCATAATAGTCTAGTCCTCCACTCAGTACATCCGATGGGCCAGATGAAGGATGCATAGCTCCAACCTAAACCAATTAATCAGCGTATTAAAAAATCTTGACTTAGGTGTTTACAGACAATACAATATATCCTGCTTTATATAACGCTTTCACAACAGCTCCAACTGTAACAAAGCGCTTCACAAACGGTTAACATAAAGTAAAATAATAAACAACACATAACATAAAACACGGACAGTCATGCAATCCTAACCACTTTTCCCTCATACACTATGTTGTTTGAATCAGTTGTAGAAAGAGGAGAGAATCAGCATGTCCTCTCACCAGTGGATTAAAGATGTCATGCTCAAAATGTGCACACGTCGGCTACAAGCTAAATTTCAAAGTAAACAAGAAGCTGTAGTGTCCATTGACCAAAAATAGAGATTGGTTCACTTCTCCAACATGCAGTTGCTAGAACATATTTCATTTATCTTAATGTGTGACAGATTACCAATCAATAACAAATATAAAAAGCCACCACAAAGGGTTAAAATGCTCCACTTTTGTAATCTAAAAAATAAATAAATAAATAAACTAAGCTGGATACTTGAAGAACTTTTTCCACTTTGAACATGACACACAAT
This sequence comes from Hippocampus comes, assembly GCF_001891065.2. Lineage (NCBI taxonomy): Eukaryota > Metazoa > Chordata > Actinopteri > Syngnathiformes > Syngnathidae > Hippocampus > Hippocampus comes. The sequence continues at coordinate 1,563,545 of NW_017805631.1, forward strand.
CTGTACACTCGAATTAAAAACAATCTTATTGGGAGAGAGATTAACAATAAAATGTGAGTGCCTCTTGAATTAAAACAGCATTTTTCAAACCCTGTGCCGCGAGATACTGTCAGGCGTGCCGTGGGAAATTATCCAATATATATGCCTGTGCGGTCTATTGCCTGACAGAGTCATCAAGTAGTACTCTTCCATACCGGTACGGAGCAGCATTGCCTTGTACTTCGAGACAAGCAAAGTTTCTGGCGCGAGGCGATACAACGAAAAGCTATCGTTCATTTGGATTTACTTTTACCGGAGATGCAATGGCACCAACTCCGTTGTGCTTGGTATGTGGTGAAAAGCTTTCCAACAGCGCTATGCTCCAAAGTAAGCTTAAACTCCATCTCCAAACAAAACACCCTTCACTTTGAAACAAAAATGTGGAATATTTTGTTCGCCTGTGTGAATACACGGAGAAACAAGCAATGTGGATGAGAAAACTTGCAAAGGTAAACGTGAGAGCCTTGAAAGCAAGTTACCATGTTGCTGAACGTGTGGCTAAATCAAAAAAGTCCCACTGGCAGAGCAATTAATACTTCCCGCCTTCAAAGCCATTGTAAATTAGATGTTTGGACCCAAAGCGGCTAAAGAAATAGCCTGCCTGCTGTAAAAACTAAAAACAAAGAAAGAATGAGAGCTCTGGAGGAAGAGCTTCGTGTGTCTTTCATCGATTGCTGCCAGGACATCAGATCTGATTTCATCCAAACCATTTATCACACTGAGTGGGAATGAATATGAAAGACTTTAAAATATTTGATTAATGTTGATTTGTATCCTATTCAAGGTGTTATAAAATAGCATTATTTTTCAATGTTAAAAAAACGCTTATAATAACAAAGTAACATTTAATTGTTTAAAAAAAAAAAACTTTTCACATTTTCAGCTAGTGGTGTGCCGCGGGATTTTTTTCAATGAAAGAAATGTGCCTTGGCTCGAAAAAGATTGAAAAACACAGAATTAAACATCGTGCTAAATAAAGGGACATTATGTGAGCAGTAATACCAAAACTTGCATCACACACTACACACATGACTAGACTATTAGCGAGAGCCGCTCGCCTCCCAAAAGAGGATGAAAGGACATGACAGCAAGGGACACTGGGCAAGATGCTTTGCACTGTCAAAAACTATGGGCTATTCGACAGAACGGTTACATACAGCAACGCATCGGGCCAGGTTTGAATAGTAACAAAAAAAACTCTTCTTATAGAGTGCTGAGCCGAACATTCTGGCTTCTTTTTGTTATTTTTATATGTTATGTTATATGTTATGTTTTTTGCCCCCTTCTTAAATTCTTTTTTTTTTTTAAATTTCAGTTTTCTCCATCTGGGATTTTCTGTTGTCATAAGTGAATGGACTCATACGCTCCTACAAATGCATTGACTGAAAAAAAATTATAAAATAGGCAGCAGAGTTTGTTCAATGTTACATTCATTTGTAGACGTTCACCAGACATTCCCATCAAATTTTGAACATGTTTAAAAGTTATTTGCAAAAAGCAAATGTTGGAGACGTTTCAAATTGTCGTTGAGTGTCTATGCACCCATTAGTGACCTTGAATGAACACTGAAGAAAAAAAACAATCGCTAAGTCCGCACACACTTGTAAACCATTCCCGCTCAGTGAGATACGGCCTTAACATATCTTCTTAAGACTCTTGACAATTCCTTGTTTCATTTTCAGCAAGCAGAAAGAAGATAGAGGGAAAAAAAATTCAAGGAAGCCATTTCACCTTTATAGCTCATTCATACAGTATAAAATTCACCTGACTGAGTTGAAGTGCAAGTCGTTTTCTTTCCTGGCTGTAATAGGCAGCCTGCTGGTAGTAGAAACCAGGGTTCTGTGTCTGGATAGCGGCCAAACCCAATTTTATTGCATCATCAAACAGCTCACCAAAAGACTGGAACCTGAGGACACACAAAACATTTCACTAAATAAGTCACGAAAGCCTGTTTACACTTTATGATTTTGTCTATCTCAGATTAATGACGCAAACTCATGGACAGATGGGGGAGGACACCAGGGGCAGCCACAGCATTTGGTACATGCGCCTTCAGTCAGAATGATTGAATCCACCTCTTTATACCATTACTACCGGGTCACAATTACATTATTCATTTACATTTTTTGATGTAATCTTTATTTGTCCATGGAAGGCAATTGAAAAATGAATGTCTTTTGCAGTGCCGGTGTGGATGCAGATAGCAGAATAAACCAAGGTATAATAATGTGGTTAATATAAATAATAATGCGTACACCAATCAAATGCAAATAAATACATTTTCAACTGCACAACGTAACATACACACAGCATTTCACAAAACATACACAAAACAGAAAATAATAATATAATATCATTACAACAAAATCTTTTTTCTCCGTTCAGGAATTGCAGAGTTCAATTACCCCTTGTTGCACTGACTGTTTTAAGTTTAGCTGAATTAATATAGAGGTGCAACACTAAAGTATCATTTGATCATTATGGTTATGTTCTGTTTGTTTTGTTTCTGAGTTCCAGCTGGAGCGGTGGGTGTTCCCTCCAGCGATGCACCTTTCTCGCATCATGATCAGATAATTCGCTTTGCTCACGACTTCATTCCCAAGTGCAAAACTTTCATCGGAGTCTATGTTTGTATAGTCCGATTCTGTCCAGATCTTCCCGGACATTCTGACAATGTTAAGAGCGCCAGGATCATAAATGGCAAGATCACAGCATCACTTTCAACCACACAGTGCCTGAGTTCTGGTACCAGTTGTCTCGAGACTCTCTTCCACTCCGGAGTTTTCCATGGTGAGAGGCGTAGAGCAGGTGTGGGCATATTCATTGCCTCCCAGCTCAGTGCCTGTACATTGGGGTTCACACCTGTGGACGAGAGGGTTGCCTCCCTCCGCCTTCGGGTGGGAGGGGGTGGTTCCTGAATTTTGTTTGTGCCTATGCACCAACAGCAGCTCAGAGTACTTTTAGGAGTCTTTGGAAGGTGTGCTGCGGAGCACTCCTGCTGGGGAGTCCAACGCTCATGTGGGCAATGAGACCTGGAAGGGCGTGATTTGGAGCAACAGCACCCCCATTCAGAACTCGAGCGGTGTTTTGTTGTTGGGCTTCTGTACACATCACGAATTGTCCATAAAGATCACCATGTTCAAACATAAGGGTGTCCATGTGTGGACTTGGCACCAGGACACCCTTGGCCAGAGTTTGATGATTGACTTTGTGTTTGGATCAACGGATTTTTGGCCGCATGTTTTGGACACTCAAGTGTAGAAAGGGGCGGAGCTGTCAACTGATCACCACAGGACAGATCTTGGTAAAGGACGGCTCTCGTTCGGTAATCTTGATTTTGACGCAAACATAACAAATAAATCCACACTCATCTATGTCACGAAGCAGCCCCGTCAAGAAGGACTGGGAAATACATGGCTGACGCCAACGCGCCTCACGCACACACATTACCGTTCGACACTCATCGCTTCATTTCTAACCCAGTTTATTCTACACCCGAGCACCACACCATTCCCACTTCCTTTACAGTTTCAGTAGTGTGATCAATGATGCACACTTAGTTTTATTGTGGTGTAAAGCAACATTGAAACATACTCATACTCACCGATCATGAGACGCTGTACGCAACCCACAATGCACCATCTGGCAAGTCCAAACATGGGCATAGCTTCTGAACTGCTTAAATATTTTTTTTTCCCCGCGTGTTTCAGAGATCAGGTGACTGAGAGTTAGTGTTTTATTAAATAACATCTTTTCATTTTTTAATGTGATTAAAATGTCTATGGACAAAAATAAAAGTAATTATTGGTATAGATTCGACCATGTGATTCCCAAGGGGGAGGACAAAGCACAGATAAGAATATATAACATTTTTTTAAAGGTTCGGGTAGTGTGTGCAGTGTGTTGAGGTGAAAGGTACTACACAACAGTGAGTAGGAAACGTTTACACATTTGCAATTAACTGAACATCGTTGTTATAGTTTAACTCCATTCAGTGTGTGTCAGTGGCGTTCCGTCAGGGCCTTCAAGCAAACACTATCAGAAACAAGAGACCAACCTACATTTGCAACTTAAATGATGTGGAAATAATTTATTTCCAAGAGTATTTTGTTTTCATTTCATTGCGTATGTATTGTTCGCGCAGCTTCCAGTCCTCTGTGGGTTAATTTTTTTTTTTTTTCGTCCACTCAGCCATCCCGCAGGTCATGTGACAAGCTCATTTAGCCGTCCACTAATTAATTCAGCTACGATCGCTTCTGACTGGTTCAGCTTTTGGGACCAACCAAACCTGTTGATCTCTGTGACTGCATCTGACCTGAGTTGTTGTGACAGCTCTGAAAGAGATATTCAGCTTATGAACTTCTATCAACAGGTCCTTAAACTCAATGGTCAAATCTTAGCCGTGGTGCACATTAGAATCTGTCCATCAATTCAAGCATTTCTTTTTCCATTGTCTTTTGTAGTTGTTGTTCCAGCATAGCTTCCTTGTGGTCATCTTTAGGGGTGTCCTCGTTAGGTTTAACTTACTGGGGTTGCATTGGAGCGGTATTTTTATGTTCGCTCTTTAATGTATCATTGAAAATGACTACAAAGGGAGCATGGCAGCGTGAGCTTGTCTAGATAGATAGATTAGATAGATTGGTGTGTGTATGTGTGTGTGTGTTAAAAGTCTGATGGTGAATTTATGTTTGTTTGCGTGTATTTGTACAACTCACTGTTTGGCCATCCATGCAGCATGCTCAAAAGCCAGTTCAGCACTACCAATCTTCTTCTTGCAAAGATCAATGTGTTTTCTGAACTGGGAAATTGCATCAAGTGGAGTATTGTGCAGGAAACACAGACGGCACACCTAAAGAAAAAGAATAACAGGTTTGTTTTACAACAGCACATTAAAACCCAATAGGCAGGCAAATATGTTGTCTGATGTTAGCCCTTCCTACTCCTTAACTAGTCATCCCTACTTGATATATTCACACGTGATGACGCAGCATGAGACTCTGTATTAATTTCCTGAATTATTGTGTCTAGTTTTTTTATTTTAATTAATCTATTACTGTAACTGTCTTTGTATATGTCAGATTTTTACATTTAATATGCTGTTTAAATAAAGTTGAGTTGAGGTATGACATATCCTCCAAACTACTTTATCCACTACTTTCTAAATCACCAGACCCATATACTGAACACTGTCGTATTTTGGTATTTGCAGTGCGGCCTCTGTGTCCCTTGTCATTCATGCAGAATGTTTGAAAAGTTGTCATGGATGCACAGACTCATATTGAGTCACACTGACCCACCAGGATGCTCACTGTATGTCATTTAGGGACTTCATAACCCGCTGCAGTTTGCCTATCAGCCTGGCATCGGCGTGGAGGATGCCATTACTGCTGTCACACCTGGAGAAGGCTGGGAGCACTGTGAGAATCATGTTCTTTGATTTCTCCAGTGCCTTCAACACCATCCAGCCCAACTTACTGGGAGACAAACTGCAGAACGCCGGAGTGGACCACCACCTCACAGCATGGATTACAGACTATCTCACAAACCGGCCGCAGTACGTGAGGGTACAGAGCTGTGTGTCCGACAGGCTTCTCTGCAGCACTGGAGCGCCGCAGGGGACTGTTCTGTCTCCATTCCTGTTCATCCTCTACACCAGTGTTTTTCAACCCCTGTGCCTCGGCACACCAGTGTGCCGCAAGACATTGCCAGGTGTGCCGCGGGAAAATATCCAAATTGTATGCCTGTGCAGTCTATCGCCCAGAAATTAATCGTGTAGTACCCTCCCATACCGCTAGGGAGCAGCAACAGCTAGCCAATTCCCTTGTGTTTAGACGAGAGACAAGCGAATTTGTGACGCATGAATGCAGGACGACGGTGAAACAATAAATATGAAAGATGAGAAAATACTCTTTTCTTTGTGTTCATTTGATTCCAATTCAAGCTGTTATAATGTCATTCTTCAGTGCTAAAAACGGTTATAGTAACAATATAACACATTAATCATTCAAATAAGCGTTTTTTTTTTTTTCACATTTTCAGCTAGTGGTGTGCCGCGAGATTTTTTCAATGAAAGAAGTGTGCCTTGGCTCAAAAAAGTGGACTGGTGCCAGCAGAATCACCTCTAGATCAACCCTAGAAAAACTAAGGAGTTGGTTGTGGATTTCTGCAGGAAACAGTCCTCACCTGCACCGATGAACATCCAGGGTATGGACATAGAGAGGGTGACCTCCGACAAGTACCTAGGTGTCCTTCTCAACAATAAACTGGACTGGTCTACTAACACGGACACCCTGATTAGGAAAGGACAGAGCCGACTCTTCCTACTCAGGAAACTGAGGTCTTTTGGGGTTCAGGGGTCACTCCTTAAGACTTTCTATAACTCGGTGGTGGCCTCGGCCATCTATTATGGCATTGTCTGCTGGTCAGGCAGCATCTCCGCCCGGGACAGAAAGAGACTGGAGCGACTGGTCAGGAGGGCCAGTTCTATCCTGGGCTGCTCCCTAGACACTCTGGAGGAGGTGGGCAACAGGAGGATGGTAGTTAAGCTAAAAGCTATGATGGACAGTCCCTCCCACGCCCTCCAGCCCGCCCTGACAGCACTAGGTAGCTCCTTCAGCCAGAGACTGTTACACCCGCGCTGCAAGAAGGAGAGTTACCGCCGCTTGTTCCTACCGACTGCTGTCAGGCTGCTGAATAAAAAATAATTGTAAATAGCAAAGCCACCTTATCTTATATCTATATTTATATTGCCCTTAATTGAATGGTGTACATTTATTTTGTGAATGCAAACACTTTGTTTTTCTTCTTTCTTCTTTCGACCCACAATCTTGCTGCTGTAGACTGTAAATTTCCCCAGTGTGGGACAAATAAAGGATATCTTATCTTATCTTACAAGTAAAAAGCCTGACATTAACTTGTTCGGGACTTACTAAAAGATTTTAAGGCTATATTACTTAACACCTGTGTCATAGTGAGTCCTTTGTGATTAAGACCTAATTTTCCATCTGGGTATTCACATGAACTCCCTGAGCATTTGTTGAGCCACGGTGAGAAACGTCAGCCATCCACACAACATCCAAACCAGTATCACATCTGCCCAAAACCTCAGACCATAAATTACATGATGTGGGTAATAATGTGACAAAACAATCCAAAGCCCCTATATATCAAAATGGAACATCCCATTGAGATTCGTGACACAAATAAAATTAGCCCTAGTCTGTTGCTTTCATTTTAGCACACAGGTCCTTCTAAGCAAAAATAATTAAGTGTCACTACAATCTGTATTTATATGGTCCCACAGTGTACACTTACAAAAAATAGAAAACATGTCATTGAATAAAATACAAAAACATCTAATCACCTGGCCCCTGAAATGAAAGAGCCTCATTTAAGGGGGTCGTAAATTGTACCTATGTTTGAATTTCCTCAAGTGAGCAGTCCATGTGCCCCCTGCACTGGCTTTTCTGTTACGAGTCTAAGTGTATGTGTGTGAATATATGCTTTAAATGATACAGAAAAACTGAGTATGCATTCTTAGTGACACTACTAAAACTGTAAAGCAAGTGGGATTGGTGTTGTGTCCTGTTTATAAGTTAAACTGGAGTGGAAATGAATGAATGAGTGAAGAAATATGTGTGCCAGCTTCATCATGTGGGTTGAGATGGGGAGAGTACTGCAAAAATGCTCATGCAGGCATCTTAGAGGGATCATTGGCTACAACTATTTTGGATAACACAGTCCTCAACTCGTGTCTGAATGGGGTGTTTTTGCGAAATAATCCCGACCATAAAGATACAGACCTTGTAGTTAATGAATCCTGCCAAAGTTTTGATCTCCAACATATTTGACTCATGAGCTCTTAGCTCATGAACAAGACTGTAGGCAGTTCTGTAGTGCCTGTAGGAAAAGACAAAATTTTAAGGTACTCACATCCCATCGCTCGGTTACTCATTATTAACTTACTTTAATGCATTCTGAGTGTCTTGCTTAAGCTCACTGAAGAAAGCGATTTTGAACTGGTGTCGGACAAACAGCAACTAGAAACAGGAAGTTAAATATATCAGAAAAAGGACAATATATGATTTATTGCAAGGATTTAAATGTTATAAAGTAAAACTACAGTGGCAATAACAAGTAACCTCATCCCTGTGATGGCACATTTTTGTGACAAAAAACAAAATGACACCAATATAATTTTAAACCTTTTTCCAACATTATTGTGACTATAACCTATATGATTAAATTGGAAAATATTAATGGAGAAAGGTGAAGTAAAAACAAGTGAGGAAATTTGTTTGCAACATGTACTCAAGCTTTTATAAATGGGAATGTGGTTGTGTTCCAAATTATCAAATCACATTAACACTCAAGTTGAATGGGAGTGAGCATACACCATTTAAAGTGCCTCTGATTAAGCCCAAGTTAAGTTTGGCTTTCCTAGCACACTTTTACTGATATTTTTCTTTGCTTTATCGTAACAACTTGAAGATTATGTGTGAACACTGACTGGTATAACTCTTCATAATTCTCTCCATGGCGACAAAAGCCCCATTTCCAGTGACAAAAAACTATATACAGTATATACATGCTATATGAACTTGAATGACATCCGATTTTTCATCCAAGGAGTTTCGTGTGACATCTGTCCACCCTCTGATAACAGCTTCATTTCTTCTGAAAAGGCTTTCCATAACGTTCATGAGTTCAGGAATTTTCAACCATTCCTCCAGAGGAGTATATGTGAGATTACACATCAATGTTGGATAACAAGGCCTGGCTCTCAGCCTTCACTCTTATTCATCTCAAATGTGTTGGCTTGAGGTCGAGAGTCTGTATCAAATTAATCCACACCAAACTCTCTTTTTCAGGTCTTTACAGCATGTACTGTACCTTACTTTCTGCACTGGTAAACATTCATGTTTGAACAAGAATGTTAAAAAAATTCCCATGATCACCTTCTAAGCCTTGTGGAAAGCCAGAAAAACAGCCACTGTTGTGATTGCAAATGGTACCCTGACATCATATTAAACCCAACTGACGAAGAATCGGTTGTCACTTAGAATGCTGTCAAAAGTATTTGCCCCCTTCCTGATTTCTGTGTTCTTTGTGAAATTGATCACACACACACAGATTTCAGTTCATCAAACCAATTTTGATATCACACAGAGACAACCCAAGGAAATATAAAATGCACTTTCCAATTTAATTTAAAGCACAAATACAATCCAAATTTACATTTGTCCTTTTGTGAAAAAGTAATTGCCCCCTGAACCTAATAATGGACTATCAAACCCTTGGCAGCAATAACTGAAATCAAGCGATAATTGCGATAATTGGTGATGAGTCTTTCACGTCGCTGTGGATAAGTTTTTTGTGGAGGGATTTTTTTTTTGTTAAATTTAATTGGCATTTAGAAACTGCAACTTCTTCTTTGCTTGGGTAGTATCCATGTTATATTAAAATTGGTTTGATGTACTGAAACCTTAGTATGTGATCAATATGAAAAGAACACAGAAATCAGCAAGGGGGCAAATACAAATTCACAGCACTGTAAGTTCATATACAAGTTGAGGAAAGTGAAAGCGAATACTTTTGCCAATATGATGTACACCACGTGTCAAACTCCGGTCCTCAAGGGTCACTACCTGCATGTTTTACATGTTTCCCTCATCCACCACACCTCATTCAAATGAGCAGCTCATCAACTAGCTCTGCAGGAGACTGATAACAACCTTGATCATTTGAATCAGGAGTGTTGGAGGAGGAAACCATCTACAACATGCAGGATAGTGGCCCTCAAGGACCAAAGTTTGACACATGTGGTGTACCTGCACCTGCATCTTGCTATTGGTCTCATTGCAGGCTCCTCGGCTAGATTTCTTTTTGTCCTTTCATCGATTTTGAAGAGACGTCCAGGTCTTGGGAGAAAAAATTGCTGTCTTTTATTTCCCACTTGACAATTACTGTCTACGTCTCATGGTACATTTTATGTCTTGGACAGCTAAATTTTATTTAAGGTTATCAAAATGCACTTAAAATGATGGCAGATGAGATTGAATGTGCATGGCTCAGGGAGTGGTCATGTCTCAACTCAAAGGTTGTGGGTTTGATCCTCAGCCCTTGTGACCAGGCCAAACTCTCCAAGAAAAAAAATATTGAATGCCCAGCTGCTCCTGATGCTGTGTCATGCTGCGACAGCGTTAAAGCACTCTGAATATCCCAGTTACATCCCCAGTTATGCGGATGTGCGCATTAACACATTTTATTTTACTTCCCTTCACAAATGTATTTCATTTGTTTCTATTGAGTTGTACAGGTTTTAGGCCACAGCAATGGTGGAAAATGTTGGAAATAATCAATTTTGGTCTTTCTTCTAAACAAAAACCCGACATCTGAACAGGGGGTGTGTAATCCATTGAAAGTCTGCTTTCTTTTTTTCCCATACCTGATGTGTTGTCTTGTTTAGAAACTCCTTATGGGATTTAACACGACGAATTTCATTGTAATAGTAAGTCTGAGCATGTTCATAAAAGGCATTCTCCAACCTAGAAAGACAGACAGAAATAATTTCAGAACACCATTTAATGCAAATTCTCACTGTCTTGTGAAAAATGCATGTCGTTTTTGTCATTTTAAAAAGGTTTGCATTGTTTTTATGTTCAAAACGCGGACACTCCATTAATGTAAGAAAACATTTAAAAATGACAAAAACGGATGTTCCTTTTTTTCCCACAAGATAGTGACAAAATACACATCTGTTAAAATGCTACGTCAGGGGATAAAGAACTTGTAAAATAATGAATAATAAATAGTATAGAAATGAAAGAAGATAATGCAGTGTCAGGGAACTCCACCACCGCGTAAGGGGAACTGTCTAATACTTTGTATTCTGACTCCTTCATATGAGGTAACCAACATTTTAACAGCTCCCAATATTATGTAGTGCAGATACACACGAATTCAAATTATATTCACAAAAACATGTGCCATTTGCATTTTGTATTAGAAACGCCCACAAACTCCGGCACCGTACACCACCGACAAACCATGTTGGCCTGATGGGAAAATGAGCAGGCATAAACTGAAATAATTGAAACCCAACACAAAAAAGTCAAGGCCCCGAAGAAATTGCAGATTGCGGTAAAGCAAGCAGATTGAGACGGCAATGTGGTGTAGTGTTTGTTGTGTGTCATTACGGAAAGGCACCTGTTTTGTTGCTTATTACATAAAAAGAATCAGTGTCGAGAGAAGCGCACACATGTACAGGCACGAACATGTACATGCTGGCACACGCAGTTCCAATTCACATTTCTAATTGCAGAGTTCAGTTCCAAATTTGAACATTTTTCATTGTGTTATTTTTGCAAATAGTGTTACTTTGATGTCAAAAACCTTCTATGTGGTGTCTATGTTGTGATATAGTTGTGTAGATATTTGAGAGGTCACAAAAGCAAAAAATACCAGTGTCAAAGTCGAAGCTGTGCTTCAAGTGCATCTTCTTACAAAAAAATAATTTTCTCTTTTTTGGTACAAATACTATTTTCTCCTGCTAATGATGAAAGAGCAAAAAAGGTCAGAAAAAAAATTCTGATGAAAGATGGAAGTTGAATCTTTCCCATGTTTGAACTGCGGTTCTACACAATATTCTATGTGCCTTGAAAGATCAGTCAAAATTGTCTGAAATGGCTGGTACTGAAGGGGTTTTCTTTTGAAAATGGCTGGGATTGAATGGGTGAAATATCATATCTGTTGTTGGTGAATTGACAGCTCTCATTTTGAAACATTTGAAAACTTAAGGCACTTGTAAATCAAGGTAACAATTGCATCAATTTTTAATTTCCATGGATGGTATTTAATGCATTCTATTATTACAAAAAAAAAGCCAAATAAATCTGATGCATTAGTATTATTATTACCTTATAATGTAACCAACCAGATGGTCGGTATGTGGCAGAACAAATAGACTCTTTCCGGAAAGATCACAGGCATGACAAATAGCTGCAGCTCTTTCAGATGCCACCAAGTCTTCTCCTATAAAAATATTAAAAAAAAAAAAAAAAAAGAACTGTGAGTGACACAAAAACAACAAGACAGTGGTTTAGATGCAATACACAGATAATGAGATCGTCGATTACACATCCAGCAACAATATTCACCTATTTTCTACCTTATTCCCCCCCAATAGCTGTTGAAATTGTATGTGTAAAGCATACATTTCTGTTGCAGTTGACTGACTCACATCAGAATCAGAATCATCTTTATTGGCCAAGTCTGAAGAACACACAAAGAATTTGTCTCCGGTAGTACAGGCTACACGAGTATCATCAATAACAAGCAACTATGACAAACAAGGACATGACACATAAGTAGCAAAAGACTTTCCAGTGTGGAAGGGTACTGTTGTGCAGTAGTACCAACCAATGACAGCTGTGAGACCATATGCAAAGTATCAAGCAGAGCTAAAGTGATCAGTGGTAGAATACTATAACAGTTGTGCAGTTCGTGCAGATCATCATTGCACCATTTTAAAGTGACCAGTAGCAATTTGTAGAGCAACATTAAGTGTGCAATTGTACAGAGGTCCTTGAGCGCTTTAAAGTGTCTGGTGCTGTGCAATATAGATCAGTGACAATGGTACAAGTAAGTACACAACTGGAGCGACAATGATTATTGCGGTAATGCTGTTCCACAGGGGTGTGTAAAATTGCAAAGAGCAACAATAGATTTGGGATACTGTTCAGGGAGTTAATGGCTAGAGGGAAGAAGCTGTTTGAATGTCTGCTGGATTTGGTGTGCATGGATCAGTAGCGCTTGCCGGACGGGAGTAGCTGTAAAAGGTGGTGGGGAGGGTGCGGTGGTTTCAGTAGGATTTTCCGTGTCCTTGTCTGAGTTCTTGCAGTGTGCAAGTCCTCAAGAGTGGGTAGGCGGTGTCAATGATTTTTCCGCCGTCCTAACTGTCCGTTGCAGTCGGATTTTGTCCTTTTTTTGTGGCGGCCCCACACCTAACCGTGATGGAAGAACACAGGATTGATTAGATGACTGCCGTGTAGAACTGTCTTAGCACCTCCTTTGGCAGGAAGTACATCCTCTGCTGGGCTGTTTTCAGGATGGAGTTGGTGTTGACCTCCCACTTCATGTCCTGGGAGACTGTGATTCCCAGGAACTTGAAGGTCTCGACGGTTGACACAGGGCAGTTGGATAGTGTGAGGGGCAGCTGTGATGAAGGAGTTTCCCAAAGTCCAGAAACAGGATCCTTGCGTAAGTCCCTGTGCTGTCGAGGCACTCGAGGATGTCGTGCAGCCCTATGTTGACTGCATCTCCACAGACCGGTTTGCCGGGTAGGCAAACTGCAGAGGGTCCAGCAGGGGTCCATTGATGTTCTTTAGGTGGTTCAGCACAAGGCGTTCGAAGGACTTTCGTGTGAAAACCGGAGCCGGCTCATCAGCACAGACTTTCAGGCAGGAGGGCCCCGCAGATTTCTTGATCTTCTGCTACTTGAAGAGCCATCTTACGTCCTGTTCACATGAGGGGAACCAAGGAAATTGCAGCATGCTCGATACTATCCGGTGTTCCGTCAACAAATTTGAATACTAGATCATGAACTCTTCATAAACATTTGCTCTTCTCTTTGAATAGGGTGCAGTTGGACTTGATGGTAAAAGCGACGTCATGGAACAGGGGAAGCGGAGTGCGCAAACCTGTCTGAAAACCAGTCATCATGGTAGCTATTGCTGCTAATCCTACTTAGCTAAACCTAACTCGGGAAAAAAACTGTGACGGAATTCCCTCATGGAAATTGCGAAAATGTATGTGACTAAATTAAGTGGCAAGCAATGTGTCTTAAATTAAATCGGACACGACGGAACGGAAGAATCCAAGTGTGCTATAAATTCATCTGGGAAAAGTTGAGAACCACATCTTGGATGTGGAGGATAGCAATGCTACATTGGCTAACAAATACATCATCAAAAGCGGAAGGTGGCGTGGCCTGGACGGGGGCGTGGCCACTTACAAAAGTGGCACTAAACATGCTGAAGATGAAGTGCATTCAATTTACACACTATTTGAAACAGAAAAAAATCCCAAGATTGTTCACTACTCTTTCAAGTGAAAATTTGTGCAATTTTGCTTATGCATTCCTGGTGAGCACCAATATGTAACTTCAAATTTGCTGGGTGTAAAGTGGAACAACTGTGGAGCCGTGTTAATGGCCACGAAAATCGAGCCAGACAGAAAAATATCAAGGTCATTGGATTGAATGAAGGAAACAGGGATGACAATGGCTCGTGATGAAAAAAGCGGAAGGAGGCGTGGCCTGGACGGGGGCGTGGCCACTTACAAAAGTGGCACTAAACATGCTGAAGATGAAATGTATTCAATTTACACACTATTTGAAACTTGAACAGAAAAAATCCCAACATTGTTCACTATTCTTTCAAGTGAAAATTTGTTTCACCGAGGTTGCGTGAATCTGTAATGCTTTCCATCCTCTCGATCCGTATAGAATGACATCGTCACACACTGTACACAGAGCTTTACCGGCGACATCGAGCTTTTTCACGAAATCCGACACAAGCACAATGGTTCCTCTTTACTGTTTCCTACTGGGGACACCGTCAGCTTTCTATCCAACCAGTCCCATCGAATGTATTTTATTATATAGAGTGGATGTCTATTTACAGTATATACATCAATACACAGTTTCATGAGGTAGAATACTTTATTTTCTCTTCATTTTAAGCTTTTTAGCAAGCGCTAAAAGCTTATTCGTCCTCTCCGTCTTTTTCCACTCTCTTTTTAGCCAACTCCTCTTGTTTTTACACATGCTCCAGGCTGTCGAAAAGCGCTCGTGATCGAGTAGTTACTTTTCAGTAGAAATGTCTGTTTTCGGTGTTTCACCGAGGTTGCGTGACTCTGTAAAGCTTTCCATCCTCTCGATCCGTATCGAATGACATCGTCACACACTGTACACAGAGCTTTACCGGCGACATCGAGCTTTTTCACGAAATCCGACACAAGCACAATGGTTCTTCTTTACTGTTTCCTACTGGGGACACCGTCAGCTCTCTATCCAACCAGTCCCATCGAAACGTGTTTTTTAGATCGGCATCTATCTGACGCACTTCAGCTTCGCCGCGAGTCTCGATAACATTCGGCATTCGC
>NW_017805631.1:1580785-1584815 GCF_001891065.2 Hippocampus comes
CAGCTCCACACACAAGAGTCATTCATATCAATCTTGCGGGCCGCACTAATATTAATCTTTCATATTAAGACGGGGGCCGCAAATTATCGTCCCGGGGGCCGCAGTTGGCCCGCGGGCCGCATGAGTGAGACCCCTGCTCTATACTGTTTCCTACTGGGGACACCGTCAGCTTTCTATCCAACCAGTCCCATCGAAACGTGTTTTTCAGATCCGCATCTATCTGACGCACTTTAGCTTCGCGAGTCTCGATAACATTCGGCATTCGTGAGAAAGGGGTTTAGGAAGGTGAACACGGATTGGTTGTGATTTGCACTTGCCGATATAGCGAACAATCACAACAAGTAAGACATCATACACGTCCAATCGCAGGGCTGTTTACAATCGGAAGATGGAAAGACTGATCGGGAGAGCTCGTGAAAACTCGACGATAAGGTACCTGACCCCCCCCTAAAATTTTCTCAACGGATTTAGACGATTCACAAAAATGATCAATTTAAGAAATAAAACGGCGGATTTCCGCGTATCCGCGGAAAATTGCCATTCCTGAGGAAAGGAAGCAGGTAATACAATGAATGACAGGATGGGGGATCCGAGATCGAGATGAGCTACATCAGTGGCGGTCCTCGACCAGACAAAGATGAAACTCCGAGGATAATCTTGCTGAGGTTTTTACGACATACGGACCACCAAAAAGTGTAGACAGTGGCAAAGAAACAGTGAGGAATACTGCAGGAGGATTTCACTCTTTCTATCTTTGAGGACATGACCGATTGGTCCTAAGATTGCACGACTGTCCGTGTTTTATGATATGTGTTGTGTTTATTCTTTTACTTTATGTTAACTGTTTTGTTAAGCGCTTTGTTACAGCTGCAGTTGTTGTGAAAGCGCTATATAAATCAGGATGTATTGTATTGTATTGTATTGTATTGTATTGTATTGTATTGTACATGCGGAGGTGGTTCTCCCCCTTGATGAAAAAGCTGTGGGAGCACCAGTAGAAATACATGCTCTCACACCCAGCCATCCTCAGGTTCACATCGAAATGATTTTAGACGGCCATTATGATTGAACTTTTGATGATCATATTGATAGGAGTGTGATAAGGTTCGGTACACTCCCAAGAGAAAGATCAGGACACACTTTGGAAACTCAAAAGAAAGGGAGTACACATTTTACTCTCTTTCTCATCGATACTATTTTCAAATAGATTATTTTCTTGTGGCGGGCTCACTTGTTGATATGGTGACTGATTGGCCCATAGGGTTCATTGCCATTGCAGATCATGCATTGGTGGAATTGCAGATAGATTTGCTTGCCAATATAGGACCGGGAGATGGAGCTTGAACACTAGCCTACTTCACGGAAAACATTCGTTACAAAACGTGAAGATATTAAAATCTTTTGGGATATTAACAAGGGGACTACGAGAGACTAGCTACTGTCTGGTATGCATTGGAAGCATTTGTTGGAAATAGTAATATGAAAATTAGAGAAACAACTGGCTGAACACTATGATGAAGGTAGATTCAGGAATATCTGCCATTTATAAATTGAATTACATGGAATACACAACAAGAAAGCTGTCTATTCCTTGTTTAGATTAAAGATGTCTTTTTTTGAAAACGGTGCAAAAACTGGATGATTATTTGGTGAGACAACTGAAACAGCTTGATTCAAATAACACTATTCGTGCAGTCAGAAAGGGTGAAAAATTAATAAGATCAGTCAAAGAAAGAATTAGTGCTGTCAAGCTACTAAGAAAAACTTGTGAGATTACTTAATTATGGTCTACATTTAATTGTTCTAATTAATCTATATTTTAATCTCATCTAAAAATTACTGAGAAAACCCCTATTTTCATTTTAAATTCATTACATTATTGAGGGAGATCAAAAGATAAAAGAAAACGTGACATTATAAAGTATTTTATTGTTTTTCAGCAGACTTGGACAGATGCAGTCCTAGCCATTTACTTTCTGCACTTCAGAAATAACACTATTCATCATGACACACTAAAAGGGCTGAAAGAAACATCAATCACTTCTAGTAGTCTACAGAAGACGCATCAACTATGCCTCATACGTGGGGTGTTCTCGAGTTTAGTTTGCCGAAGAGCTTTGCTATGTATGGCTTGCTTGCTATATTGCTAACGCTTTCGGTGCTAACGTTAGCTGTGGCTGCACTCGCGACTAGGTGCTTTGCATTGATGTGGGAGTCTAAATTTGAGCTGCTTCGGTGGTTCGCAAACTCTTTCTTACAAATTAGGCACAACACTCTACCTTTATCAATTGTGTCGTCAGGGTGTTTTTGGAATGTAAATTTTCCATTCATTGTGCCGAGAACTCTCACCTCTCCACTCCTCACCGCTGCTTACTAAGCCCGCCCAACTCCACTGGGAGCCTATCAGCTTCGGCTAAACAAGCCTCAACATAAAGGCAGCCAATCAATGTCCGCTTCAGGCTGTGACTGACAGTTGTTTCCCCACCCTCAACAACTCGAACACAGGAAGCCAACACGTATAAAGGGCTATTAGAAAAAGGCAACCCACCAACAGAAACAATAAAGGCAGAGATTAAAAGACAGATTAACGCGATCAAAAAAACTTAACCGCTAAATGGGCTGTAATTAATTAATGCAATTAACCGATAATTTGACACCTCGAGCAAATCTGACTGTTTTTTTGTTATTTCTGCATAGTGTATTACCCCCTAATCATGGGCGAATAAAATAGTTTCGGATTTCGAACAAATTGCTTTTCGAACAGCCTTCTGGAACGGATTATGGTCGAAAACCGAGGTATGACTACACATGCAGTCGAACTCCTCTACAATGAAATCATGTTTGCAGCCAGAAATTTTTCACAACAGGGGACTTTTCATGAAAGCAAATTTTATCTCAGACTTAAACACACACCCACACACAAAAAATGTATATTTGTACTCTTTATTTTTATTCCAATAGTGCACAAGTATGAGAATACACTTATTTGATTTTGTATAACACTAGTGAAATGTCTAACCACGTCCTAACAATAACAATTTGCTCCTGTACTACTGTGCATGTGTGAGCCAGCGTGGTTCCATTACAAATTGCCAGTGAGAGCCTCCATTACAAGCTATGTACAGAAATTGTACGTAGCGGAGAAGACTAAGGTATACCAAGCGGGAGAAGACACTGTTTCGGGAGAGAAATAAGAGACTAGGTTGATGAGCCTCTGGTGAATAAAGAGCAGGCATTCTGTTCAGTTCGATGTATGCCACTGACGCGATTGTTACTTGTTTGGAGCTATTTTGTGTGGAAGGTTACCGTGTTACGTGTCCATATAAATAGTGGGGGTGGAGCTTCTCTGTGTTCGTCTGACAGCGACGGTGCGCTGACGCACGTCGAGAGTTCAGCGGTGCGGTCGTAGCGACCATACTAAAAATAAAACGTCTCCCGTGTTGTCATCTAACCAAGTGTAGTCATCCGAAATGATATCGACACAAAACCGTAGAGACTTGCGCGCAAGAAGGACCAACAGAATCAACAAAGCCTGACTGCTGTGTTCAAAGCAAACTTGAGAAAAACGAAGTATGCAACAATGCCTTAAATCCACTATCGGCTGAGTACTAGTTGACCTTAGATGTGCACTTTATAATGTTATATTGTTCTGTTTTGAGTCCATAAAAAGAGCTGTTAAAGCAGCTGTTGTGTGACAAAATATTTTTTCACTGTTGTTGATGGACAGTAATATTGTGTGAGAGATTATGTGTGAATAACGGCTCCAAGTGAAAAATGTTTATGTAAAATTGAAAATCGAAATTATTTCAGTAAATATTTGCATTTTGCACATAGAAAACTGATTCATGATTCCATGTTGATGAGAGCAATAAAATGGGGAAAAATAGGACAAAAAATATAAAAGGAAATTCAGAAACAATAAAAAATGCGTGTTTAAGCACGATTAATTTTTAGTTCATTTGAGCTAATTTTGACACTTGCGTTTTTCATTAGATGAAACAGTTTAATCGTTTGACAACTCTAATATATA
>NW_017805631.1:1588895-1590061 GCF_001891065.2 Hippocampus comes
AATTATCACTGAGAGATTACCGCTTTTTCTGCACTCAGTGATTGACATCTATGCAAAGTCATTTCTCAACTTGTCTTCCGTGCCATGTCATGCCTGTTGAGTGTTGATTTACTTAATATTAAGAACCTACTGCACTAAAACATTAATTCATTAATGTATATCATATGCTTTTATTTATTTTTTCAGTATAAATAACACGTACCCTGACTGTTCTACTCTTTGAATAAAAACACTTCATTCAAGCGTTAGGGAGTGCAAGGGGTTATGATGGAGGGGTGTGTCAAATCATGAAGACCTGCCAAGTGGTATGATAGCATTGTTTTATACATGTCCTCGGCTAGGCCTCAGCTTCAAAATCAGTCCTTGGTCCTTGGCCTTGGCCTCAGAGGCAAGTCCTTGGTCCTTGGCCTTGGCCTTGGAAAATTTCTCAAGTCCTTGGCCTTGGCCTTGCCTCGGAAAATTTTCCAAGTCCTTGGCTTTGGCCTTGGCCTCGGAGTCAAGTCCTTGGCCTTGGCCTCGGGTTGCCGGTCCTTGGACACAACACTGAAAGATCTTGTTAACTCTCTTGTTAGTACCAGTGCTTGAAAAAGAGCAAATTTAAAAAGAATGAAAATGATGGTTGCTGGCCCGCAAAAAGCACCTGGTTGTCTCAAATGGTCCAGGACACAAAACGGGCCACTGCTCTCAAGTATCTGGCTAGTGCATTAACTGTCACACATTCCAAAACAACTGTTTTTGAATGATGACAAGATGATAAAATATGAATTGTGGAATTGGAAAAACACATGAATTCATTCAAGTGTTTTTCCAACAACCAATAAGGTTGAGGTCTACAGAAAACCCACGCACACAGATCAGTATTTGCATTTCAACTCCAATCACCCACTGCAACACAAGCTAGGTGTAATTAGAACACTTGAACACAGAGCGCCAAATCTCCACCAACACCAAGTCGAGAGAGAGTGAGGTCAAACACATCGAGAAGGCATTGTCAGGGTGTAGCTACCCTAAATGACCTTTGGCAAAGTTAGGAAAATTAAAACAAACAGAGAGGAAACCAACCAACAGAGAGAAAAGAAGAGAAGGGGTGGCTGTGTACCTTATATTGCCGGCCTCTCAGAGAAAATACAAAGAATATCTCTACAACATGATATTCCTGTTTATTT
>NW_017805631.1:1590283-1593616 GCF_001891065.2 Hippocampus comes
AAGGAGGTATCAGATTTAACCTGTCTCCCATTTACAATAACTTGTTGACCACCAAGGGACATAGACATGCTGATCAGGCTAACTGAAAGTAGCTATTCAGCCCGAGCCCAAACAATAGGCCTAATCAAGACCCAACGATAGGGAATTTAGAAATCAATGGGCCTCTTCACCATAGGCGCGTGACTAACCATCCGCACCCAGTCTTCAAATAGGCCACGCTCAGCTTTTTAGCGCAGAGCAATTTCCCGGAGTCGTCACGGAGACTTCAGGGTTGTCTACCGCTGACGAAGCTTCTGTGAGAGAAGCGAAACGTCCTTTTTTGTTTTTTACCCACAGGTACAGATGACTGACAGAACCCTTTCTACTACTTGAATTCATTGAAATTATTGTATTTGTCTTAGAAGAGTGGGGGATTATCATACCCAAATATAATTGATATTATTTTAGTATTTCTATCGAAATGTCTAATCTTGCAAAAGATTGGGGTGAAACAAATGGCTTAGATTGGGTTCTTCTTGTGCAAGAGCTGACCTCACTTTTCAAACCAATGGAAGTGCTTGCGCAAACGGTTAGACACCAGGGAAGTGGGAAGTGATCCGGATTTGCAATGAAACTTAGCTTTTCGCCACACATATCGAACAAAATATCAAGTTACGCATTCTGATGGAAGCCAGCTCGGAACATTTACTCCCGCCCGAACAATTAAGGCGTAGAAAAAAAAGTAGTGTGTTTCCGGTAACCCGACCGACCGAGAATTTCTACGTCGAAAAAAAACTTTATGGTCGGCATTTTTTTCAAACAACCCTCTACATTTTTGTGTAGAGGGTTTAAATCGGTGCAAACTCTCACGATATTCACGTTGAGCGCGTGCGTCGTTTGCCCTGTCGTCTGTCAACAACATTGAAACATGGCGGCGGCCGCGATCTCCTACGACAATTTAAACCGCGTTTTGTGTCGCATGCTCGCACTGTAATGTTAAGAAAGTAGCATCCATTGATGTATCGAAAAAATTCAGCGAACTATTTGATGAACACCACGGGCCGAGTAAAAACCGAGGGCGGAGGAGGACGGCGGCGGCGGCGCGCCCCGGCCCCCCGAGTCCGGAGCGGGGAGAAAACTAAATAGCGCCCCGGCCCCGAGTCCGGAGCGGGGAGAAAACTAAATAGGTGGCAGTGGCGCCGGCCACGGAGCAGCGGGTTCTATGTCTTCTTGTTTTATGTTTATTTTGTTTAAATTTTTGATGGAAAAAAAAAAAAAAAACTGTCCGACCTACCGACCCTGTGCTGAAATTTCATGTTACTGGAAACACATCTTTTTTGTTTGGCCAAATCAATTCTATCTCAAACAACGAGTCAGTTATCGCTGCATTGGTTAATAGTGAACACAGACACTTTCCAGATATAAGAGGTTCTTTACACTTGTGCTCCCCAGGGGCATGCAAAGGGTTGGGCCGATGAGGTTGGGCTCTCGAGTATCTGCAGCCACCCACAACGATTGTGGAAGGGGCATCTGCCAGTGATTGATGGGCACAACGTTTGAAAATTATCCATTCAAAACACTGTACCCAATAATGTTCTGAAGAATAAACTGTTGGACTTGTATGAAAGAAGTTGCAAGTTATCAAGTAATATTTACTTTCCTATTCTATTCAAATGGCAGTTGTGAAAAATCTTATACAACCATTCAGTCCTGAATTTGTACTGAAAATGTAAGAAACTTTTTAACGTCTACGTTGTAGACATAGATATTGTTGTCTGTTGTCTGTTTAAGAGGGAGGAAATTTCATCTGTGCTGTATGTTATACATACATACATGTATGTTATACATACAGCACATTTGACAATAAAGTTGTACTTGATACTTGACTTAATACTTGATATTGCAGTGATACAAAGGCCCTGAATAATATGAAAATCAAAGTGGGAGTTTATAGTGCATATGCATTTCATAACTCAGGAGGGTCCTTACCTGGAGGCATAGGTGTTTTCCTTTGAATTAAAACGACAGCCACTTTTGTATTCCTGCTCTGAAGACTGGATCTAAAATATAAGAGTTGAGATCAATTCCAAGGTCCTGATTTCTTTAAAATAGATAGATAGATAGATAGATAGATAGATAGATAGATAGATAGATAGATAGATAGATAGATAGATAGATAGATAGATAGATAGATAGATAGATAGATAGATAGATAGATAGATAGATAGATAGATAGATAGATAGATAGATAGATAGATAGATAGATAGATAGATAGAAAGATAGATAGATAAAGTACAAAACACATTGCATGGCATTCGAGATTAGATCCAGTGTGGCGCCACAGATGGTCACAGAAATACTATCCTCTCTATCTGGTACTCTGTTTTAGTCATTTCAAGTGTTTCTCTTCGCTCATAACCGGACAATTCATTCATGCTTCATGTCTGCATAATTTGCTAAATTCTCACTGTTCGGTATTACTGGACAACGATTAAGAAAAGCCTGTGTCATTTTGCACACTCTGGTATCAGTATTACTGCACTACTGAGTATGCTTTATTGCTTAAGGACTCTGTGTACTTCTGTGTTTCTGGCTTAAATGTTTATTTTGTAACAGGGGCTTGTTACTGTAGTACTCGAGTGGTTCCTACTACCGGAGACAAACTACTGTGCCATTTTAACATACTTGGCCAATAAAGATGATGCAGACTCGAACAACAGACTACAGTGCAGTACCGTATTTTCACGACTATAAGGCGCCATTAAAAGTCTGAAATTTTCTCCAAAATGGACAGTACGCCTTATAATGCGGTGCGTGTTATGTATGCGCCGAGTTCCAAAACCGGACTGAGAGCACCTCTGGCCGACACGCTGTTTATAGAGAGAAAAGGTGGACGTGAGTGACGACAGGCATGCGGAAGTCGGCCAATGAGTGAAGGGTGGGCGTGTAAGAGGACGCTAAAGCCACACCCCTAGCAGGTACCAGTCGCGTGAGTACATTGTAAAATGGCTAAATAAAGTACAACCGAACTCAGTTTTGCTTCCGTTGCCTTTTTAAAAACGTGTTTTTAGCGTGTGTCCGTATGTCTTAGCTGCTACCGTATGCTTTAAGCTAACATACCTGGTATGTTTTAGCGTGAATGCATGCTCCCGAATGCTTCAAGCTAACGTGTTTTTAGCGTGCGTGCATGCATGCCGTATGTTTAAGCTGGCGTATGTTTTACCATGCCTGGCTGCGCCCAATAATACAGTGCGTTTTGTGTATGTGTCAAATACAGAAATAGTACCCGTTACTGAGACTGCGCCCAACAATACGGTGCACCGAATGGTCATGAAAATACGGTAGCTTGTAAT
>NW_017805631.1:1594195-1600141 GCF_001891065.2 Hippocampus comes
AAAAAAAGAAAATCCACGTTTACAGACCGAATGACATAAATGTCAACCAGGATGTATCATATTCGGGCAGACAAAATCACCCAGGTGACTCACTGTCAACGATTCGTGACAACAGAAAGCTGCCGATCGAGAAAAACAATAATCACATTTTATCAATGGAAAGGTATTCTAAAATAATTGATGTAAGAAAAAACATACTCTTCACAATCTGAATGAAGTACACTGTACTGTACCGACGAGGGTGAGGTGTTATTTTTTTCCTTTAGCGAGTGGTTCTTTTTCTTCTTTTGTTTTTCTTTCGTCATGACGGTTGGCAAACAGCTTGATGGTCCATTACCGCCACCAACTGATATGGAGTGTGAGTTTTAATTTCACTCAGTCTAATTGGAAAGAGAAAAAAATACATCCTAAGTATACGTTTTGGCACGACAAACGCCCTTTTGTACTCAACAATCTCATGAAATAAATTAATGTGTCAGTAAATATTTCAGCACTTACTCAATTATTTTAATATTTGTTTTACGCAAGTGTATTGCTGCCACAAGATCTGTCGCCAGACCGCTGTCTTTGGGGCCATTATTGTAGCAAAACCATTTACAAATGCATATTTCAATCCACAAATATGTAAAAACAATCTGTGTCCGTAACAACACTCACAAATGTGAAATATCAATTTACAAACGTCTGACTGAAGTCACAAAACGTGCAACGAGAATCTACAATTACGTGCCGTAGGTCACAAATGTTGAACGAGAATCTCCGAACGCGTGCCTGAAATCACAGATGTATGATAAAAATCTACAAGCATGTCTGTACATCGATTTGTATGTGCGAACACAAGACATCTGTAAACACAGAGCATCTTGATTGGCTGTCATCTCATATGGGACTTTTGCTGCAGTCCTGCTGTGCACGATTCACGAATACGTGCAGTGACTGGAGACTTGTGTGTGGCTCCGGAACTACACTTTCAGACCACAAGGGGACGCTCGTATTACACAGCTGCCTGCAGCAGACAGATCACGCAATGGCGTTTGTTTTGCTTGCTTGTGGGCCTTCTCGAATAGAGATGGGAATTCCGGCTCCTTTTAGAGAGCCGGTTCTTTTGGCTCGGCTCATTAAAAAGGGCCGGCTCTTTCGGCTCCCAAATGGCTCCTCAGTTTTTTTGTTGCTTAAATTAATTTACTACCAAAAATCATGTAAAATTATGTGTAAAATGAATTACTAATGTAAAAAATATACAGTATATCAAATATTTATTATTTATATGGCTTTATTTATATTCTTCTGAACATACTCAACATGGAGTACAACATGGAGTGCTTCAATAAATAAATTACAAAGTACAAAAACAGACCCAGCTCAAAACAAGGTCAACAAAAAGTTCCAATCTCTGTATATTTATAAGCTTTTAACTATTTTCAGTAAAACAACATAAGTAAGCTTTGATTACGACACAACAAATTATAAATTAAAATTTGATATTGGATATTTTAACCTTGCACAGTCTACACGCTGCTGTCGAACTATCACTTAAGTTGAAATGAGTCCAAATTCCACTGCGCTTCCGATCCATTTTCTCCCCTTTCCACTTTCCACCGTGTTGTTTTTTTTTCTCTGTAGCGCTGTCGAGCTCTCTCTCGTCTCCCTGCCTCTCCTGTTGTGTGCTGCTCACAGTGTGCCGC
The DNA here is from genome assembly GCF_001891065.2 of Hippocampus comes. Classification (NCBI taxonomy): domain Eukaryota; kingdom Metazoa; phylum Chordata; class Actinopteri; order Syngnathiformes; family Syngnathidae; genus Hippocampus; species Hippocampus comes. The sequence continues at coordinate 1,595,881 of NW_017805631.1, forward strand.
TGTGTGTGTCTCTAACTCCTCCCACTTCTCTCCGCTGCAGCGTGTGTGTAACTCTCCCCTCCCTCTTCTACCACGGATCTTGACCAATCACGTGCGGCTTTAACCGAAAGGGGGAAAAAACAGGAGGAAAAAAAAAGTCGGCTCCTATTAGGAGTGGCTCCCTATTAGGAGCCGGCTCCCGTCGTTCACTTCAAAGAGCCGGTTCGTTCGCGAACGACACATCACTATTCTCTAACTACACGACTTTTTTTGTCGTTTACAACGGGCGCGCTGTCAGACTACCAGATAAATATCATTTTGTGTCTTGGACAGGGCGAGACATAACACTATAAGTCAGTCACCGACCAGACCCCACCCAATAGGCACGTTGTTCCGTCAAAATTGAGCCCATCCGCCCAGGGAGGCGGGACAAGCAGCTGTCAAAGACATTTCGATGGAGGGAATATGTGTATGTGCGTTTGTTTTGTGCTCAGAAAAGGCAAAGAAAAAAAAAAGACAAGAAAACGAGAGCTGCGAGCAGCTATCAAGAGGCCTCGTAGCCCTGGCAATGTTGGGGTATTGCTAAATTGGGATACTGTCACATTGTGATTGGAATTTGTTGAAAATGAATACATCAGATTAAAAGCTATTTTTGACAAAATATGACATGTATAAAAGGCAAATTCTGAAGGGAAATTAAAAATATTCGTCTTTCCTTTGAGTTTTGTCTCTTTTTTTCGGTCTTGGGCTGTTACATGTGATTCCAACTTTTGGTAGAGCTTGATGAAACCCAGGCTGTTTTGTAAAAAACTTTGGAGAGGGTGCAAGTAAGCCATTTTTTTAAAGTGCAAAAGCAAGTCATAAAACATTGATTATTTGGCCAAGCGTGATGTGCGTGGCAAGTTTCATGTTTCCACGAATGTTAAGGCCACCAAAATCAGCTTCATTTTTTCTTGGCAAACAGTGCTTCGCCACAGCAACTGCAATCAGCAAAATAAAAAGCTTTGTTTTTTCTAGTCATCTTAGGATAAAACACCCACAGTTTCAAAACAACATTTTTTTTAAGGTGACCACAATAAAAGTCATAATGTTCAGTCTAGACCAGTGGTCCCCAAACTACGGCCCGCGGGCCGGATCCGGCCCGCCTCCGCATTTGGTCCGGCCCCCTGAAAATACCACAGAGTATTTTGATTTATTTTTCATCGATGTGGATTTGTCTTTGATCATAAAGTTGGGCTTTTGCAATAAAATGTTCCTTAGTTCTGAACCGTTTTCATTATTAACTATTAATTAGTAACTATTTCATAAACACATATACAATAAGGTGACATTTGGTGCATCTTTCTGTGCCGTTATCTGGCAACGCCAGAAAAAAAAAATCCGAAACCGGCCCCTCTCTCAGAGAACGGGATCATGGCGAAAAGGTTCGGTAAGAGAAAAATAGAATGCAGGGTATTTAACCCAAAGTGGACAAACGATGTTTTTGTTTTTGTTTCTTTCAGCGCAAAGAAACTTCTCTCAGTCTCATCTGTCAAGAGGCGGCTTCATTTTGTGTGGGTTTCTGGAAAACAATCCATTTTTACATTTCCGTACTCTTGCGGTCACCCTTTTTCTGTTCCAGACTGACCCCAGCCCCCCCATCACAGAAGCGAAAGCTTATGCGGCCCTCACAGGAAAAAGTTTGGGGACCGCTGGTCTAGACCATGATCAACGTCTTCAGGCTTTTCTGACAAATTTTCCATTGGATTCAATCAACAGGCTCTGTCCAGTACATTAAAATGTAAAGAATGACATTGTCAGTCATCATTCGGTGGCTCTATATCAGGTATGTCCAACTCCGGGCCTGGAGGGCCACTGTCCTGCCTGTTTGCCAGCTCTCCCAGGTGCAACACACCTGATTGAGACGATCAGCTCATCAGCTAGCTCTGAAGTAACATTAGAATGATCCTGATTAATTGAATCAGGTCTGTTGCTCCTTGGAGAGCTGGAAAACAGGCAGGACAGCGGCCATTGAGGACCGACTTTGGACACCCCTGCTCTATATGTATAACAGAATATTATCATATTGATGTCGTCAGATCACGACTATTTATGTCCGTGTGAAGGTGAATTTATTACGCCAGGGATGCCGATTACGTCGATCCTGATCTACCAGTAGATCTAGGACTCGTCCCAATTAGATCCGAAAGGTGTAGAGGAGAAAAAAAAAAAACATTTGCGTGTCTTTGTAGAATGTTAGTAATATCTTTTTTGTGTTAATTCACACTGCACCCTAATCATCCTATCAGTCTCATTTTCCCAAAGAAATATTTTAAAAATAAAAAAATAAAGCATATTCATCTTTAACCTATGGTGGCACGTGACTACGTCAGCGGAAGTTGTTAGCGCTGAGCAGTCTGCAATTGCAGCTTGTGATCAGAGCTGTTGCGCTATATCTTTGATCGTCATTATTCTCATTCAGAGTTTGCTTCGTGTACAATTCACCGAGGGCACGGGCAAAGAATAGGAATCTAGAGGGCTGAGGGAAGCACTTTAAAACGGTACGTGTGAGCTACGATAGTCAACAGGCTGCAAAAGTGCATCGCTTGGTTCTGTGTTTGGCTTCTCATTATGGCACGTGCGTGCGTGCGCGGTAAGGGGCGATCCCGGGAGGTTGGTTGAATGAAAAGTAGATCTTCGGTCCAAAAAGTTTGGGCACCCCTGTATTACGCATTTAGTCATTTATGGTGAAAAAAAACCACATTTGGTGCCACACCCACATCATATAGTATTTCAAAACCTCAAAAAAGTTTTTTTTCAGTGTTGTTGTCCCTGGTTTTAAGATGGGATAGCCAAAGTTTGAAGTCAACTGGATGAATCCTCTTGGACAAGGGTGCAAAAGTATAACGTCACGTTTGTGGTGGTGATGTGTGTGGCCTATTATCACGCAGTACGATAAGAGGAGGGAGACACCAGCCACCACCTCCAAACGCTTGTGGAGCACTGCAAGGCTTAGCCAATCGAAGGCGGTGGTCTGGGCGCGCAGTCCACACGAGGACAGAAATCAGGAAACTAACGAAGAATAATCTGACTGAACAGAGTCAAAAACAAAGCAGCAGTGTCTTTGGAGCAGCCATATCACATGCTGAAGTCCATCTCCGCTAAACAAAAGTATTCAGAAAAAAGTAATCTCACTCAATATTTCTGAACGGGGTGAACAGGTGACTGAGAGGTGGCCGTTAAGCCATACATACCGATCAGCTGCCTTGAGGATCATATCAGAGAGGAAACGAGGATGCGAGCATCCAGCATCACCACTTCCTCCTTTCCTCCATGTGTGGAGGACAAGACAAGGCCAATTCCCCGCCTCCCCGTCCCTCTACTTTTATACCCATTTGTTCTCAGCAACAACCACTCCGAGTGACTGGAGTCGCGGCGAACAACTGAGCGACACGACAATTGATCCATTTGTTTTGCTGAGGGCTCAAATAAACAACGGTGTCACTCTGTCAGCGTGGCAAACGTAATCCTGCGAAATAATCCAAATTTTTACCTGCAATCCGATTACGTGGGGTTTTTTTTCTAAGAACTGTGGTGGAATACAGTTATGCTATTTTTTGTATTCTGAATACATGTACAGGTACATGTATGCCATCACTCTCCGAGTGTCACGTCTGCGAGGTGGTGGCGGACCCCAAAAAACAGGCAGGAGGGAGGAGCAGGGTGTACTTGAAAGATTGTATTAAAACTCAGAGAAAATGAAATCCAAAACAAACAAAGTCCAAAGTATCAAACAAAACACATGACTGAAGATAAAACATAACACTGACCAAAACATGACTGAAACAAACATGACAGAAAACAAACATGACAGTAGCACAAAGCAACAATGACCCGACAATGATTGCTCGGGCTGGGAGTCCTTTTAAAGGCACTAATTACCTAATGACCAACAGGTGTGCAGCTGCAGGGGAAGCCCTACAGTGCCACCTGTTGGTCCCAAACCGAATCATGACAGTACCCCTCCCTCAAGGGACGGATCCCAGACGTCCCAAAGTTGTCCAAAGGCTTGCCTCGCCGGGGAACGGGAACTAAAAGCGACAGCGACCTTCGCCTCGCCGGAGAACAAGAACAAAAGCGACGGCGACCTTCGCCTCGTCGGAGAACAGGAACCAGAAGCGACGGCGACCTTTGCCTCGCCAGGGAACAGGAACAAAAGCGACGGCGATCCTTCGCCTCGCCAGGGAATGACGTGGACGGGGGTCGACGTAGCGGGGGACATGGGGCAGACGGACGGGAACAG
>NW_017805631.1:1601890-1609160 GCF_001891065.2 Hippocampus comes
CCCTGACATTTTTTTGAGAAAACCGGCCGTGTTGTATGTTTTGTAACCATGGAAGAAAAGTTGGAGGCATATATAACAGCCCAAGACGGACGAAAATATATATCACGGAGCCATATGCTAAACCTAATCGCAAGTCTAACTTTTTGAATCTCCTTTCAAATTTGCCCTCATTTTTTGGCCTTCTCTAGAGGTCACATTTTAAAGAATTCCTCCTATAGATTTTATCCAATTGTCTTGAAATTGGGTGTTTCCAGGTAAAGATGGTCAAGATGAAAAGTAGAAATTACGCTTTTTATTTTGTCTAATGTTGTTGCTGTGGTGACGTTTCCCAACTAAAAAAAACAACACTGAAATCGCTGATCTTACCATTCGGAGAAACTTTGCACATACAGCATGATTGGCAAAATAATATTTTATTTGTTTTTGCTTGACTGAAAAAAATGGCATCGTTGTGCCCCTACAGATTTTTAAGGAATGCACTCTGGTTGAAAGTTTCACCCAAGATCTACCAAAAGTTGTGTCACGTTGCGAGGTGGTGGACCCCAAAAAAGCAGGCAGGAGGGAGGAGCAGGGTGTACTTGAAGAATTGTATTAAAACATAGAGAAAACTAAATCCAAAACAAACAAAGTAGCAAACAAAAATCACAACTGAAGCTAGAACAGAACTGTGACCAAAACAAACCTGACAGCAGCAGACAAATGGCAAAAAACAAACATGACAGTAGCAAAGAGCAACAATGACCAGACCATGAGTAGTCGGGCTGGGAGTCCTTTTAAAGCACTAATTGCCTAATGACCAACAGGTGTGCAGCTGCAGGGGAAGCCCTACAGTGCCACCTGTTGGTCCCAAACCGAATCATGACACCGAGCCTTTATGCACACTGTATGTATATAATATTTTAGTGGATGTACAGGTGGCAAAGTATCTCGATATGCATTTTGGACTGAATGGCTCGATATGAATACTGTTTTAGGTAATTTTGGAGGATTGAAGAGTAGGATGCTCATACATTTTACTTTATTGTCAATCGATATCTGTATAAAGATATTGAAATTCATAACATTGGGTTTTGTTGGCTTAGAAGAAGCAGCATATGAATAAGGGAGTCACACCCAGTGGAGAGAGGAGGATTAGTTGGGAAATCGAACGTCAGGTTCAGGAGGAGCAGTGTGATTTTCATCCCGGCCGTGGAACTGTGGACCAGCTCTACATCCTCGACAGGGTGTTCAAGGGTACATTGGAGCTTACCCAACCAGTCTACACGGGTTTTGTGGCCTGAGGCCAAATTTGCCAAAGCAACACATTGACCACATTTTAAATGGACAAAGCATGACATCTTATATGTTTTTAATGTATTACTCCTTTGGTGCACTGGCCAGGGAGTGTTGAGAAATGTATTCTTTACTGTGATTTTCTAGCCCCTCTCTGTTGTTGGATCTGTTCAAACACTTGAAAGAAAGAATGTAGTATGCGGCCGAAGGTATTTCCTGCTGACTGTGATTACAATCACCTTTAAGTGCCCCCTTCACCTCCACCATTTTTAGGACTCCTCTCGAGGACATGTTTAACGTCAAAAGAGGAAATGTTACCTCAAGTACAGTATCTGTGTTGCTGCCATCACATCAAAGGTCAGACCGAAGACAATCGGGGGTAGCGGTGGTCTGGTCTGACCTCACCACGTCCAACTTTTTCCAGCCACACCAGATCAGATGACATGTTAATTTCCTTGTTTCCGGGATTTGCATGAAGGCGTAACTGCCCGCCTCTCATTATCATATTGTCTCTATAGATACTTGTGACTATTTTTCCGGCGCTTCCCGACGAAATCTGAAACTCTCAGAAGTGCGAATCGATTTGTATTGTGTTGTGACAAACTGCAGAAAAGACGGTGTGGTGTTGGGTCTTTATTCCGCTTTATAGAGAAAGGAAAGAATAAATAAAATAATAAAAAATAAAATAAAAACATTTAGAGCCCTGTAAATTAAATCATTGTTGTCCTTCACAAATGTGACCGGTGGGATTAAATGGGTTAATTACTCATTCCTCTGCTCTGACAATAGTTACCTTTTATTTCTGGACTTCTATAAGGCATTTGACACATTTGATCTATGAACATAACTTTTCCCCTCATAAATGTTTTATTTGGAATAGGTGTTAGAGCTTATATAAGAATAGATCATTATTTCTTCCTAATTGGTTCAGTAATAAATTAATCCTGGTCAGTCAATTTATCAATAATGAAGGTTTTCTTTGAAGGTACTTTGAATTTTTAAATAAATTTAACCTACCTGTAACTGTCTTGTCCAGGGAAACCAAAACAAGTATTTTAAAAAATGATGAGATTTATTTGAGAAGGAAAAAAAAACATGGAGAGACACCGTTCATAGATCTGTCAAGAGAGACGGATTGACTCTGACTTTACACTTTATTGGAAAAATGTACTGTTTGGCTTCTTCACTAACGATGAAAAAAGACTAAACGAGGCTTTATTATAAATGTAATAATTATTCTAGCTAAATTACATATCCACAAATCTCAATGTAGTCGTTCAAAACCTCTTCTTAATCTTTGAAGCAGAAACCAAGCAGTATTTGAATTCTATTATGGATTCCAAAAACAAGAAAGAGGTTAAGACTCTGGCTCTGTGCTTATTATTTGGAATTTTTGTTGAAAATTCCTTGACTCTTCTTTTTGTTTGTCTCCTGTATTCTGTACATGTTTTAATAACTTGTTCGTTTTGTTTTCTGTGACTTATAATTTTACTTGTTCAATAAATATTTATTAAATAAAAAAAAAACCCACGACGACGGCGAGTAGGAGGAGGAGGAAGGGAAGGAGGAAGAGGAGAAAGAAGTAGAGGAAGAAGAAAAAAGAAAAAGGGCGACGAGGAGGAGGCGAAGAAGCGAAGAAGAAAAAGAGGGCGCGGCAGTAGGAGGAGACGAAGAAGAAGAAGAAGAAGAAGAAGAAGAAGAAGAAGAAGAAGAAGAAGAAGAAGAAGAAGAAGAAGAAAAAAAAAATTGGAAAAAAAGGCGGTGTCGTCCTGAGATTACTGTGAGTTAAAAGTTTCACTTGTTTTCTAGCGTTACATCGAAGCAAATTAGAATGAATCGCTTTGGGATTGCAGTACCAGTGAAACAAACGACCTTAATACAATAAATCTAATTAAGTCTCGGAACAAGCATAGCTGTTCACCTGCTTGTTTTACGTGTGCCATGTTGCATCGCTTTCTGATTTAATACTTATCAGAAGTTCTTCGCGACTTCTCGCTTGTGACTACTGTTTAATTTGTATACCGGAAAATTGCGAAGGAGGTCTGATAAGTAAGTATTCACGCGAAAGGCGTTGCAACAGAAAATAACGTTTTTCATACTATGCAGGTTGTAATGTTCAGTGTTTGTTTCTTTGTCACTAGAACAGACAGCCCTTCACGAGCGACACAAGACTGTTTAACATGGCCTTAGGCTGAGGGCAATTTTGCCAAAAACGCCTGAAAAAAGGTGCACCCAAAGTAAATTTGTAGCTGTTCTTGAACCATTCGGCGTATCAGCATAGTTTTGGTCTCTTTATGAAATATTAAAAATGTTATCATTTTGAATACCGCCCCCAACAGCCAGAATCTGTATAAGTGCTCCTGTCACTGAACTATGGATGTTTGAAAACAGAAAGGAAAGGCGAATCTTATGTTCGTCTAATTTCTTTTCACAAAATCTGCCTTGAAAATGAATTTAGAATGTTGATTAGGACTTGAAAACACTACAGGATCAAAGCTTGAGGTCTCCCCAAGTTCCAGTTCAAATTTGACATTTGTAAAATGTTGGGCACCATTCAAATCTCCAGAAACTCAGCTTTTAAAAGATGTATAACATGTTCACACATGACGACGTGCATCAGCGATTTGTTTTGACAGATGACGGAGGGCCCCTCAGTCGGCCGTCCCAACTTCAGAGGGTTAAGAAAAATTGAGAAGATCTCCAAATACAAGCTTCATGACCAGCATTAAACATGCCAAGAGAAAAGCCCCATTTTCACATTTATATTAAGATCGCTTGTTTTTCTCTTTATGTTACCTTATTAGAGGCAATCAAATCAAAATGTTCCCAATCAGCATTGCAACAATGGACAAGGTTTAAAAAAAAAAAAAAAGATTGCAGTTGCATACATGTCTGTATAATAACAACCCAGAATCCACAAAATGTGAGATGACCAGCGATCACCATTGTATTTTGTGGCCGTTTTATACCGTCGTTGCAATGCCCGCCAAAAACCATCAAACTACTTCCTGAAGCAGTCACGTCGTCCAGCCAGCCAGCGAGGCATCACACGTCATCATCTCAGAGTTTTGCCCAAATGAAGTGCCTTGACACACGCTTCGTGGGAACGCCCCTCCCATTACTTGACACAAGCCCTGGAGCCTCAGCACATTTTGTCCCATCACTAGTATTAAGGGCTCTTGTTTACATGGGAATGTCAGCATGTCACAAACCAGAAGTAGTTTGCAGCTCAAAATACATTCACACACAAACAACAGCACAAATCTCAGCCAGGTTGTTGATTTGATCTCTCCATCATTTCTGCAATGTTGGAGACAGTCAAATTTGGGAATTGATTTTTATAGGCGAAAAATATTGACTGTAAGCCTTGGTCTCCACCCGCAGCTCAGGGCCAATCACCTTTTCTGAGTACAATCCAAATTTTTGTCTCATCAGATGTCTGACCCAGCAACAGAGGATGAGATACGCCGTCTCCGGGGCCTACTGAGGCAAAAGGAGGAGCAAGTCCAACAGGCTGCCCATGCTGGCTTGGATCTACTTAATCAGTTAACAGAAATGCAAACTCGGTTTGAGGAACAGAGAATAGAGATGACAAGTGCGCTGGAGGTATGACATTCTAAATCCACCCATTCATTTTCAACTACTTTAGCTTTGCACAGTCTCGGGTGAGCTGGATCCTATCCCTGTTTACTACAGGTCAGTGGGGGAGACGGGGTTATGTCATGGGCTGGACACGAGTTAACCACACAATACTGTAACCAGGGGTGTCAAACTCATTTCACATTGTGGGCCACATACGGCCTCTGTAGATGTCAAGTGGGCCGGACCATTAAAATTATACTGTACTCCGCTATAAATAACCGAAATAATATGTATTTCCTTTGTTTTGGTCTAAAGAGGCACAATACCATTAGGAACATGTTGAAATTTAATGAACATGTCTTTTACAAAACATTTAATGAAGCACCTTAGATTTCCTTTGACAAATGTGCAATTTACTTTCATCATTGACATATATGCATTACAACTGATCCCACTGATTGTACAAAGGCATACAACTTTAACAAGTACTGTAATTGGTGTTGAAAAATATAGTAATGCATTTTAAGATGAAATGACATTTATAAAGAAAGGAATTTTTCAACTATTTACACATGTGCATATAAAATCAAAATGTAATCCCTGCCTACACCTTACAAACTAAGGAGAGTGCTATTAAATGTGTAAAGAATAAAGTATTCACATGTCCTTAATAGCGTATGCTGTGTTGGGTCTGTCGCAGTGACAGACTGAGACTGCTGTTGTCTTATTCTCTGATCAAAGCAGTGTTACTAGCGTATACTCCATGAATTGCACCTTATTAAAAATATTCGTTCCGTGTCTTATATGCATTTTTTCACTTTTAAATGATCCTGCAGGCCTGATCGAACCTCCTTGGGGGCCGGATCAAGATCAAAAGTTTATGATTATTTTATGCAGGTTTATTAAATATCTGAATATGTCTTTTTTTTTTAATGGCTAACCATACAACATAAACATGCAAACACGTGAAAGATTAAATTCGATGAAAGCTACCACAGTTTTTGAAAAATTGATTGTTTTGATCGTCGACCAGTCACCAACTCACAACTCAGATAAATGATGGAGCAATTTAGATTGAAGGCGATACTGTGGCTGTAAAATTAAAAATCAGCAATAAATGTTTATGCATTTTAAAATGGAACCAAAATCATTGCACGAATACAATACTTTCACCTGTTTGGTCCCTTAAAAGCGTTCACAAGAGGCACCAAATTTGAAAGTGACGATGAAGTCAAAAGGGTTGTTGAGCGACTGGCTGAGACATCAGTCCAAAGATTTTTACGCCGAGGGAAAATGGAAGCTTGTGCACAGAATGGGAAATGTGGTAATAATAATAATAATGACAGTGCTGGAAGATTACGTTGGGAAAAAAAAAGTAAGCTTCTTTCTGTATTACAAGTCATTATCCCGAAAAATTCACCTTATTTATTGAATGACCCTCGTATATACATAAGAAATAAAGTGTGAACTAGTCACATTCAGGTGCACTTCCGACTTTGGACAGAAATTTGGCATTACTTGTGAAGGTTATCAATTATCTCTCTCGTACCCTGTGAAGGATTTGCTGAGACACAGTGTTCTTCTGTCTCTCTGATTTTGTCCAAGGATCTTAAGCAAGACAAATATACGCTGCAAAACGAAGTGGCGCTGAAGACCCGGCTAATTGAGTCATTGCAGTCAGAAGTTGACAGTCTGAAGAAACAGCATCGACAGAACATTGATGATGAAAAGGAAAAACTCGAGAGAAGTCACCGCACGACTCTTCAACAACTCAACAACAAGGTAAACTCTCAATTTTCCATCCATCCATCTTCTACCGCTTATCCGGGGTCGGGTCGCAGGGGCAGAGGCTTTAGCAGGGAAGCCCAGACTTCTTTCTCCCCAGCCACTTCTTCCAGCTCTTCACGAGGGACCCCGAGGCGTTCCCAGGCCAGCTGGGTGACATGGTCTCTCCAGCGTGTCCTGGGTCGTCCCCGGGGTCTCCTCCCGGTGGGACATGCCCGGAACACCTCACCAGGGAGGCGTTCAGGAGGCATCCTAATCAGATGCCCGACCCACCTCATCTGGCTCCTCTCGATGTGGAGGAGAAGCGGCTCGACTCTGAGCCCCTCCCGGATGACCGAGCTTCTCACTTTATCTCTAAGGGAGAACGCGGATACCCTGCGGAGAAAACTCATTCATCTCGTTCTTTCGGTCACGACCCATAGCTCGTGACTATAGATGAGGGTTGGAACGTACTGTAGATCAGGGGTCCCCAACCTTTTTTGCCCCACGGACCGGTTTATGTCAGACAATATTTTCAGGGACCGGCATTTAAGGTGTGGCGGAAATAATACAACAAAATAATATGGTATGAGCTGCATGAAAACTGTGGTGTTTTCGAAATATAATAATAAACACAAGGAGCGTCTAATCT
>NW_017805631.1:1609498-1614350 GCF_001891065.2 Hippocampus comes
AAATGCCCGGCGGACCGGTACCGGTCCGCGGACCGGCGGTTGGGGACCCCTGCTGTAGATCGATCGGTAAATTGAGAGCTTCGCCCTTTGGCTCAGCTCCTTCTTTACCACGACAGACCGATACAAAGTCCGCATCACAGCAGAGGCTGCACCGATCCGCCTGTCGATCTCTCGCTCCCTCCTGCCCTCACTCGTGAACAAGACCCCTAGATACTTAAACTCCTCCACTTGGGGCAAGATCTGCTCCCCGACCCGGAGAGGGTGGTCAACCTTTTTCCGACTGAGGACCATTGTTTCAGACTTGGAGGTGCTGATCTTCATTCCAACCGCTCCAGTGAGAGTTGGAAAGCCCCGCTTGAAGGAGCCAACAGTACCACATCATCTGCAAAAAGCAGAGATGCAATACTGATGCCACCAAAAAGGACCCCATCAACGCTCGGCTGCTCCTAGAAATTCTGTCCATAAAGGTGATGAACAGAATCGGCCACAAAGGGCAGCCTTGGCGGAGTCCAACCCTCACTGGAAACGATTCCGACTTACTGCCGGCAATGCGAATCAAACTCTGACATTGATGGTATAGGGACCAAACAGCCCATATCAGGGGATTCGGTACCCCATACCCCCGAAGCACCCCCCCACAGAACTCCCCGAGGGGCACTGTCAAACGCCTTCTCCAAGTCCACAAAGCACATGTAGACTTGTTGGGCGAATTCCCACATACCCTCGAGGACCCTGCTAAGGGTGTAGAGCTGGTCCACTGTTCCATGGCCGGGAGGAAAACCACACTGCTCCTCTTCATTCTGAGGCTCGACTTCCTGACAGACCCTCCTCTCCAGCACCCCTGAATAGACCTTACTCTCAATTTTAAAATAAAAATTTAAAATCATTGAATTCAAAGAGAAACAACAATACAGTTCCTCTGATTGGCTGGCGATCAGTCCAGGGTGAAGTCAGCAGGAATAGGCTCAAGCACACCTGTGACCCAAATTACGATGTAAAGAAAGTGGATTGATGGACAATAATACAATTCAGAGGTAACAGAAAGTCTTGTGGAGAGGGGGGCACGGTGCTCAGGGGGGCACTTCTAACAAAAAGGGCAACCCTCCATCCGTAATCTGAGCTGAACCATTCTCCAAAATTCAAGGACCTCACTTTGCAGGTTTGCTACATGTAATTGCTTCTGATGAACGACATACAGAATGAGGTTTAGGGGGTAATCTTTATTTTTACACAGGGCCATGTAGGTTGGGATTTTTTTTTTGCTCCATCTTGTGTAAAACTACAACAGCAGCAAAAACATTTAAAAACTGCAACTCGTGTTGACTTGTCTTTGACTCAGGATTTTTTGTCTTTTTTTTTTTTTTAAATGATGGGAAATATTTAATTTGACAAACATACAAAAAGAAAAAAAATCAGGAAGGGGGCAACGACTGGGCATGTCTTTCCAAGCACATGTTTGTGAAGTACATGCTAAAGTGCTCAGTCCCAGCCTCACTGTCATGTTCAACTTAATCATGATGGCTGCAGCATGTCTACAACACGAGCCAAGGTTGGAAAGAAAAAAAAGAAAGATAAATAAATTAAACTGAAATGTGACACAAACATCATTAAACAGTTAAATATTATTTGAGATTGTGTTGAGACAGTGGTGCTCATGTGTAGAATCTACATTTATGTGTCTTTCAGCTTTAACCCGATGTGACAGTTATAGCTGCTAAATGAAATCATCATAGTTATATCAGCAGTTTTTGCAAGGCCAAAATACTGCTGGAATCATAATTTAATTTGATAGTTCATAGACAAATTGAAACTTCAATGTTCTTACCCGGCCATGCGTCAACAGTGAGCTGTCAGTATTCATTTAAAATTGAATGAATGAATGAATGAATCCTTTATTGTCATTGCACACTTGTTACGAGATTTTGCAGGACCCTCCGCCCCCTAAGTGTATCATAAAAGATATAAATACATTGCACTCCCCAAGACACCCCCGCTGTTTTTGTTGACCAAAATTGCAGTAAAACTAAAATACAATCAGGTGACTAAATTATGGCTAAAACTTTCATTGATTTTAGTCTAAAGACAACAACTAAAAGGACCCAAAAGGGTTCCCAAGTACCGTATGTGAGGAGCCTTTTGTGTTCAGCAAAGCCGAAGGTCTTTTTGTGATTTTTCTTTCTTTTTTATGAGAAACCTCTCTCTCTCTCTCTCTCTCTCTCTCTCTCTCTCTTTCTCTCTCTCTCTCTCTCTCCCTCTGCGTTTTCCCACATCAACACTGAGCCATTTATTTTGCATTTCATTGGCATCATTTGAGGGGCAAAATACAGGGAAAGCACATTGCAAACAGCGATACCGACCACGAAACTTGGGAAATGAGGAAACGAGCAGCTTACATGCAGTTACTCTCATGCCAAATTTGCATTCTTTATTTCTTTCACATATTTTGAATTGTAATACAATAACAGTAACAGCTTCCCCCTCCACGTCGCTTGGGCGATACCACTAGGGAGGAACTTCTGTCAAAATAGCTTCATCTTTGGAAGTCACGGATGCTCGTCAGCTGTGCGTTTCGCTGTACGTTTGGTCATTTTGTTGCTATTACCTTCTGTTTCCTGCTTCTTCTTTGATTTATTGGCAGATTCTGTTTACCTCCTTGCAAACCAATGTTAGAATGGGCACTCAGATTAGCTATAGTCGCTCACATTTCCTCCATGTCTGGTGGCGTAAATATGCTCACAGCTCGCCGATAGTCACGTAAATATCACGATTCGTAATGATATATTCATATTTCCCTTTGGAAGGTAATCGAAGGGGTGGTTGGGGTTGGCTGATGCTTAGCAAAAACAAACAAAAAAAGATCTTGGTCTGTGTCTGTGAGGCCCGGTACAAAATGGGCCATGGCCCGGTGCCGGTCCGCTGACCGCTGGTAGTGGACCACTGGTTTAAACAAAGGCGGATCAGTCTTAAGCCAATTATTTGTGATAGCTTTTTTATCGGCCACCAGGAGAACGTTGACAAGATATTGCTCTTCTTTATGAACTGCATCGTCCAAGTGTGCCAAATATAAAATCAAACGACACTTTGTGTTCACATATCTCAGAACATCACAGAGAGCTGAGTAAATGCTCCCCCAGAAGGATTGGATATAAATGCATTCACAGAACAAGTGTGTACGTTTTGGATTCATATGTTCACTTTGTCTCGACCATGTTGCTGTTGATTTTCAATCTGTTAAATTTAAATTTTAGCTGTAATAAAATAACGTATAATTATTTTCCCGGTTGAAAAGTGAAAGTATCTGGCGGGACCAGTCCGGTGAACATCCCGTCCGCCAGATGAGAAGTTGTTGGCGGGAGCAGTGCGGTGGGCGTCCTGGAGGCCAGACAAGTTTTTATTATCACAAATTACTTTTTTTTTTTTAATTGTTTTTTTTTTTTTAGATCATGCATTTGCAGTCTTCTTTGGATGAGTCACAGCTGATTGAGAAACAGCTGAAAGAAAAACTTGACTTACAGACCGAGGTGCTGAAAAATAAGGTGGATGAGCTTCGTATTCTTAATGAAGAAACTCAAAGTTCATCAACCTCAGAGTTAATGGATCTGCAGAAAAAAGTTCTGGAGTTAGAGAACATCAAGGTAAATGAGACATTTATGCACGCTCGTGTTGCACACCTTTTGGGAGTGTATTGTATTTCATATACTCTCGCTGTCCTGTGAAAAGAAAGTTTGTCCGCTTTTGTAACTTTTAAATTTTTCATTGATACGATGTCCAAAACGCATGTAAACATGTTCGAAAAATGATCAAAATTGATCTAAGTGTTTTTCACAGGACAACGATAATATTTAAGATATGGCAGCGCTTTAATAGTTGTTGTCTTGCAGTTGGAGTTGGAACTGGCACAGAAGGAAACACAATACAAAGAGCAGCAGCTACAATTGACCAATAGCACCCTCCAGCACAAGCTCAAGCAAACCACAGAAGAGAGAAACAAAGAAGCTGCCACCTGGTGTGCAGCATTAGAGGTAAAGATTATTTAGTTGTCCCTACTGTCTTGCGACCTACTGTGATTGATGGCGTTCCATTTAGCTGCATCTGTTGGGTTTCCTCAGCACTCAAGGGGTGGCAGTAGTTGATCTGTAAGGACTTGTGATTTGCAACTGGAGTCCTGATCATATCCACCTGCAGTCAAACATAAAAGAAAAATCAAGACTTCTGTTGGAAAATAGGAAAAAATATGCTGTGACACAGAAGCACATTTTTGCAACACCTGCATGATAGAAAATAAACTGAAACTAGCAAAAAACATTAATTAATGGTCAGTAAATCCCCAGCCTCACTGCTGTTATTAGTGTCATTCAGTGGCGTTCCGTCAGGGCCAGCAAGGCCTTCTCTGCTGGCCTAAACATTCTCAGAAAAGTAAATTTAATAAATTTACTTTTCTGAGAATAGCAAATTTAATTTATTTTCTTTTCATAAATATGTAAACAAAATTATTCTCTGTATTCTTTACGTCAAATTATTTCCACTTAGTCGAGTGGCTTTCAATGTTACAGTAACATTGAAAGCCACTCGATAAATAACTTATTTATTATGGTAGAGTTTTTTAACCAATCATATTTCAACTAGCTTGTGTTGCCAGGTAAATTAAATTTGCTCGGGGCCTTCAGATTAAACAGAGCAGGCCCCTGTGCACTGTAAGTGAACGGGCACAGTCAGGTTGCAATAGCCAATCAGACTCGTCTGCGTACTAGGGCCAGCTAGAAGGCCTTACGTCGAGACTGTCTGTGCGCGTTCGGTGATTGGATTAGCGCCTTTTCTGTTTACTGAGAATTGTATCCTGACTTGTTCAATA
>NW_017805631.1:1614842-1619113 GCF_001891065.2 Hippocampus comes
ATCGCCGATTTTCAAAATGCAAATGATCTGTTTATTTTCAAATAGTAGTTTTTTTTGTTATTGTTTGGTTGGTGTCTTATATGAAACTGCGACATTGCGCAATTTATTGGACAGACTTGTTTAAGATCACACAGCGTAATTTGGGTGGCATTTTATTTCGTATTTTTAAATCATGTTTTTATTTTTGACTATCTGTCAATTTAGTTTCCCGCTCTTAATTGTGAATGCATACTTGATGGTTTTAAATGCTCCTGAAATTAAATGCTGCTTGACGAGCCTATATTGTGTATATATGTGACGTCACTGAAGGCCAAAGGTTGAAACGCACGGCCCGCCACTTGTGGCATTCCATAAATAGCCCAGAATAAGTGATCTCCCTTTTTGGTGTTGTTGATGTTTGATTTTACTGTCAAATTATGAAGAAGAGGTATCTTGTGTCGTCATTTGGTGGTTTGTTGTCAAACTTCACATGGTCTTTAATTGCAAGTTAAACTGAAACATTTAACCGACTTATGTTTGTCATGCACAAGGTGTTGTCACAGCTGCCATTATGGATTGTCTGTACTTTGTTACGGAAATCACTGAATTGGTAACTCATTACGGGCGGAATGCTGATTGCTGTGGATATTTAAAACAAAAAAAAAAATAAATAAAATAAAAATCCAGCATCAAACATTACCACCAGTATTGGCGCTGCGTGGGGCCACTTAGACACTGACTTGTACACTTCCCATAAATAAATGCAATGAAATGCAATTTCATTGCATTTCATTGCATTTCATTCATAACGATTATGAGAACACCACATAGTGATTAAAACGAAACAAAAAAAAGTTTCACGAATTTGCTGATGCACTGACACTTGTATTACCATTGATTGTATGCCATGACAACAAAAATCTACAATCTTTCATGTTTTATATATATGTGTGTGTATTTATTTGCATTTAAACCTTTAGGTTTTCTGTTAAATATTGGTATGGATTTATTTTGTGAACGATTACTTGCGGTTTCAGTCATGTATGCCATATGACGGAGAGTGAGACAGAAGATCACTGGAGAGAGTGACAAGAGAAGAGCATTACGTTGTGTGATGGACTCATCTTTGATTTATCTACTACTGGTTTACAAAGCGCACATTGTATGTTAGATTTTATTCATTGAATGTTTGAATCAAAGTGATGGCTGTCAATATTTTTTAGAAATAGTATGGAATAGGTTTGTTTTAGTTTTCATGGTGTTCCATAATGGATGAGCAAGAAAATGACTGTGGACATAAGTATGAGGCTTGGTTCTTTACTGAATTAAATACAGTGCTTGTGCAGTGAATGCATGTGACGTACGAAATTACCGTATTTTCCGCACTAAAAGACGCACTGGATTATGAGGCGCACCTTCAATGAATGGCTATTTTGTAAATTTTTTTCATACATTGGACGCTTCGCGTTATATGGCGCAATCTACAATGCCTCCACGAGATGGTGCTACGCTCCTTCCATTTAACTTGAGAGGCGTTCTTGACAGCCTCTGAAAAACGTAAATTAACTATTACTGTACTTAAATGAAACTACGAAGATTGAAAATAATGCATCAAAACAGAACATCAAGTGAGGAAATCACAAAATAAATTCTATATCCCCCCTACAGAATTTATTTTGTGATTTCGTGGTTTCATTGAAGTAAGAATGAATTTACGTTTTTCGGAGGCGGCCATGAACGCCTCTCGAGTG
This sequence comes from Hippocampus comes, assembly GCF_001891065.2. Classification (NCBI taxonomy): domain Eukaryota; kingdom Metazoa; phylum Chordata; class Actinopteri; order Syngnathiformes; family Syngnathidae; genus Hippocampus; species Hippocampus comes. The sequence continues at coordinate 1,616,573 of NW_017805631.1, forward strand.
GAACGGAAGAGAAGGCACGGAGACGGACAAAGACGTACAAGTACCTGTATTTGTTGAGACTGTGAAAACCATTAATAAAGTCTGGGTTTAAAAAAAATAAATAAAACCACAGCTCTCCTTTTTTCAACAAATACAGGTGAGTCTTTGTCCGTCTCTGTGCCTTCTCTTAGTACGTTCAACTTGAGAGGCGTTCATGACCGCCTCTGAAAAACGCATTGGCATTCCTTGATCATAGCGCCACGACTACTACGATCAGATGTCAGTAGTAGTTATTTATTCCTTTGTTGTGTATTCACAAATGATGAAATCACAATATAAATTCTGTAGGAGGCGCTATAGAATTTATTTTGTGATATCCCCGCTTGCTTTTCAGTTTTGATGTATTATTTTCAATTTTTGTAGTTTCATTGAAGTAATCGTTAGTTTACGTTTTTCGGAGGTGGTCTTGAACGCCTCTAGAGTCAAATGGAAGAAGGCACGGAGACAGACAAAGACGTAACTGTATTTGTTGAGACTGTTTTAAAAAATTAACACCACAGCTCTCCTTTTTTCGGAGCTGAAACACAAACTTATGTAATAAAGCAGCAACACAGTTCACTGAACCAACAGCAAGTTATAACATTGGAAGCATGTCTCCAGGAAGGAGCCATCTTGGAGTCGACGTATGACCGTAATGACCATACAAAAGACACACCGGATTTTAAGGCGCTCGGTGAGCTTTTAAGAAAATGGAAGACTTTGGTGCGCCCAATAGTGCGGAAAATACGGTAGTGTGCTTTCGACGCCAATTGGCTGTCACTGCCGCGTCATCACTAAAAACAAAAAGATCTTATTGTCCTAAAATAGCGATGATGTACTGCAATTATGTGAGTGCGGCTAAAAGCACATTGACGTACTGGCTGATGGTCCGAAAGTAGGTGTGACCGAAGTGCAGTTAAAATATATATTACGTCCATTTAGACCACATTGAGTGGAATACATCCAGTTGTAGTTTAAGTGTAAAGGACATCTTGTCCATATTGAAAATCTCCTTTGTCCTTATATTCTGACAAATGCTCCTAATTCAGCACTCCAGATATCAGCATCGCCACACCTCGCCTCAGTCCTGAGCTATGTCAAGAGCAAAATACCCATTTAAAACCTGATTTGTTCAGCTAGAAGTGCTCCACATCCGTAAGGTGTATCTGGTAAAAAAGAAAATTCAGCTTGATTTTTTTTTCAGGTGAGACAGTTTTCCACCTCTTAATTGGACTACGCAAGTAATTAATACTAACAGTAACAAGTTTTAAATATCTGTCAAACATTTTGTAGTGCTAGGAATAATACAGAGAGCTTCCCAGCTTCTCAACTTCAACACTGAATTCAACAAGCAAAAGATGAACTTGAAGATGAACATGAAAAAATGAAATAATAACTTCCAAGGGGTCTGTGAAGCGGACGTTCTTGTGCCTCTAAAGGTGACATCATTGAAAACTCCCGTGTGCCCCACTCAATGCCAAGTTGAAGAACTTTATGAAGCGTGGGTAAAATTAAAGAGTATATATACAAACACACACACAAACACCGTATTTTATGCACTAAAAGGCACACTGGATTATGAGGTGCACCTTCAATGAATGGCCTATTTTGCAAATTTTTTTCATGTATTGGACGCACTGGATTACAAAACGCAATCTACAATGCATCCACTAGATGGAGCCACGCTCCTTCCGTTTGACTCGAGAGGCGTTCATGACCGCCTCCGAAAAACGTAAATTAACGATTACTTCAATGAAACTACGAAAATTGAAAATAATGCATCAAAACAGAAAATCAAGCAAGGAAATCACAAAATAAATTCTACAGCCCACCTACAGAATTTATTTTGGCATTTCCTTGAGCGTAGCTCCAACACAACGATCAGATGTCAGTAAAATGTAGGAGACTGGACTGTCTCAGAAGAGTTTGTTATTTCTTCCTTTGTTGTGTACTGCATTCACAAACAAGGAAATCACAAAAAAAAAATTTTGTAGGGGGACTATAGAATATATTTTGTGATTTCCTCACTTGATTTTTTGTTTTGATGCATTGTTTTCAATTTTCATAGTTTCATTGAAGGAATCGTTAATTTACATTTTTCAGAGGCGGTCATGAACGCCTCGAGTCTAACGGAAGAAGAGACGGCACGGAGAAGGACAAAGACGTACCGGTATTTGTTGAGACTGTGAAAACCATTAATAAAGTGTGCATTCAAAAAAAAAAAAACAACACCACAGCTCTCCTTTTTTCATAGCTGCAACAAAAACATATGTAAAAAAGCAGCGACACAGTTCACTGAACCAACAGCAAGTTATAACATTGTAAGCATGACTCCAACAAGGAGCTGTCTTGGGGTCGACACATTACCTTAATGACCATACACAAGGCGCACCGGATTTTAAGGCGCGCTGTGAGCTTTTAAGAAAATGGAAGACTTTTTGGTGCGCCTTACAGTGCGGAAAATACGGTGTGTGTGTGTGTGTGTGTGTGTGTGTGTGTGTGTGTGTGTGTGTGTGTGTGTGT
>NW_017805631.1:1619851-1621415 GCF_001891065.2 Hippocampus comes
TTGATAATTCACGTTTTGTCTTGGATAATAAAGCACGGTTATGCATAATAAATTGTATTATCTGAGAGCTAAGGAATGTTGTTAAAATGTTGATGTTTTTCCTGCATTTGAATGCATGATATAATCAAAATGATTAACTGCATGTTTCAGGAACACAAAGTGAGTATGATTGTAATATTTGAATGTAGTATTTTGGCTGTGTTTTTCAAGTTGACTGTATCATGTGTAGATGCTTTCCAATTTGTTGCCTGCCTGCACTAACTTCTAACTTGTGTAGAAAATCTTGGCGATTTCAAGTTACAGATGTTTATGGTCTTGCTTCATAACTCACTGTAAAAATATTAACAAATCACCTTCTGTATTTTTGTCACAAACTAATAACTTACTAAACATTTACTGCATTTATTGTGATTACCAGTAATTCTTGTCATCAACCCTGTCTATATATCACTCTGTAATATGTTAATCAGTTCAGTGTAAATTAAGTATGTGTAATACTACCAGCAATAAATAAATAAAGTATGTAAATAAATATACACAAATATGAAAGAGGATCAGTTCAACGAATGCAATTATTTTCATCTTTTCTAAAAATCTTACTGCATATTGTATTTCATTTTAAAATTCCTAATATATCAATGAATATATAAAGATTGATTGAAAGTCTGAATGTTCAATAATATGCATGAATGAATTCTGTTGCATAGACATTTCTTGAATGGAGTTAAATTTTTTTCAGGCACTGGTTCTTGGAGGTTCTTTTCGACAGCCTGGAGCATGTGTAAAAACAAGAGGAGTTGGCTAAAAAGAGAGTGGAAAAAGATGGAGAGGACCAATAAGCTTTTAGCGCTTGCTAAAAAACTTAAAATGAAGAGAAAATAAAGTATTCTACCCCATGAAACTGTATATTGTTGTATATACTGTAAATAGACATCCACTTTATATCATAAAATACATTCATAACCCATATATAGTAAACCGTGTGGGACTTCACTATCACTGTATGAGGTAAGAATCAACAGCTTTTTATCGCATTTACACAACACTATATGAATACAAGTAATGAACAAATCTTAAATATGGCAGGGAATGTGTTTCCTTTTTTAGTTTTGATTTTGAGCAGCAAATTTGGAGTTACATATTGGTGCTCGGTATATCTATATATATATATAGATAGATATATTTAAAAAAAAAAAAAATCCTCGTCTCACCCCTCGGGTGGTGTCCATCCCCCATTCAGCTCGGGTCCTCTACCAGAGGCCAGGAAGCTTGAGGGTTCTGCGCAGTGTCCTTGCTGTTCCCAGCACTGCACATTTCTGGACTGAGATGTTGTTCCTGGGATCTGTTGGAACCACTCATCTCGTTTGGGGGTCACTGCCCCGAGTGCTCCGACCACCACAGGCACGACTGTCACCTTTACCTTCCAGGCTCTCTCCAGCTCCTCTCTGAGCCCTTGCTATTTCTCGAGTTTCTCGTGTTCCTTCTTTCTGATGTTTCCATCACTTGGGACCGCTACATCCACTACAACGGCTTTCCTCTGCCCTTTATCTATGATCACGATATC
>NW_017805631.1:1626467-1626687 GCF_001891065.2 Hippocampus comes
CATAGACAGGCTTCCATTTCATGAATCTATAATACCACGACGGCCCACCTTTAAAACCTTTAAAAGCTTTGGTTGTCTTTTTACACTGGCTCAGTTGTTCTTGCCGGAGCCTCCACCTTCGCACCATCGACTCGTCTATGCCAAGATTAGGCTAAACAAAAAAAATAGTGTGTTTCCGGTAACAAGAAATTTCAGCATAGGGTCGGCAGGTCAGACAAAG
>NW_017805631.1:1626973-1649435 GCF_001891065.2 Hippocampus comes
GCGACTGTAACACAGAAAACGCGGTTTAAACTGTCATCGGAGTTCGCGGCCGCCGCCATGTTTCAATGTTGTTGACAGACGACAGGGCAAACGATGCACGCGCTCAAGTTGAATATCGCGAGAGTTTTGTTTGGTTGTTTGTTTGTTTGTTTATTGAACATAAAACATATACAGTAATAATTTGACAGAAAATAAGGTAAATAAAATAGTAAAGAGGAAAGAGAAATTGGTCATCATTCAACAGTTATGTTCAAGGGAGTAGGAAGAAGTAAAGAGCTTATCTAGTCCTACCCCGTGTTATATGTTTATATCTATTGAATCATTTTTATATCAATCAGAAAAGAAACAAAGTAAGAAGAAAGAAGTCTCCATTAAGGCTCATACTTTACCCTTAACCGTGATATTTTTATACTTTTGGTTTGTATCGGGAATTTATACATACACACCCTGGCACTCTTGTGTTAATTTTCTCTTGTATTCATAATGGATATTTCAATACCTTTCTCTATTTATCAACCTAGTTCTGATTCATTATATTGAATGTTTAGAATTTATCATTTTAACTCTGATTGTTGTAGGTAGTTTGTACTATTTTTTTGAATTTGTTTTTGAACTCAGCAAGCGATTTACTCATTTTCAGGTCCGTTTCGAAATTGTTCCACAGATTAACACCTTTGTTTGCACCGATTTAAACCCTCAACACAAAAATGTAGAGGGTTGTTTGAAAAAAATGCTGACCGTAAAGTTTTTTTTCGACGTAGAAATTCTCGGTCGGTCGGGTTACCGGAAACACACTACTTTTTTTCTACGCCTTACGTGCAGCAGCTCGATTTCCTTCTTTAACTGCCAGAGTGATCGCTTTTAGTTTAAAAGCTGCATCATCTGCTTTTCGTCTGGTATTCTCCATGTTGATCAGGGTTAGAAGAAAGACTGAAATAAGGAAGTTGCGATTACCGGTAATCATACAATTTCATTGGACCCCTGTATACTACTCATTCATTTTATTGGTCGACTGTTGCCGAGTCACACATTTTTCCCCCCCCGCTACGGCAAAAAGAGCGGAAGTTGTGATTAGTCATAAAATCTCATTGGACCTCAGTGAAAGACTCATTCATTTTATTGGTCCATGTTTGTCCCGCGATGGAAAAAAAAAAAATTAAAAAGCCGCTTCATATTACACGCCGCAGTGTTGGAAGTGTGGAACAAAAGTAGCGGCTTGTAATCCGGAATTTACGGTATATATTTTTTAATATCTGCAACAATCAGGTTTATGGGCATAGTGAATTAGTTCAGTGATTTCCATAACATTTTGCAGCTCAGTTACATAAACTCCCGCTGTGTTTTTGTTTTCAATGTGTTAGTTCGAGGCGTAAAATGTGAATTTTGACTCATAAATTACAATGCCAATCCGCTTATTTCGAGCCATGATGTCGAATTCCGCCCATGTCACACTGAACCAAACTCTTAAAGCTTGTAACGGAAAACAGTTGTAATGGGTGGTCTCTCCTTGTTTATAAATATTATTAGGTCCACAGCTGTGCTCTTCTTTCAAAGAAGCCACATCGTGTTGTCTTTACTGTATGCCTTGGGTAATTGCCATCTATGTCAAAATTCTTCAAATACACATTTCAAACGGACTACCGCAGGTAAGTTGCGAAAATTGAAACGCTGTCTCATCCACAGGTTAATGTCGAAACAGAGTACTGCATATCTCATTTCTTCGCCTCTCTTCTGTGAAACAGGAATCTCGTGAGGTGAACCGCGAACTCCAGCTCCATTTGGAAACGGTTCTACAACAAGCCCAGGATCCAAAAAGCAAAGGCAATTCTCTTTTCGCAGAGGTAAAAGACAAACATTTTTTGTTTTTGTAGAAATTCTCTGATGACTGACTTCAAAGAATCAATCATTTGTCCATCCCTCCATTTTCTGATCCACTTATCCTGACAAGGGTCGCGGGGGGTGCTGGAGCCTATCCACGCTGTCTTCGGGCAGTAGGCGGGGGACACCCTGAACCGGTTGCCAGCCAATTGCAGGGCACACAGAGACGAACAAATGTTCACACTTAAAATCACACCTAGGGACAATTTTGAGTGTTCAATCAGCCTGCCATGCATGTTTTTGGAATGTGGAAGGAAACCGGAGTACCCGGCGAAAACCCACGCAAGCACGGGGAGAGCATGCAAACTCCTGCACCTCTGTGCTGTGAGGCAGACGTGCTCACCAGTCGATTTACCCAAATGTCACAAATTGTTAGAATGATTTTTTATAATAATTAATAATAATTTAATGAGAAGTTTGGAAAGAAGGGTCTGAAAAAATTGAATTTTTAAATTTCAAATTTATTGGAACCTTGCTCATGGCATATAGTGAATTTTGGATTTTATGCTGAACTAATGACGTGGATTTTTCAAATGTATTTATCTTTCGCAGTTTTTGTATAGTGCTGTGGAAACACAAAACATGAATGAAAACTATATTTGTTGAAGCTTGCTAGCCAATGGTTCTCATGAGCAGAATTATTCTGCAGCGTTGTGACATACTTTGTAAGTTTGTGTGGATGTAGTACAGCCGTTAACATACATTATCTGATTTAATGACTTGTATTTTCAACCCAAGTTTCATTTTGTTGTACTGTATTGGCACTATTAAAATACAAAAGAGAGCGAGAGAGGGTAAGTGACGGAGAAAGGGGGGGGGGGGTTCACAAAAAGACCTTCAACCTCGCTGAACACAAAAGGCTCCTCACTTACTTGGGAACCCTTTTGTGTACTGCAGGTATGTAAAACAGACACAAATTGCCTTCTGTTCAACTTTTTAGGATTGCTGTGACAAGGGTGACATAAGAATTGACACAAAAATGTTTAAACTGCCTCTCCATATTTCACATTATGGAAAATAATGATTTCGAGCACAATTTGGACGTTTTCACTTTGGGGCATACTCCCAACCGTTTTGACATTCATGGTAGTCTGTTGAGTTATTTTTAGGGTCTAGGAAATGTACGCTGTTGAACAAGCTGGACACTGATGACATTGCAATTTTAACAAAGTCTAATTTCTTCAGTGTTGCACCATGAAAAGATGTAATAAAATATTTGAGATCTTTTGGCTTTTTGATTGTTCTTTCAGTTGGAGGATAAGCGTGCTGAAATGGAGAAAAAGCTTATCAGCATGAAGGTCCAGTACGAGTCACTTCAAGCGCAATATGTCTTTAACAAACACCAGTCGCAGCGTATGAAGGTACAGTACCATGTTTAATGTGACCGATTGAGACCAGTGCTCCTATCTGATATGCTTTGTGGATTCATGTATTTATTTCTTGATGTTCAAGGTTGTTTAGACCACTTACCTTAAGCATATTCACACACCATATTCTTTAACTGGAATAATTATAATCAAAGAAAAAAAGTTTGTCCTTTTTTTGGGTTACAGACTATTGGCCGTGGTTGTGCAACAGTTTCCCTCCCAAAACATCTAAGGTTAATATCTAGTGATCAGAAACAGGAAGAATTTCGTGTTCCCTTCCATGGCTGGTTTGTTAGAGAAACTCATTGTGATTTTCTTTAAAAATGCATTTCAAACTGGGGCTGCAGCCATTGAATATTTGGTATTCAGATATACTCCTGAAAATTCTATCTAATAATCTGGTATCGGGATAAAAATAAACAATATTTTTGCTTTGTAAGAGAACAATTATAAATGCAGTCGACAAAAACCACATTTCCATTTAATAATGAATGACCAATGCGTTTTCATTTTTAGAAAAGAACAATTATAAATGCAGAAGACAAAAACATTATCCGCACAAGGGTCGTGGGACGAGCCTATCCCAGCTGTCTTCGGGCAGTAGGCGGGGGACAGCCTGAACCGGTTATCAGCCAATCGCACGGCACACAGAGACGAACAACCATCCACGCTCACACTCGCACAATTGAGAGTGTTCAATCATGCATGTTTTTGGAATGTGGGAGGACACCGGAGCACCCGGAGAAAACCCACGCAGGCACGGGGAGAACATGCACACTCCACACAGGGAGGTCGGAGCTGGAATTGAACCTCTGTACTGTGAGGTCGAGGTGCTAACCACTGGGCCACCGGGCCGCCAGACAAAACCATATTTCCACTCAATCATGAATAACCAAATGGTTTTCATTTTTAGATCATTTTTACATTCTTACTTAAACTGTGCATAGCAGCACACTATTTTCCTTTCTAGAAACTAAATAAGTGTGGTTTTAGACAAACCTCCCCCCATAGATAATGGTTTATGAGACAAAGTGACACACATTAGCGATTTTTCCGACGAAAGCACCGCACTTGAGTAAGCCTGGTTTGTTCTATTATTTGCAGCAGGATGACCAGATCTACCTCGAGTGTTTAGGCCTTCATGATGTTGCAACATGAAGTTGATGAATTTTTGCAAAACACTGTTGCCGTGGCAGGTCACCAATAATAACAGCAAAAACAAACATTCATTTTGATGGTCTAAACATTCACGAAAGGTAATGAAACTTTGCACACACATCAGGCCAAGCAAAATAAGCAATATTTTATTAATTTATTGTGTGGTTTTAAGAAATGTCTCACAAGCGCACCCAACAAAATTTTAACAAAGCAGCCTTGGGTGGACATTTTACCAAGATGTATAAAAAGTTGAAGGCATAAGTAACAGCCCAAGAGCTACAAAAAAGTCTTTCAGGTTTATGGAGCATATATTTTTAAGAACTCCGAGAGATTGTTTCAAGTCGTCTTGAAAATGTGGGTGTTTCATCTAGCTCAAGATGAAATATAAAAGTAAATCTTTTTATTTCATCAAACGCTGTTGTTGTGTCGACACGCTGTTTACCATGAAAAATGTATCTGATTTGAATATTCTAAACATTGCGTGAAAACATAAAATTTTGCACATCAGGCCTGACAAAAAATATGTTGTTTAGAGGGTTATTGTGGGATTGTTTAAAAAAAAAAAAAAAGCCTCACTCGCATCCCCAACAAATATTTATCGAAGCAGCACCTGTTCTGATTTTCCTAGGTTTATGAAAATTGCGAGGCAAGTTGAACAACACAAACCTATGTAAACTGTCTCTGAAGTTGTACCCTGAACCTAACTTCCGCCATTTTAAATGTCCTTTCAAAATTAAACTTCAAAATTGGCTGTTTCATCTCAAGATATTGAAAGTGAAGTCACCTAAAGTATTTAATTTTGACAACCGCTGCTGCCGTTGTGACACACTGCTTGACGAAGTTGTTTTCAAACCTTAAAAATGCATAGAAATGCATGTTTTCCCCATCAGAAAATGTTGAAAAATGTGGCGTTTGTTTTGTACTACTGAATGCAGGAGAGGCCATTTAGCTTTCAAGCTCTGTATAAGTCGCATTTTGGGGGGAAATTTATGTGATAAAATCCAACCCCAAGAACAGACATGTCATCTTGAAAGGCAATTAAAAAAAAAAAAAAAAAGAAAATAGAAAACAACACGCTGAATAAGTGTAAAATATGCTAACGTTACATGACGCATAAATGACGAACTGAGAATGTGCCTGGCATGTTCAAGTAACATATTGAGTTATTCAGATAACTAAAGCATAAAGAACATGCTAACAAGTTTACCAAACCATAAATGTCACTCCAAATCACTAAATCCAATGGAACCTTCATCCTCTGTGTCACTTTAAAGCAACTCCACCAACTCCGGAGGTAGAAGATGGAGCGCTTCCCCTTCTACGTTGCTTATTACATCAGACTCATCGTGGTTTTATCAACCCAGGTCTAGAGTGGCCTCTTGTGGTTTAATGTGAAAATAATGTGAAATGATATAACGGGGGATTTGTGTGTCAGTGTGTGTGTTAATATTCTATATTTTTGTGTTCGTGTAAACTGCACCCTAAGCATCCTATCAGTTTCACTTTCACAAAAAAAGTATTTAAAAAAAAAAAGAAAAACCAGGTCACCTAACCTATGGTGGCACGTGACTTGCATCACCGGAAATTCTTAGCGGCCTGCAGTCTGCAATTGCAGCTTGCGATCACAGCTGTTGCGAAATATCTTTTTTTGTTTTGTTTTTTTTAAATTCTCATTCAAAGTTTGTATCATCTGCAATTCACCAATGGCAGTGCCAAAGAATGGGAATATGGAGCACCAAGAGAAGCATTTTGTAACGGTACATGTGAGCTATGATGGTGATGTTAATGCATTTTAACACACTGGAAAAGTGCTCCGACACGTCAGGTGTCCTACTGAGGTAGGCAGTGATTTCCTTTTCACAAACTCACAAACTCATCTGTCTATTTTTCTCTTTTGTTCATTGTTTGGGGCTGTTATGGCTGTTGGTCATCATAGCGAGTGTGCCTGCGTATGCGTGCATGTGAATGGGTGTGTGGATGCGTGCATGTGCGGTAAAAAGTCGATGGCAGGAGGTCGGTTGGCTTGAAAAGTAGATCTTCGCTCAAAAAAGGTTGGGTACCGCTGGTGTAAAGTTTTATAATTGTCTTCTTAAGCCTGCCTTTGGATGAATTAATAAAACCTGTAGAATTAGTGACAAACTTAAGTTGGCAACTGAACAGGGACACCCAACACTATCCCATGAAACTCACATTCCTGACAACTGTCTTAGTGCAACACACAAATGAAGTGAACAACTGAACCAAAGCTAGTTATTGTGAACATCGGAAAACATACGCATGGATGAAGTGGTTAAACGAGTGAATTAATGATGGTTATGTCCAAGGACTAATTTGATGCACTAAAAACGAACGGCAGTCGTACAAAACACACAGTGAAACACGTGAAACTGTACCTCGAAGTGGATTAACACTCCCGAAACCGACATTTGTGTGTGTATACACTTAAGTGGTGGGAGGACAAAAGAATTTGTGAAAAATTTGTTTCATTCAATCCATTTTTGTGACTAAATACCACAATTAACCCAAAGCATAATTTCATTGTCCATATGTTTTTCAGGTGCACATTGCCACCCTTATGCAGCTCCAATGCTCAAGGACTGACCCCTCTCAGCTGGACAGACTGCACTCTAATTTGGTAGAAAAGAATGACGAGATACAACATTTGAATGCAAAACTAGAGAGACTGGAGAAGATTGAGGTGAGTGTCAATCGACCTGGAAATTGTGCATGCACTGGCAAGGCATTGTTTCATAGCTGTGTGAATTTCACCCCCAAAAAAACAGTAACACTGGGGGAAAAAAAAATCTCTTTATTCAGTGATATACAAAATGTGTTTTTGCTGCAATGGTTTTGTCGCTATTGAATATTTTTTAGAATTTTTCTATCGACTTAACAATCAATTTATTCAATTTTCGGATAAAAAATTATTGAACATGACAATGTTTTGCAAAATCATGTTTAGGCGATTGCTGCGAGGTCCCTATTGTTTTTTAGAACCCATACATCTACAGTGAAACTCCTCTACAACGAAACCTACATGGGCGAAAATACCCCCCTAGTGTGAAAAAAATTTCATGCATGAACGCCATTCCCACTTTTCTGCTCCCCCTATGATGAAAAGTCCCCCTGTTCCATTATACGACATCTTTTTCTCTGCTCTTGCCTCGCAACGAGATTCACTACAACGAAAACAAGCCTTCCGCAAAAGTCTAATCCAACCTCAGCATGCCACAGCGACCTCTGTTGCTTCGTTCGGAAACGGCAACAGCAACCACCACACTGGTTTACACATGCGCAGTAGTCCAGGAAGTATTTGTGATTGTTAGTTTCAGACGCAGCACAAACGTTACATTGCTAAAATGGCTACGAAACGGACCTATGCAGACCAAGGAGTTAAGAAAAGAAAAGCATTCACGCTTGAAGACAGGATAAAAGCAATAAAAATGAAACATGGAGGAAGCAAAGTAAAAGACATTATGCAAGAAACCGATGTAAGTGAAAGTGAATGCTGATCGTAAATTTCGCAATTTCTTTCCCGTTTTTTTATCTACACTGGCTGTTTGAAGTGTCAAATAAGTGTATGCTCATATTTATGCATGACATATTGGAATAAAAATAATGAGTACACACATACGTTTTGTTTGTTTGTGTGTGTGTGTGTGTGCGTGTGCGTGTGCGTGTGTGTGTGTGTTTACATCTGAGATAAAATTTGCTACAGTGAAAAGCCCTGTCATTTCCAAAATTTCTTGCTGCAAACGTGATTTCGTTGTAGAGGAGTTTTAATGTATAAACGTATTTTCATCGTAGTGGTAGTGCCGCCTGTAGAATAGCGAAAAAAAAGATGTTTTAATCTTTGATGTTTTTTTCCTAGCGGGTGTACCAGATCTATCTCTATTTGTTTGGAAGAATGTTTAGGCTTTCATGATTTTGCTGTTACAACACTAATTTTAGAGCCTAAGCATGCACGAAAACTCATGAAACTTTGTAAATACAACAGGCATGGCAACAGCATCAATATTTTCTAATGTTATTGTGTGATATCAAAAAAAAAAATGCTCAGCAAATTTTCAAGGAAGCAGCCCCAATTGTATCCTTCACAAAGATCCACGAAAACTAGAAAGGTGGCATATGTCGTAGCTCAGGACCTAGAAATGACGCTGTATTTGATGGTCTACTCTAAACATTCATAAAAACATGAACTTTTGCACACACATCACGCCTGGCAAAAAAATATTTTATGAGTTTGTGTGGTTTTACAAAATGTCTCAGTAGCGCCCCCTAGAAAGTTAGGCGTATATTTAATAAGACAATGATATGTTTATTGTGGATCACAGTCATAACGGCCCTCCCAAGGAAACCCTAAGGCGTAGAAAAAAAAGTAGTGTGTTTCCAGTAACATGAAATTTCAGCATAGGGTTGGTAGGTCGGACAAAGTTTTTTTTTTTTTAATTCTTTTTTTTTTTTTTTTTTTTTTTCCCTTCAAAAATGTAAACAAAATAAAAATAAAACATAAAACAAGGAGACATTGAAACCCCCGCTCGTCGCCAAAGGCGGCGAGAGAGTTGGGTACCCGGCGGCTGGGTGTTAGAGCCATCTCGTTACCTCTGCGTCCCCCGTCCTAGACGCATAATTTTCCCACGGGACACACAGTTCCAAATAATGTGCGTTTTTGGGACGCAAGGAAATTTCTCAGTCAAAACAAACAAACAAAAAAACAAAACTATGGCAAGCCTGAGGTTTTCACGGTAACAATAGTTACCGGTAGCGTGTCATTTCCGTGGCGTCATTTTAACGGTACCAAAAAATAGTTTAACCATTAAAGTCACCGCACACGACTTGACTGTGTGATCAACGCGATTTCACTGTGCCTCGATGTGTGTTTGTGGTGTGGTGTGTGAGTGTGTTTCTTCTAATTTACTTTCGTTTTGTTTTGTTTTCAGTGTTGGGGGGGACGCAACAGATAACGTTATGTGCGCATGCGGGTTGCTATTGTAGTCCGCAAACTGAGGAATCGCGCGGATGAAAGTTTGAGATGGCGGCGAAAAAAACTCACAAAGGTCTACTAATTACAACATTTAAGAAATGGGAATGCCAGTCTGATTTTTCGTATGAATCGTCCAAAGGGCGTATCACTAAACTCACCTGGGATGTATGCACAGAACAGAGAGCGAGATACGACGAGATGCACGATTACGAGGCAAGTTGGTCATTAGATTTGTAGGCTAATCGCTATGAAAAATATGAAACAGTATTGGTTATTCTATAATTTACTGGTTGTAGCATGGTACCTTTATGAATAAAGCATTCGTCACAAGGTGTAGTAATGCTAATGTTAACTGTTGGTAGAACTAATGATGACGTGTGTTAAATTTGAAGGTTGTTTGAAAAAAAAATGCCGACCATAAAGTTTTTTTCGAGACTCGGTTGGTCGGGTTACCGGAAACACACTACTTTTTTTTCCTACGCCGAACTACAATGTGGCCAGCGACAAAAATTATTTTTGACACCCCAGCTCCTAAATGGACAGAAAGTGACCCTTAAGTATTTGAGTGGACAATTATGTTTCAATTTTGCACATTTACAAGATCATACTTGCGCCCCTGTCCCCAACAGTTAACCTTCAAACTTGGGCTGTACCATCCCAACACTTGAGACAACAACGGGGAAAAGAATCTAAAGTTTTTCAAGATACTATATTTCGGCAGGTGGGCATCATATTATGGCTTGAATGCTAAACTTAAATGAAAGTCCACCATTTTTAATTTTCTTTCAACTTCCTCCTAGAGATTTAAACCAGTTATCTTCAAACAGTGAGTTTTTCATCTTAAGATGACAAGTAAAAAGCATCACACCCTGTTGCTGTGGCAATGCACTCTTTGCCAAGAAAAAGCAATCGGTCTTTACATTGGAGAAAACACGTCTGGCAAAATTGTAAAATAATCACACTATTATTTGCTTTTGTGTTTTTGTTTGTTTTTTTTTTATGGCTTAGTTGCGCTCGTTACAATTGTTTAAGGTGACGGAAAAATTGCAATTACACATGCGATGGTTAATGTGTCAATTTGGAAGTTGTTTAATTTGCATGAGAATTTGGATAAAAGTGCAGAGACAGCTTCTTTATTCCTTATTGTCCATGAAATGCAGAGCTGCTTGTATACTATTAAGATGAAAAATTAAACTTGTATGTTTGTATGCAGGTATTGCTTAAGACCAAGGGGAGCAATATCCCTCCATCAGAAATTGGTAATGGCCACGATGAAACGTTTTATACTGACCTGCTGAAAATGAAACTTGACAATGCAATGTGAGTTGATGTTTTATTAATGGGGATGTAAATATGACATGTATGAAGCCAACCAGTGCCCAGTTCGGGATGGATCTAAAATGCACTGTCACCTCACAAGTGAAGCTCATTTGGCCTGTACATTCACAATGGCATCTTTGTCATATGATGTCAAAATGTGAACAGCATGATGAAGAGGGATGTTGAAATACTAATTCGAATTGAACCAGAATTATGCATTCATGGCTGAAACGGCCTTTATGAATTTTGCTGTTCAATTTCTTGTAAGAATACGGCAAGTTGTGCAAAAAGTGCTGAAACCCTGAACAGCTGCACATGTGCATTCAATTTTTTAGGGAATGTCATATTACATTCACCTTTATATTAAAGTGCATTTAAGGTTCGTCCTGAAATTTTGCTCAAAGCCTATTTTCCCTGACTTTTTGTGAGTGCTGAGTTTACTTATTTTTTTGCCGGGTTACTTTGTACTGTGTGTGTGTGTGTGTGTGTGTGTGTGTGTGTGTGTGTGTGTGTGTGTGTGTGTGTGTGTGCGCGTGCGTGTGTGCGCGTGCGTGCGTGCGTATGCATTCTTTTACATGTGCAGTAAGGATGTGGAACGTTTAGGAGAAGAACTTTCTCAGCAAAGGATGAAGTCTTTGTTCGAAAGCCAGAAAGCTCTGGAACTAGAGAGAAAACTCTTCACAAAAGAACGTCTTCTCAAACAGGTACGAAGCTTCACTGTTAGTGGATGAATTACCCTTTGGTTTCTAAGACACCACTAAAGGATGGGCAACACATCATTTTCTCTGTCAGTTTCATCCTCCTCTTTGCGTACGTGTAAGACATTGATTCGGACTTCGGGGAAAAAAAGGATAGTGAACATTATTGAGAATGTTATTTTTCCTGTTTGATCAAGTGAAATTTGCTTTCAACAGACAAAGAGCAGCTAATTTTTCCACACTCATTCGAGCTAAATTGGATGAATTGAGCTGGTCCAGATTCTACCGTGAACATGTCCATTGCCAATGTTGCGACCCCTGAAAAGAATTGTATCCCCTGCTGCAAGAGCACACACGCATTGAGTTAAAGTGGTACGATAATAATGTCGCTGGGATCTGGGACACTTCACGACCATGATGACGAAAACTGGGATGCCAGAATTTTTACTCATCTTGGCGCATAGCGTGACATTCCCTATATCGTGCTCTGATTGTTCCCCGGCATTGACCAATAGTAAGATGGAGCGGAGTGCCCATAACTCACTCCCAAATACCTCACAGGACACAAATGTGGGTCCAGACAGCTGTTGTGCCAATGTAGTTGCCCCCGATAAAAATGGTCTCAACTCTTGCCGGGGCACGCGAGTGAAAACGGTGCACTTGTTTTCATTTAAAGACAAACAGTAGCTAATTGTTCTCCACTCATTTGAGATATATTCATTTAAAGACTTGAACACATTTTTGTGCTTTGATTTTTAGTTTTACGGAAAAAGAGTATATATAAGAAAAAGAAAAAAAATGTGTTTGCATTCAACGATAAATTGCAGTGTGGAGAAGCAAAAGAAAAACATGTACATCAGTCATATTTGCCAGTAGTGTTGAGGTGCGTTCAATGACCACTTACACAGTAGGACGTCTCAGATAATAGAAAAACTCATTCAATGCATCAAACAGCAATGACTAGCACATGCAGGAGGTACAGTCATACCTCGGTTTTCGACCATAATCCGTTCCAGAAGGCTGTTCGAAAACCGAATTGTTCGAAAACCGAAACCATGTTTCCCATTAGAATCAATGTAAAAAATTTTAATCCGTTCCAAGTCTAGAAAACAACTTTTTTAAAAGCATTTTTTTCCCAACTATTTTACACCATAAACTTTAAACAGGTGTAATAAGAGAGCGGGTAACAACAAACTACAAACGTTTTGTATGTTTTATTTTAACCAATTTTAACATAAACATTGACATTGTGACATAAAAATTGAACATCTCTCTCTCTCTCTCTCTCCCTCTCTCCCCCATTGTGACAATTGTAGATTGCATTCTTTTACACCTTGAATTTATAAACCCCTAAGTAATGGCTGTAACTATGGATGCTCTGTCTGCAATCCTACACTATGGTACGAGGTAATATCCCTCCATCCACTTTCTGAACTGCTTTATCCACACAAGTCCAGTCTCGTCCATATGAAAGGTTTGCTGGGGAAGACATTCCTCGGCCTCGATGAGATTTTCAAACTCAGATTTAAACTTTTTGGCAGCTTCCTTGTCTGAAATGGCTGCCTCCCCATGACGAATCACTTCTTTTCCTCATTTTTTCGAACCATCCTCTGCTTGCTTTAAAATCAAATTCTTCAGGAGCAATACTAGGATCCTTTTTTTTATCAAATCTCCATACAATTGTCTTGTTTTGCCACAAATCGTACCTTGGCTAAGACTGTCCCCTGCTAGATGTTTCTCATTTATGAAAATAAGCAAACGTTTCTCCACTTCCTCTATTTGTGGCCTTTGTTCACTGAACACACGAGATCCTTTCGCCACATCACTGACTTTATGATGGTCTTTCTTTGTTAGGAAGCTGCTGATTCCAGCATGCCGAACTCCTTAGCCAACACAGACACGTGCACACCTGATTCATATTTCACTATCAAATCTTTCTTAAATTCAATAGTTTTGCGCACTATTTTCCTCTTTTTTCAGCAGCTTTACTACTTCCACTTGCTTTCTTTGGTGCCATGCAGAAATAACAGTCCAATTTGCGTCGATCTCAACAAACACGTCTGCTTTTTTCAAAATCTTTATTGAACACGTCTGCTCACAATGGACGCTTTTTTTTTTTTTATCTTTGACCACGTCTGCTCACAATGGACACTTTTTTTTTTATCTTTGAACACGTCTGCTCACAATGGACGCTCTTTCTTTTTTAAAAAAAAAATCTTTATTGAACACGTCTGCTCACAACAGAGGCATTACTTCTTCGTCAACCCGAGGAAGTGTCACTTCCTCGTGTAAGGAAGTCGAGAGAAGTCGAGTGACGCATTCAAGTGCCCTCAGTTTGGTCGAGAACCAAATTTCGGTCGTAATCTGAGGCATAAAAAAACGCTAAATTTTTGGTCGAAAACCGATTTGGTCGAGAACAGAGACGTTCGAAAACCGAGGTTTGACTGTACTTGGAAAGATTTTATAATTTGTATGACAGATCAATAATTTCTGGCACAGACGAACAAATTGAGTTGACATAGTTGCGTGTCAATTCAAGTGTTTCATTCAAGCATCTATACATCCATCCATCCATTTTTCTGATCTGCTTAAGTGGTCATGGGTCGTGCTGGAACCTTTCCCAGCTGTCTTCGGGCAGTTGGCGGGGTACACCCTGAAGTGGTTGCCAGCCAATTGCACATTAAAGCACAGATGACAAATGAAAATAAAACTACCATAGTGAGTCTGAGTATTATTGTTTTCCAGTGTTTGCTTCCTGAAGTTTAAATATAGTGTTGTGTAAAAGTACAGTATTTGCCCCTTTCCTTATTTCTGTGTTCTTGCATATTTATCACACAAGGTTTCAGTTTAACAAACCAATTTTAATATCACACTGACTCCCCAAGAAAATTCTAAATGCAGTTTTGAAATATCAATTTAATTTATTAAGGCACAAAAAAAAAAATCCAGAATTACCTGTCCTAAAGTGAAAAAGTAATTGCCCCCACGCTCATCCCTTGTTTTACGCCCCTGACTTTGAAGATGACTGACTAACTCTTTTAATTTTGTCCGATATGTGACTAGCCCAACACATGAACAAAAACATACCGTATTTTCGGCACGATAGGGCGCACCAAAAAGTCTTCAATTTTCTTAAAAGCTCACCGAGCGCCTTAAAATCCGTTGCGTCTTTTGTATGGTCATTACGGTAATACATCGACTCCAAGATGGCTCCTTCCTGGAGACATGCTTGCAATGTTATAACTTGCTGTTGGTTCAGTGAACTGTGTCGCTGCTTTATTAAATAAGTTTTTGTTGCAGCTCCGAAAAAGGGAGAGCTGTGGTATTCATTTTTTAAAACGGTCTCAACAAATACAGGTACGTCTTTGTCTGTCGACGTGCCTTCTTCCGTTCGACTCGAGAGGTGTTCAAGACCGCCTCCGAAAAACATAAACTGATGATTACTTCAATGAAACTACGAAAATTGAAAATAATACATCAAAACTGAAAAGCAAGCGAGGATATCACAAAATAAATTCTATAGCCACCCCTACAGAATTTATATTGTGATTTCATCATTTGTGAATATACAACAAAGGAATACATAACTACTACTGACATCTGATCGTAGTAGTCGTGGCGCTATGATCAAGGAAATGCCAATGCGTTTTTCGGAGGCGGTCATGAACGTCTCTCGAGTTGAACATAATAAGAGAAGGCACGGAGACGGACAAAGACTCACCTGTATTTGTTGAAAAAAAGAGAGCTGTGTTTTGTTTTTTTTTAACGCAGACTTTATTAATGGTTTTCACAGTCTCAACAAATACAGGTACTTGTACGTCTTTGTCCGTCTCCGTGCCTTCTTCCGTTCCACTCGAGAGGCGTTCATGGCCGCCTCCGAAAAACGTAAATTAATTATTACTTCAATGAAACCACAAAGAAAATGAAGCGAGGAAATCACAAAATAAATTCTGTAGGGGGTTATAGAATTTATTTTGTGTTTTCCTCGCTTGATTTTCTGTTTTGATGCATTATTTTAGAGTAATAGTTAATTTACATTTTTCAGAGGCGGTCATGAACGCCTCTCAAGTTGAACGGACGCCTCTCGAGTTGAATGGAAGGAGCGTAGCACCATCTAGTGGAGGCATTGTAGATTGCGCCTTATAATGTGAAGCGTCCAATGTATGAAAAAAATTTACAAAATAGCCATTCATTGAAGGTGCGCCTCATCATCCAGTGCGTCTTTTAGTGCGGAAAATACGGTACTTTAGACCAAATTCATGCGTATGTTCGACCGCTGTCAAACTTGGAAGTCTTGGACAATGTGATTTCTGATCACATGACAGTTTTATTTGATGTCGTTTTATCGCGTGCTGCTGTAAAATCTGCCCATCCGGAGTGCGACCATCGAGTGTTTCACCCTCTTTCTGCTGGTCAGTTCTCTGATATCTTTAAATAACCTTTGCGTGCCCTCTTCAAACACAGAGGAACTCACCTCTTCGTTCCCCTCATCCTGCCATGCTCAACCAGATCCGATGGCTCCATTAATAACTGTGCTGCCAAAACCTAGACCTGAGCCTAGGCTTAATGACAGAACTCGCGCAGCGAAGCAGGAGTGCCGTAATAAGTAGAAAAAAGACAAGCTGTAGGACTCTTATCAAATCTGGAAAGACTGCTGGCGTAACGACCAGACCTCCCCAAATGACAGTGTTGAACGCCTTCTACAAGTCCACAAAACAGATTTAGCCATTTTGGGCCAACTCCCATGCACACTCAAGGACCCTGTTAAGCATATGTGTCAAACTCAAGGCGCGGGGCCGGATCCGGCCCGCCAGGTCATTTTATGTGACCCGCGAAAGCAAATCATGTGTGTCAACTTGCTAAAGTCGGCATCGAAATGTCAAATTGTCATGTGTAATAAATAACGTTGAGATTTTGAGATCATTTTGTTACCGTTTACCTTCTTCACTTGAACAAACTATTTTAATCGACTTGACTGATTTCAAAACTAACAATCTATTAATTTGTTGTGTAAAAATAATAATTTTGCTATCATAACGGCCCTCCGAGGGAAGATGTAACTCCAAATTGGCCTGCGACTAAAATGAGTTTGACTCCCCTGCTGTAGAGGGTCGAGAGCTAGTTCACTGTTCCACGGCCAGCACGTAAACCACACTGCTTCTCCTGAATCTGAGATTCGACCTACCGATGGACCCTCTTCTCCAGCACCCACAATAGACTTTACCAAGGGAGCATGAGGAGTGTGATTCCTCTGTAGTGCGAACACACCGTCCGGTCCCCATTCCTAAAAGGGGGACCACCACCCCACTCTCAGTCCAGAGGCATTGTCCCTGATGTCCATGAAGTGTTGCAAGGGCATGTCAACCAAAACATCCAGAGCCCTTAGGAACTCTGGGCGGGTCTCATCCAACCCCGGGCTTTGCCACCCAGGTGCCCTGTGGTATTTGTTGGAAACATTATTACATGCTAATATCTGACTGCTTGAAACACATGGATGGGTACTACTGTATGCGAAGGCTATGTTCAAGCTTGTGAAATTTATGTCCCTGGTCCAGTAACACAAATTGAAAGATTTTGAGTTTTGATCAGACATTCGAACCTGGATTAGTTGGCATTCATAGAGTTACACGCACACACCAAAAATGATAACAACGCATTTTTGTTTCTTCCATAAAAATGCCTTTGATTGATTCTATATTTCCGTTTGCTTCTTGTAGACCCAGTGCGATAAAATGAGACTACAGCTTCAAGTGGAAAAGCTACAACACAAATATGAACCTAAAAGTAATTGGAGAGATTAAAAAATATTTTCAATCTGTATTTAAATGTGATCTTTGAATATATTATATTAAACATCACTGCTTTATATAATTTGGTCTGTAGAGGCAACTGATTTATCCCAGCCGACCAAGAAAGAGAAATTACCTGTGGATACCGTACCATCATATGGAGGAACTACACTTGATAAGGAGAAGCAAATTTCAAAGCAAACAGACATCACTCATGAGATGCTACACCGTGAAACAGATAAACGCCCCACTGGTGAGACAACATTCCCAAGACAAGGTATTTTTGCTCTGCTGCTGTTTAATGTCATTGCAACATACAATAAGTTATTCTTGATTTGTTTTAGGATTTGACATGGAGCCTAAATCAGTCAAGCGAGTGAAGATCGATAGGGATGATCCTGTTTTGATCACCAATCCCAGGTTAGCAATTGTCGTGTGAACGGTAGTATTCATAAAAGGAAAAGAAAGGTTCTAGTATTACGCGCCAATCTACCCACTTCAGAATTTTAGAATAAAAATCCTTATTTGCTGTCATTCTGTTCAGGGCTTGGTTCCATTTATAGACAGTTACAGTTTACAGTATTTATTTCAGTCAACTCTGAGTTCTGTAACACTGTATTACGAAGGAATGCAATTTTTCTGGGATCCTCAGTCTTATTTTACTTTATTATGCTGATTATGAAGTGAACATTGGTTCGTACATTAGATGCTGTATATACAGTACAGTGGTACCTCTACTTATGAAATTAATATGTTTTGGAAGAAATTTCTTAACTAGAACATTTTGTAAGTAGAGATGCATTTTCTATATAACCCGTTCCAAGCCACCCCTCAATTCAGACAAATGTTTTCTGAAACATAAAATGAAACAAAATATGTAACAAATGCATATTACAATTAGATCATTGCACAATAAATGAGTTGTGCATAATGTAAAAAACAAAAGTATAAAAGTAACGTCATTTAACTTTTAACTGCGACCTCATCGTTTTTTGCCCTCTTCAGTTCATGTTCTCTCTCAGTAGTGGTTTTTGTCTGGCGTTTTGTAAAGAACTGATCCAAGGACGTTTGCTTTTTTTTGGTTTTTAACAATCCTTCAAAAATGTCCAAGGCAAACCTCACCATAGTGAGCAATCGCCCGACTGGTGAACACTTATTCTGGGTGATTTTCATTGACTATCAGAACATCTCATGGCCCGAGGGGCGAATGACGAGGATGCTGCATAGACAGAAATCTATCTATTTATCTATCTACACACACAGACACATACGGTCGAGGTCCCTCTTAGCCAATGGGATGCCAGTATGGTGCTCACATCAGGACATCTGCACAATTGCACACTTCTTGTACTACAAATACTGCTACTGGTCACTTTAAAATGGTTCAATGATTTTCTGCACCAACTGTACAACTGTTATAGTATTGTATTCTACCACTGATCACTTTAGCTCTGCTTGATACTTTGCACATTGTCTCACAGTTGTCACTGGGTGGTAACACCGCACTACGGTTCACTTACATTGCGAAATGTCCTTCCATACTTATTTTTCCATACTTATTTGTCATGTCCTTGTTAATGATGATATTAATGCAGCGTGGTATACCGGAGACAAATTCCTTGTGTGTTCTACATACTTGGCCAATAAAGATGATTCTGATTCTGATCTGATTCTGATTCGGTAATAGCCAATGGCAGTGCAGTTATAAGTATGTTGCGTTCAGGAAACTCGGAGCTGCGACTCGCAGCCCATATTGTATTTTTACCTTTCGTATTTTGAAATTTCTTTCGTAACAAGGGGCAATAATTTCCTGTTGAGGCATTTTGTAATTTGAAAATTTTGTATGAAGAGATGTTCGTAAATAGAGGTAGCACTGTATACAGCTTTTTTTTCCCCCACACACAACACAGAACCAGCCCATACAAACAGACCTGCAAGGAGAGTTGTTGATGATGGAGCAATGCAAGTGACATTGCGTCCCGTGAGCAAGATTTAGGGATTCAGAGTGTTCCTCAAGAAGTCATAGACTCATTGGACTGTATTTTTTTTTTCTTCCTCAGCTCTCATGTCACCCGCCCCAATGTGCTGATAAAGGAGGACCACCAAAAGCAGGATGAAACCGAGGAAAGTAAAGAGGGGGACCACCACAAGCCAGAAGAAACGGAAGAACGTGGCAAAAAGCAAAATTTTGAGATCATGCATGTCCGTGCTGAAAACAGTATGGCATCCCAGTGTTCTCAACAGTAGTGTCCTTGTAGAATACATGCACACATGATCAACACTGATATATAGATGCAGTCGAATTAACATTTTTTATTGTCTCTTTTTACAAAGATAGTTGTGCCGCCACAGTTGCAAAATGCAAATAAAAGCCGAACAGTCTCTCGATATGAAGCAGTACAGCTGCTGTAGATAATAAATGTACTTTTAAATTATTACATCTCTGACACCATCAGTCAAATGTGCAATGTAATTTGTGATGCTCTTGTTGTTTATAGAGTGCACTCACCAAAAACACTTCAGCATACAGTGTACAATTTCTGCGAAAATTTGGATTTTGGTCGTTGTTTGAAATTGAGATTTAAACCTCATATATTGTACTTATTTTGGTTGTGTCCTTTTTTTTGGTTACAGCAACCACTGTATAATACACCTGCATTAACAGTCAACAGAAAAATGTGGCCTTTTCTTTCCAGTCTATTAATTGAAAAAAATAAAGATGTCTTTTTGTTCTGTAGTTGGGTAAATTTTTTAAAAAGCTGTGTATTCAGGAAGCCTGAAAGACTGCTAGTGGGCCCGCTAGCAATCCACAAGCCCACAAGCTGGCTCATTGACCGGGGCTGTCACCCTGCCACCCCCTTGCTCTGTGCGCCAGGCGTGGGTCCACACAACAGACACTGTAGCCCGAAGAACACAAAATTCATCACACTTATAGGAAGATGTCATCTATTTATTTATTTTCATATCTTGCATGTTGCTGTGGTAGAAATGGACTAAGTTATTCATACTGAGTGCCTTGCAATTACGGCGGATCACTACTCATGAAATGAACATGCTAAAAATCCCAAATTGGTTTTCACCATGCCCCCAAAAATCTGGACAACCGAATTTAATCCTACAGCTACTGTACTAAATTGTTCGCAGATTTTGCACATATTTTTAGGACTTGCCTTCAAAAATATTTCATGTATTGGAAATCTCTTTACATTGATCTTTAAAGATATGACTATTTATATTACAGGATGAAGATAAGGGAGCTCGTCCAAACAACCTACGTAATTTTAAGCTCTTTTCACTGGCTGAATCATTAATCTCAGTATCACGCACAAACACACAAAATTCCAACGCATTTGGGACATTGTGTCAAACAAATAAAAACAGAATAAAATGATTTGCAAATCATATTCAATCTATATTTAATTGAATATACTACAAAAACAACATATTTAATGTTCAAACTGATAAACTTGATTGTTTTCAGCAAATAATCATTAGTAGCTGCGACATGTTCCAAAAAAGCAGGGACAGGTGGCAAAAAAAGACTGAGACAGTTGAGGGATGCTCATCAAACACCTGTTTGGAACATCCCACATGTGAGCAGCCTAACTGGGAACAGGTGGGTGCCATGATTGATTCAAAAGAAAGTCATTCACAAGCACAGATGGACCGAGGTTGACCTCTTTGTGACTAACTGCGCGAGAAACTTGTCAACCAGTTTTAAGCACAATGTTCCTCAATGTACTCTTGCTAGGAATTTAGGCATTTCATCATCTACGCTCCATAATACTGTATCAGCAAAAGTTTCAGAGAATTGGGAGAAATGCCCATCTAAGTGTCAAGGCCGAAATTGAATGCCCATGACCTTTAATCTCCAACGTGGCATTAATCGAAAACCAATATCAATGCGCAAAGGATATCACCACACGCTCAGGAACACTTGAGAAAAGCAATGTCAGTCAATACAGTTGGGCGCCACATCCATAAGTGCAATTTAAAACTCTACTATGCAGATAAAGCCATTTATCAACAACACCCAGAAACGCCACCGGTTTCTCTGGGCCTGACCTCATCTCAGATGGACTAATACAAAGTGTTCTGTGGACTGACAAGTCCACATATTGAATTGTTTTCTGAAAATTTGGAGGACGTGTCCTCCAGGCCAAAGAAGAAAAGAAACATCCGGGCGCAAAGTTCAAAAGCCAGCATTCTATGCTGCCATCCAAACATCTTGTTCATAAACACCTCTGCTTATTTCACGGTCCAAGACAATGCAAAACCACATTCCGCACGTGTTCCAACAGCATGGCTTAGTTGTATACAAATGGGGGGTACTAGACTGGCCTGCCTCCAGACCTGTCTCCCATTTAAAATGTGTGGCGCGTTAGGAATGTAAAATATGACAACTGAGACCCTGAACTGTTGAACAGCTGAATCTGTACATCTTGCAAGAATGGGAAAGAATTCCACAAACAAAGTGTCAGCAAACAGTGTCCTCAGTTCCCAAACATTTATTGAATGTTATTAAAGGCTTTATTTTGTTGTACGCTATGTCCTTGCTTGAACATGCCGACAGGGGGGGGACATGTCATGGGACCCACGAAGGTGCTGGCAGCCAAAGAGGGAGACGGCATTACGAAGTCGCTCTTTTTTTTTTTTTTTTGTCAGAGAACGTGTCTGTTGTCAAAATGCAGCACAGACCCATCCTCGTGCTGGTGGAGGAGGTCAAACCTGACAAAGACCGGTGTGTGGTGGACCTGGAGCGCAGGGTGGAGAAGTTGGACCACCCACCACTCCAGGATCAATGGTTTGATCGTGACCGGGCTCCAAACCAAATCCCATATAAAACAGATAAAACAAATTTGGTGGAGGAGTAGATATTTATGTGAACTATAATTTGGAAGTTAAGGTGGTGCAAGCTATGACACAGGTGGTTGGGTATCTCCTTGATTCTATTACCCTGCAGCTGTCCTTGGTTAATAAGACAAATGTTTTTGCTAGCTTGTGGCGGACACTAGGACGATGCTTCTCACCCAGCAGGCATGTAGTAGGGGGCATGGTTATGTCAAGGATTGTGGCACAAGTTGTAACTGTTGAGATCCACTTGTTGGCAGTCTTGGAATAAAGACGTGTTCTACAGCCTATCTTGTGTGCTCCTTTCGACTGCCACATTGGTGACCCTGACGTTAAAATGTTTCGGTTAACGGATGGAGAGGTGTCTTCCTCGGCCACGTCGCCCCAACTCCCGCAACTTGCAGCCGCCGCCTCCGA
>NW_017805631.1:1652681-1656962 GCF_001891065.2 Hippocampus comes
CCTTCCTTCCCCTTTTTGTCGGAGGGACCCCTAACTCCGACACCGGTTCACCATTTTGTTCCCAAAGTGTTCGTACCGTCTGCGCTTATGTCAGCCCGTTTTGTCTTTGTGCGCCATGATGCCCACCGCCGTATGACGGCCCATTTAGGGTGCTCGAGCACGGTGATAAGAATTTTGTGATTGATATGGGTGGGCGAAGGGAGTGTGTTTCCTTAGATAGGCTCAAACCAGCTCATTTGGTTGCGGGTGATGTGCTGTTGCCTGCCCAGGTCCCTCGCCGTGGTCGTCCTCCGAAGCCCACGGCCTCACTTCAGCGTGTCGGTGTTGAGTGTCGTTCTCCCACTCATGTCTCACCTGTGCCTCCTGCCCGACTAGTTTCGCCTGCGCCACCAGAAGACGGACTGCGTAGTCGTTGTGGCAGGCTAATAAGACCACCGGTGAAGTTGTCATTTTGATTGCCTTTCTGGGTGTTCAGGGGGGGGCTGTATGGCGGACACTAGGACCATGCTTCTCACCCAGCAGGCATGTAGTAGGGGGCGTGGTTAAGTCAAGGATTGTGGCACAAGTTGTAACTGTTGAGATCCACTTGTTGGCAGTCTTGGAATCAAGACGTGTTCTACAGCCTATCTTGTGTGCTCCTTTCGACTGCCACAAGCTACACATATAGAATGCCTAGTTCAAGTACTGACACCTTTAGGGAATGGGTGGAAGGCTTGTTCTCGATGTAAGGTTAAAAAAACGTTTTTTTTATAAGTGGGGATTTCTAAATTGATATATTGAACTCCAGCATTCAAACCATTCTATTGTGAAGTTCAACAACTCATTGTGTATCTTATTTTTATTTTTTTTGTTTTACAATCAGTAAACTAATTAAGAAAAACAATCTCACAGTGCCATGCTTGTTGTTAACATTCACCAAGGCGTTCAGAAATGAAAATAAAAGTGGAATATTAATAAATGACACTCGTGACCACTAAACGGTATTTACATTGCTTGAGAGCTGCCAAAGGAACAATATAGTGGTTCTTAACCTGGGTTCGATCGAACCCCAGGGGTTTGGTGAATCGGTCTCAGGGGTTCAATGGAGCCTCTGCCATGGAGGTTAAGACACACCCAACTCAACATGTTAATTAGTTATGACACGCCTGCGTGGCCATCACTGGCTGCAGATGATCACATTACATTGCTTGTCCAATCAGTGCTGCGGGAAATTTTAGTTCGCTCAGGAGTCAACGTGTGACTGTCGTGATAGTACGTCGTAAAACTCAAAAAAATATCTACTTATGTCTTGAAATTTTATTTACCAGTACTTTTTTTACTGTTCTTAAAAAAATGCGCTTTTTTTAATATCTTGAAAAAAATCGTATTTTTACTTTTCGCGAATGACGGGTTCGGTGAACGTGCATATGAACTGGTTGGGTTCGGTACCTCTGACAAAATTAAGAACCACTGATATAGACAGAGATAATAAGGATGGATCAAAGGATTGTGGCTTTCAAAGATGAATTGACGTCACACACATGGTTGATGGTTCATAATTAATGTGATGTGAACAGTGCTTATCATACCTTTTTGACCATATTTACATTATATAATAAGCATTGTCCAATTAGAGAATAAATAATAAGCAAACATACGTTCCAATCAAGTTTGTACGGCTGAAAACAAAAGATACAGAATATAAATTAAAAAAAAAAATACAATGTGAGTTGTTCTGTTGTATTAGTTTTATTTTATGTTAAATGGTAGGCAAAGTGCTTCATTATAGCTGCAGCTGTTGTGAAAGTGCTATATAAATAAAGATAAAAACAAGGTCACTCATATAAGGGTTTGTAAAACTGAATCCTATAAGAAGAAATTAGATGATGATAAAGATCATTACTGAAGGAATTTGGAGAATACTAAATTACATTATAACAGATGACAGTCAAGAATATAGCTTACCCAAATATTTTTTGGGGTAAATAACCTGTAAACTGGGCGGCCCGGTAGTGGTTAGCACGTCGACTTCACATTGCAGAGGTACCAGGTTCAATTCCAGCTCCGGCCTTCCTGTGTGGCGTTTGTATGTTCTCCCCGTGCTTGCGTGGTTTTTCTCCTGGTCCTCCAGTTTCCTCTCACATTCCAAAAAACATGCATGGCAGGCTGATTGAACACTCCAAATTGTCCCGAGGTGTGGGTGTGAGCGTGGATGGTTGTTCGTCTCTTTGTGCTCTGCGATTGGCTGGCAACCAGTTCAGGGTGTCCCCCGCCTACTGCCCGAAGACATCTGGGATAGGCTCTAGCGCCCCCCGTGACCCTCGAAAGGATAAAGCGGTTCGGAAAATGACTGAATAACGTGTAACCGACAATATGGAGGAGGGGGCGAGGAGCTTCAATAAACGAAAATATTCCAGATCCAAACTCGCACCAATACGTTGACGATATGAGTGGATTGGTGGAGAGAAATCTTACAAGCAATAGTCCTTGAGGTCAAAGATGTGAAGGAAATAGAGTTGCAAGTAGTTCAGAAATGTAAAAGCACAACTTCAAATGACTAAAACAGTGGTGGCCAACCCGCGGCTCGCGAGCCGCATGCGGCTCTTTGGCTGGTTCAGTGCGGCTCCCGGGCTTTCACACGACAAGCGTCGAAAACGCATCGGGAGTGGCCATGCCATTCGAACAAAGGCGCTAAATACACAGAACGTACTAGGTCACTCTATCATCAATCCCGTTACTTGACTGACATAGAGGGCAACCAATCAGATGACTGCATCACCGCTCATGGGCAAACAACGGCACTAAGCGCTAAACTATTCAGCGAATTACCTCTGATTTTAAGGCAGGGGTGCCCAATGCGTCAATCGCAATCAACCAGGAGCCAGCGAATTGATCCCAAGTCGACCGCAAGGGGTGGGAGGAGGAAATGGGGGTGAAAAAAGATTTGTTTGTTTGTGTCTTTAGCTTTCGTTCATTTTCGGCCCATTCCGACTGTTGCTCATTGTGGTGTGCGTGCAAAATGTGCGCGAGTGCACGGGTGGGCACCCGCATGCGCACGCACGCACGCATGTGTGTGCGTGTGTGTGTGTGTGTGTGTGTGTGTGTGTGTGTGCGTGTGTGTGTGTGTGTGTGTGTGTGTGTGTGTGTGTGTGTGTGTGTATATGCTTGTACGTGCGCGATCGGTGGATCGTGGGAAGTTGGTTGCTTCAAAAGTCGATCTTTGGGCAAAAAAGTGTGTGCGCGTGTGTGCGCGCGAGGAAGGGTATGATGTGGATCTCTGCAGTAACACAGTAAAAGAATTGGCTCTTAGTCTCTGACTGGCTGTACATCCCTTCACGATAAACATTGGCATGACCCTACTCAAACAGGTAATTGAGGGGATCTCCAAACCATTAACCGACATGAGTAATTCATCATTCCGGACTGACTCATTTCCAAACCAAATGATAATTGCTCAATTAATTCCTCTGTACAAAACTGGAAGCAAACACCATTTTACAAACTACAGACTTGTGTCATTGCTTCCACAATTCTCAAAACTTGTTTTAGAAAAACTATTCAAGAAAAGGTTTGATTCACAAATTACTCTTAGAAAGTCAAGATGGATTCAGAAATAACAGATCAATAGCACTTGTATTAATATCATCATTTGAAACAATAACAGATGCAACAGACATCAAAAAAACAATTGGTATATTCATTGATTTTAAAAAAGCATTTGACAGTATGAATCATGATATATTACTGACTAAGTTCGATAAAATGGCTTTATTTGGACATTGTATAGAATATGGGTATGCAGACTCTATATGTGTTTTTTGGCATTCACTGCTCATCTATCTTGAATATCACTTGTGGTGTCACCTAGGGGTCAGTGTTGGGGCCTAAATTATTCATTTTGTGTGTGTGTACATATATATCCATCCATCCATTTTCCGAACCGTTTGATCCTCACACGGGTCGCGGGGGGTGCTGGAGCCTATACCAGCTGTCTTCGGGCAGTAGGCAGGGGACACCCTGAATCGGTTGCCAGCCAATCGCAGGGCACACAGAGACGAACAACCGTCCACGCTCACATTCACACCTAGGGACAATTTAGAGTGTTCAATCAGCCTACCATGCATGTCTTTGGAATGTGGGAGGAAACCGGAGTACCCGGAGAAAACCCACGCAGGCCCGGGGAGAACATGCAAACTCCACACAGGGAGACTGGAGCTGTGTGTGTGTGTGTGTGTGTGTGTATATATCAGGGATGTGTCCAAGGACCGGCAACCCGAGGCCAAGGCCAAGGCCAAGGACTTG
>NW_017805631.1:1657105-1657447 GCF_001891065.2 Hippocampus comes
ATGATATACATTTATGAATTAATGTTTTAGTGCAGTAGTTTCTTAATATGAAGTAAATCAACACTCAACAGGCATGACATGGCACGGAACAAGAGTTGAGAAATGACTTTGCACAGAAGTCAATCACTGACTGCAGAAAAAGCGGTAATCTCTCAGTGATCATTTTACAGTTTACCGGCAGTGAGTCCCAGGGACTCACTGATCAGAAAAGCATGAGTATGGGACTCATGCTTTTCTGATCAGTGAGAGAGTCCCAAATTTCGAATTCCGAAATGGTCTACTTATTCAATTGCATATGATAATAACACAAACAACATATACATACAATTATAAACAAATGCT
>NW_017805631.1:1658480-1659378 GCF_001891065.2 Hippocampus comes
ACGCTACCGGTAACGATTGTTACTGTGAAATCCTCAGGCTTGCCGTAGTTTTTTTTTGTTTGTTTGTTTTGACTGAGAAATTTCCTTGTGTCCCAAAAACGCACATTGTTTGGAACTGTGCGTCCTGTGGGTTAATTTTGCGTCTCGGACGCGGGACGCAGAGATAACGAGATGGCTGATCTCTAAACATTCTCTGAGTACTACTATTATTACCACTTTTTACCACTCCCACTAATACTACATTAATTAATTTAATACCTTCAACTTCACAATAATAATAAATAATAATTAAATCAACCATGATTTTAAACTATGTATTATCAATATTCATATTCCAAACATGAGAAAGCATTCACCAAAAACATAACTGGAATCGAGCAAAAGGACTTCAAATCCCAACGGCCAAACCCGGAAGTGAAGTGCCGGGATTATTGACTCCAGCTGGAACGCAAATTACTTGGTTCAAACAAACATTAGTGCCACCGCAGAAACGTGACGACTGTGCAAAAATAACTACATAAAAGACACCACTGTTACAGAAAGACTTTACACGCTATTTAAACTGCCGATCGCGAACGGAGCAAACCGTGATTGAAACTAACTGTGATGTCGCTCTTTATTCGTTGCGCTAACGGTCACCTGTCAGTGGCAGACCCGCCCCTTTTAAAGCACCAGTGTACACCAGCAATATGTGTTTCTCTGGATGGAATTTATTTGATTTCGTCGTGGTTTTTGCGATCCTCGGTCCCACCTTATACCTGTGGACAAGTGATTCGAGGCCCTAATCTCTTATTGTGTCCGAGGACCGGCAACCCAAGGCCAAGGACTTGGCTCCCAAGGCCAAGGACAAGGCCAAGGAATTGACTTCCAAGGCCAAGGCCAAGGACCAAGGACCGAC
>NW_017805631.1:1659409-1661923 GCF_001891065.2 Hippocampus comes
ATATACACACACACACACACACACACACACACACACACACACACACACACACACACACACACACACACACATCATCTTGAACAAGGCCAAGGACTGGCTAGATTATAAATTACTCCACACACTATAATGTTCCCTAGTTGTACCATATTTACAATGCTGTGCTCTGGTTTGGGGAAATAACTAATTTCAAGAACTCATTACAGTCATTACTTGTTTAAAAAAAATAGCCAAAAGGATCAATCATAAGGTAGGGTGCA
The DNA here is from genome assembly GCF_001891065.2 of Hippocampus comes. Classification (NCBI taxonomy): domain Eukaryota; kingdom Metazoa; phylum Chordata; class Actinopteri; order Syngnathiformes; family Syngnathidae; genus Hippocampus; species Hippocampus comes. Next base: position 1,659,667 of record NW_017805631.1, read on the forward strand.
TGGAATGTACCAATTCACTCTTCACAAAATTAAAATCTGTGAAAATTTGTAGATATTGTATCATTTCAAACTTCACACAAATAATTTGCAAGGTAAAACACAACCATTTACTGGAAAATATTGGAAATCTATTTTGGAATAGGGATGGGGATTTATGATTTAAGGGGGGGTGTACATTATTACAAAGGAATTAAACATACACACAACAAGGAAAGTTTTTGTTTGGTGATTTGTAATGTGAAACAGTATGAGTGAGGAATTCTAAAAATCTTCATCCATAAATCATGGGCTATGTTGGGAGGAAGAATAGTGTCAGAGTGAATATGAAAGGGAGAAAGCAAGGGAGGATTTTTTTTCAAAATTACAGTTTCTCCAATAGATGTCGCTCTTGCCCCATTAACCTCTCGAAAATATTGGCATAGTTGTTGCATTTAAAACAACTTTACGATATTCCATGTAATTTTCATCACACAACCAATGCGCATGTCACAGCTTTCACCCAGCAGTGTTTTGGGTTGTTTTGGGCGAGCTTGTATAATGCAATCGCCACGAGCATTTCTTGAGGTAAATCCGTTTTTTGGTAGAAGTACAGTATCTGCAAGTGACGCGCGAGCATCATCTCGCTCTTTATTTTTCTTTTTCCGCCCCCGACACTTGATGCCTTTTCGACGACATGTCCAGATATTCAAAAATAAACTTCTGCCAAATTTGCGATTGGAGAATAATGGAACCATCTACTCGGGAATGTAAGAGAAGCGGGTGGCGGGGCACCAGAGGGAGAACGACGAGAGGTCCGCACAAGAGATGAATCTATTTTTCGCATAAATAAGACGACATCATTTTTGTATTACATGTATTTACATACTTTACAAACCTTTATTATAAATATTATATTCCGTCATCCTCCTATGATTATGATTTTTGTAAGGGCGTGATTCTTATTCTTTTTTTTTCTGCCCCCCAACCCCAGGCTGTTTGTGCCCTATGCGCAGTGTGTGATCAGCGTATGCCGAGCGCCGTGCTTGTACCTAACTGTCTCCCACTGGCTTAAATCTTGCACTGCAGGATGGGAATGTGCATTTTGGATTGTGGATTTTCTGGCTGTAATGGATTTCGATATGATGGCCCTTGAAGGCAAGCGTGCAACAGGGGTTTTAATTTCTGAAACTGTTACATGTACAATATTGGTCCATGGCTGTCTCAGTTTTGCTGATCCGAGCAGTCAGTGTCATTGTGAATATTTTAGATAACCTTGGTAACGTCCACCATTGTTTGTTCTTCAACCTCTCTGAGCTCATCCGCCCCTACACACCTGCCGGGCGCCTCAGGTCTGCGGACCAGACATTATTAGAAGTACCAAGAACTAAACGGAGGCTCAGAGGGGATCGAGCCTTTTCCGTTGCTGGTCCCTCTCTCTGGAATGACCTCCCACTGAACATTCGGCAAGCCTCCTCGCTGCCCATCTTTAACACCCGCCTCAAAACTCACTTGTATTCTTTGGCATTTGACTCAGAATGACTCAGATTTGATCTTAGTTTTACTGTTTGGTGCCTACAACCATCTTTGCTCCTGATTATTGCTTTATTGTTGTATATATGTTAGTTGCTCCATGTACAGCACTTTGTATGCAGCAATGGCTGTTTGAAAGTGCTCTATAAATACAGTTGAGGTGAGAGTTGAGTTGAGTAATAGCATGCATTACTCAGCCTGAGCCTCATTCTCTATGAGGTTCTTTTTCGATGTTGTGTCTGGACTTTCAGTCACGCACGGAGGCAGGCCCTCTGTCACCCTGTCCTCACTTTCATCTTCATCTTGCTCAAATATCAAATCCCTCAGTCTTTTTCAATTTTCTGTCCATATCACCCACAGTCAATGGAAGGTTGTATAGGCATCTTCTCCAAAGATGGAATGGACATTTCTGACCAAATGTCAAAGTGATACCCAGTACAGAAAAAATATTCTTTGGATCAAAACGTCCATTCCTCCAGCAATTGACCACAAGTCTTTCCTCTGAGATGTTTCCTCTTTTTCAGTCTTCCCATTCTCATTTACATAAACCTAGGGAGATAGACATCAATGACAGTTTGTCAAAAGGAGTGATAACAATGACACTGGTCAACAAAAAAATTGGTGCATTTATGCAAACACTTGTTCTTATATACTGGTAATTTGGAGGTGCTGAATCGAAATTTGACCTGACTTTTCTTTTCTGTAAGCATTATATATATATACATATATATATATATATATATATATA
>NW_017805631.1:1664865-1666923 GCF_001891065.2 Hippocampus comes
CCCCAAACTAGATGAGTGGTTGCAACAGATCCCGGGAGCAACATCGGACATCTCAGTCCAGAAATGTGCAGTGCTGGGAACAGCAAGGATACTGCGCAGAACCCTCAAGCTTCCTGGCCTCTGGTAGAGGACCCGAGCTGAATGAGGGATGGACACCACCCGAGGGGTGAGACGAGGATGGTTGTCGTTTTGCATCTTTACTTTGATTTGCTCAAAAGGGTGATGAGGATACCTGATGTTACATTATCACTTCTTGAGACAGTGCATGCTCACTTACTTATGACATGCAAAGTTTTATTTAATACATTATCTCCCTTTGAGGGACATGTCACGTGAAGTACAGAGAGGGCCAATAGGAGCACTAAATATGCTACTACTTGCCCCGAATCTGCATTGTACGCTTGAGCAAGAAACCAAGTGAACGAGACTGACCTGCTAACATGTTCTTGTGTTCATGGACCATCTATTGTCACCCAGATCTTTACAATCAGCATCATAGGTAATGCTGCATACACCATCTCGCGGTTATTGCGCAAATTTACACCCATTGCAGAAAAAAATAGATGGCGTTTCAATCTGCAAAGGACAAGAGAAATTGATGGAGGGAAATAGGGAAGGACATTATGAATAAAACATTTGTGAATGAAATCAGTGTATTTATTTACAATAACATCTGTAGCTTTACAAGGTATCACAATTCGACACATATTACTAATAGCGGCCAAGTAAAACATCAATACATTTTATGTACAATTATAAAAACAGAATATTGTCAAAAATATAGGAGAAGGGAGCCTCCATCTACATATGCCTTGCTTTTGGAGGCCTAAGTATGTATTGCCATGAAGGTATTGGACGGCAATAACAACAAATATTTGTGAAAAACACTGAAAATTCCCGATATTTTCATCATATAAATTAGAGTTGTAGTACTACCACATCAGTGGCGGATGCTGGTCTGTCAAGGAGGGGAAGCTCAATTTCGGCCGACATCATAAAATGTGTCCATTTATTTTTAACAAGGCGTCTTTTCAAGGGTCTTAACTGTGGTGATATAAGTCAGTCTGCGAACACAAGCAACAACAATAAAACCCACCAGAAATAAAAGATTAATTTGTCGCGAGTCGTTTTCAACAAAGAGAGTGTCGCGAAGATGATTGGAAGAAGTCTCCAGTTCAACAAAGAACAGAATGAGAATTGAAAAATGCTCCCAAGGATGCCGACACCAAAAGCTCAGCTCATTTCGCTGTCAATCATAAGAGATTTTGTCTCAGACAGATCATCCAATCATCATGCAGAAAAGCTGAGCGTCCTGGCCCACCCATAAACGCCCACTCTCCATAGAATCCCAGAGACGCTGAGTGTCCGATGGGCGGGACAAAACCAGCATTTATCCAATGATTCACCTCGTTTCAATGCATTGGGACAACTCTCTCGACGCCCAGCGTCCGCGCTGCAGATGCTCGGCGTCCACACTTAAAGCACAGTGAGGCTGCGGGAATGAATGAGAAGAGAGTTTCCTCGTAACCAGTAATAGGAAGCTGATTCGGAACAAAAGTTGAGTGCGTTGTAGCGCATATTTAGTCAATAACATGTACACACAATTGTATGTGCACACATAGATTTTATCACTTATTTTTGACATTTTAGGGGAAGCTGAGCTTCCCTTGCAGTCTTAGAGCAATTGCCTCTGTACCACATAGTCCTCCTCCATGTGTGATGTGGTTTTGGAGGCCTAATTATGTACTACGATGACGTTATTGAGCAATAATAACAACAACAAAGAAAAGTCTCAAAAATACAGGAAATGACATTTTCATGAAGTAAGAGTTGTACTATAAACAGGGGGTTGTAATGTAACCAGGTCGTGATCTTCTATGTGTGAGTGAAGAAACACCACAATGAATAATTATCAGTGGCGGACCCTCAGGGCATGCAAGGCCTTCTCTGCTGGCCGAAACATTCTCAGAAAAGTAAATTTACTTTTCTGAGGATGACATTAACTTGTTATTTTATTTTCATAAATATGTAAACAAAATTATTCTCTGTATTCTTTAC
>NW_017805631.1:1667526-1678374 GCF_001891065.2 Hippocampus comes
TGTAGTCACCTTTGTGCACGAAAGTTCGTTCAATCTCAGCTGCTCAACATTTTCAGTTATTTGCTGTTGTATCGCCGATTTTCAAAATGCAAATGATCTGTTTATTTTCAAAGAATAGTTTGTTTTGTTATTGTTTGGTTGGTGTCTTATATGAAAGTGCGACATTGCGCAATTTATTGGACAGACTTGTTTAAGATCACACAGCGTAATTTGGGTGGCATTTTATTTCGTATTTTTAAATCATCTTTTTATTTTTGACTATCTGTAAATTTAGTTTCCTGCTCTTAATTGTGAATGCATACTTGATGGTTTTAAATGCTCCTGAAATTAAGTGCTGCTTGACGAGCCTATATTGTGTATATATGTGACGTCACTGAAGGCCAAAGGTTGAAATGCACGGCCCGCCACTGATAATGCTCGTTATTTTTTAATAGTGTTTCGTTTTTTTTGTTGCTAGGTTCTATTTGTTGGCGGTCCCTGGGCACGGTCTTCGCTTCAACTCTTCATCAGAAACGTCATATTTGTCGCTGCGATTACGAGTAGGGAGGTTAAAAATAATCTCAAATCAGATTGGAGCTCATTGGTTACATCACTGTGATTAGACAGAAGCATTGTTTGTGTTTTAGTTTAAGTGTTTAAGTGATTACGTTATTGGACCCACAACTCTGAATGTGACAATCTGTTGCTAACTTTCACCTGGAAGTCAGATGAACCATCAAGGAGGGACACTTTATCCTGTTTTCCGGTCCGTCCTCCGTCCACGACCTGGGTAACCTTCCGTTATCCTTGTCCTTTTAAGCGCTTCCGTCCCAGTCATGACGGCATGGGAGAGAGGCTAACAGCAGAGGCAGACTCGTCACCAGAGCCCTCCCTTAATGAGGGCGCATGGAATGCAACCGCAAGCAAGTATCATCATAAACAGCGTTTACATTTCATATTCAAAGACACCTTGAGTACGTCAACACTGCAGTCGTATTGGATGTGGCGAAGTGAAGCAAATTGTGAAGATGCTTCCTGCTTGGAGATTTATCATCACACCAAAACTCACTGGATTAATCCGAAATTATTGCTTTTGTTTTATGACGTTATCCTCGCTTAGTTTTACAATATTATTTGCCGAATGTATGGCTAATATTTAAGCCACCTACAATATGGCGAGCTGACATATCACTTCGATCCGGTTCAACAATTGTCTGCTACACAAGTGACATTAGAAAAAGGAAAAGAATAAGAATCTTGGTGGGAGGTCGCCGACAGACATACAACACATTCAGCTCTCTTAACTGGCTGGATAGATCGTTCTTAAAATCGGTACTTTGTTACGTTATGTGTTGTACAATAGGTGGCAGTGTGGCAATAAAAATACTGTTGAGAAGAAAGAGGAATTCTGTAATGGCAATTAAGTGAGTCATACAAACTAGTGTTATGCTGTTAATAAATGGCCTGTTAGGAAAATAATAGTGTCGGGCGACACTCTGGCATTTTTATTTTGCCTCCCGACACCACATACTTAACCCAGTTCAGGACGATTAATGGGACGGACTAAACCCCACTTCCATCCCTGCTTAGTCCATCCTTTTTAAAAAGTTTCTGGTCCTCCGTTCCCAAAATGGGCGTCCATCCGTCCATCTCTTGAACCGTAACACTGGCTCTCATTAATGCTGCATGGCTATTATTACCGCTACAATACACTGCTGTGGCACACTGATAAATGAGTAAAACTCAACTCAACTCAACTGTATTTATAGAGCACTTTCAAACAGCCATCGCTGCATACAAAGTGCTGTACATGGAGCAATTTAACATATACAACAAACAGTAAAGCAAATCGGTCCTAAAGACAGTAGAAAGCTCCGAACAGCAAAACCAAGAACAAATCTAAGTCATGCTGAGTCAAATGCCAAAGAATACAAGTGAGTTTTGAGGCGGGGTTTGAAGATGGGCAGCGAGGAGGCTTGCCGAATGTTCAGTGGGAGGTCATTCCAGAGAGAGGGACCAGCAACAGAAAAGGCTCGATCCCCTCTGAGCCTCAGTTTAGTTCTTGGTACTTCTAATAATGTCTGGTCCGCAGACCTTAGGCGCCGGGCAGGTGTGTAGGGGCGGATGAGCTCAGAGAGGTAAGGTGGCGCGAGGTCATAAAAGAGTTGCATATGCCTATAAACCGAACCGTTTAAACCGGTTTCCATAGCCATTATGCCCTTTTAAACCGATATTGATAAGCAGGGTGACTGACAGATAAGGCAACGCAAGGCAGCATGAGTGAATGTTGACGACGTATTTCAACACAAACGTAAATAAACGACTATGCAAGTTCAAGTCAACTTTATTGTTAAATGTGCTACACGTGTAACAAAAGAACAGTTAACATAAAATGTCAAAATAATACATCACAACAGATAAGACACAGACAGTCGTGCAATCTTAACCACTTTTTCTGCATACACTTTGTTGTTTGAAGCAGTATTTATCGAGTCCAGCAAAACCATTGTGCCCATTTCTTTTCATCGAGCGATACGTTGATACTGTAATTATCGGGACATGCCTACTAGTGGGTCTTTCTCTTTTTGCTTGAATCTGCTGCAATTGATGTTTTTTATTTTTGATGTTTATTTATTTTGGTAATTTGACATACTGCTTGTCTTTTTGAACAGAACAGAACATGCACCGTAACTTGATATTTCTTTAAGGGATGATAAACTCAAAATTGAGACTTCTTGAAAACACAAATCTCTCTGCTTCCACCATTGTTTTTTACTATGCATGACATGGTGCTTCATGTACATGACATCAAAAACGGAGCAAATTGTGAAGTCAGACAATGCTACACTTCAAGCTGCACTATGGCTATCTGGACGTATTTGTCTGGACGTATTGTGCACGCAGCACAAATGATAATGTGAAAATGCCTCTTTCATTTTTATGATAAAACTGAGTTAAAACCAAAAAGCTGAGGAATGAGATATTAAATGCTGTTTCAAACTGCGGTGAATGTTTTGAATTGATAAGGGGCCGAATACATTTGAAAAGTTGGCTTATGCTTTCATGAGTTACAAATAATTGTTTAAAATATGTGTGACCTCCATTAAGCAACAGCACAGTCATACAGCCACTGTGTGTCATTGAAGGTCACAAAGATGGTGTGTTCATTTGGAGAGGAGATAATATGATCTTATCAGGACAGAAATGACAACAACAGAGATAAAGACAGAAAAATACTGGAGGATGACAGACACACATTTGATTGTCAGATAATATTCTTGTCATCATCATTGTAGCTTCATTTCAGATTGAATGTCTAATTAGTTGTCCTAAATGTAATAATTTAGCATCAGTAAACGTGATTGTAGCTTTAATTAAAAGATTGCATTCGGGTCCTTCAAACTTGGAATGTATCTTTGTGAAGGACACAGTTATCAGCTGATCAACAGTGATAATTTTTAAACACAGAGCTTGTGACCTACTGAGAGATGAACTGATTAGTGCACTGATAAATAGAGAAAGACAAAGCAGGAGATAGTCTTAGAGGATGAAAGGAGCAAAGGTGATGCTCTGTAGCACTAGGATATGATACACTGCAAATGGATATGTGCATTTTCTGAATTAGAAAAGTATTTACAAAAATCAGTGAACGAGATTGTTTGAGATTTAAAGCAATCCATTTCCAGAAATTTGGTTTTCCAATTCAAATAATGTACCATAGCCAGCCTTGAGGTGTTTTATTCTGGAACATGCCATTTGTGAGAGATGCTTCGCCTTTTCACTGGCAACCAATCGTGTCACTCCTTCTCGATGGGTCATCCAGGCCGTCACATGCCGGTCTGCCTCCTACCGTTGTGAGCCTGCTGACCACCTCCACACCCTTTGTGTAACCTCTCTCTTTTTCTCCACATCCTGTACCATCTACTTGTCATAGTTTTTCACTCGCCTTCTATTTTCATTCCCTGTCTTTTATTTTTAGACTCAGATTTTTTGATTGTGTTGATGGCTTTGCATTTCGTTAACCTCCTTTCTGATTCCGATTTTGACACTGATTTTGGTTTTCTTGGTTCCTGACCAAGGCCTTGTCAGTTTTTGTTTTGCTCCGGCGGTGCAAGCCCTCCCCGCCCTCTCATCCTGTTCTGGCAGTAGCTGCCCTCTGACACTGCTTCAGTGGCGCAAACCCTGAGGCTGCACTCGCCACCTGTGTGGACCCTGCGACGACCACCAGACTGGCCCTGTCCAGAATCTCTTGTCTGCCCTCTGGAACGCCCACCGTATTGGTCTGGCCGGCAGGATGGCCATGGGATTGATCCTGTCAAGAACTTCTTGTCTGGCCGGTGGGACACCCACTGGATCGGTCCACCACCATTTTGGTTTTCATTTAGTATTCAGTTGCATGTTTTCATCGCATTCTTTCGTTTGTGTCTGTCTCATTCGGTTATTGTTTACTTATGTTACCCAGTCAGCCCCCTCTTCCAGGTGTTCCTCTCATCAGTTTGTTTGTGTTTAGTTCCTTGGCTTCTTTCATCTTTGTTGGTTCATTCTCTTTGCCACATTTAATTGCTCTTTGTGTTGCTGTCTCAATACACATTTTAAGATGGTTACCTAGTGTTTGTTTAGTTACTTTGTTTCTTGTTGTTTTGGACCTCTGTATTTCTCGTTTATCTTTTGTTTCTTTTGAATTCTGTTTTTGACAGGAATTATGAATTTCCACCAGGAGTTGAAGTTTGTTCTTCCTTAATGTTTCTGCGAGTTTACGGAACTCCAAACAGCCATTAAGGTGAGCTGAACGCCATCCACCCATGTCAGTTTGGTTCCGACCATAATATTAGCAATTTTGGACTATACAGTTTCGTTCATGCCGAGACTAGGGATGATACACAATGCTGTGTTTTCAAGTGCTTTCAAATCCAGCACTGCTTCTCCCTTTTCTAGATGTTCATTTTTTTTTTTTTTGAAAGAACGAATGCGACTAAGAAAGTCATGCGTTGGAATGTAATGGTTGACCAACACATTAATGATGGGGACCACATCTTCCCTTTTGCAGGGGTAGGCTTCGGGCCATCTGCTTATAGCCATGACTAAGAAAGTCATGCGTTGGAATGTAATGGTTGACCAACACATTAATGATGGGGACCACATCTTCCCTTTTGCAGGGGTAGGCTTTGGGCCATCTGCTATAGCCATCCACTATTAACAATAGGTATCTCAGACCTCAAACTCGATCGATCATGGCATTATAGTCTGAATTTCCTCTCTAGGTTGTCGGGTCAATGGAAAAGTTCCATGGAGAGGTTTCATTGTTGGCTAAAGAGTGTACAGTTGACACACATCGCATTTGTCAATAAATCTCTTGATCATGTCGCGCATATGTAGATGCCATCAACGTATGAGTGAGTGTGTCATCCATACCTATGTGGGCCACCCCACGGGCTTCCTCTACCAGGACACGAAGCCTGCCTGCTGATGGAATAGGGCGTCCATGTGGATGACGCCACAAGCCTGTGGGATCCTTGTCAGCTTTACCAGCCATCCAGGCAGTTTTCGACAGCCTCTTTTGCCTGTTTGACCCAATTGTTACCTGTGCTGTGCTCTTTACACGCTCACTCGTACATTGATGGCATCCACATATGCGTGAGCCTCTCGTAACTGAATAATCGGGGTCCATGTTGCAATCAAGAAGCCAGATCTGTAAAAAAGCTGACAATTTTGCCTTCTGCGAGTTCGAGCGCTCTTACCACTGCTCCAAATTCAGCCAGCTGGTCCGATTGCTTCCCCTTCATCTTCTCTGCCACTACTGCAACAGACCCTGATCCTCTTGTTGAACTGCTTAGGCTGCTCGCAAACCTTCTGTCTCTGGATCCCTGAATGTGATCTGGGTACAGGATACCTTGCAAAACGGGGCGGATCCTGGATTATTCCGCCGTTTGTGTGGCACACTCAGGGGGCTCCCCCTCCTGGATGGTGTCTGCCATGTTGATGCCAAAATACAATGCAGACTAGCACCACACTCATCCAAAATTCATAAGAACTTCCAGGCATATGCATACCCCACACTGCCCTCATGTCCTCCATCTTGTCTGTCTGTGTCCATTTCATTGCTTGTTAATTAGGCTGATAGCATGTGGCATAAGTGAGTTTTTGTAGTGGTTTAGTGCACAGAAAGGGGTCCTATACCTCCTTCTTGAGGTTAGGAGACCAAATTGGGAGTGCAGCACATGGAAAGGATCACCTATGATGTTGTTGGCCTGCCGAATAACTGGACATATATACCCTGCTCCATTATCTTCCGTGCTCTCTTAAAACCCTCGTGGCCTGCAGGTACACATCATGTACACCTGACATGCGTTGTGTTGCAAAAACAAATGCATGCCACAAGAGTTTAAAACCCATGCATGGCATGCATTTTGTTTTGCAACACAATGCATGTCAGGTGTACATGATGTGTACCTGCATGGCACGAGGGTAAATCAAGTTGGATATCTGAGCTTTGTATTTGACTGTTAGATTCCCAAACCAGCGGGTTATCCATAAGCGCAGGACTGACTCAATGATCGCTCAGTCGAAGATCATCATAATGTTTCAGCTAATTCAAAATTTTCTCAGACAGCGCAACAAGTGAACGGCACTGATGAATCCTCGAGCAAACGTTAGATACGTGTTTCTGCCACTTACCCATCTTACCAATGTAAACCCCAACTATTTGTAAGAGGAGACCTGCTTGATGTTCTCCCCATTCATGGAGATGGGGCTATGGTCCCCAATTGATATAGGACAGGGGGCTCAAACTCCGGTCCTCGAGGGCCACTTTCCTGCTTGTTTTCTGTCGCTCCCTGCTGCAACACACCTGATTCAAATGATCAGCTCATCAGCAAGCTCTGCAGAGGCCTGATAACGGCCTTGATCATCATTCAAATTATCAGACCTCTAATGTTGGCTTTATGGGCTTTCCACAGAAGGTGTCGTGACATATCTGGGTTATCATTCGTCTCCAGAAAGATGTGGATTTGCTCTGCAACAAATTCCTGAAAGTCAATGCACAGCAAAAGAGAAGCATCTAACTAATAAAAATAACTAGATAATTGAGATCCGATCATGTGGGTCAGCTTTGTAGTCCAGGCGAATCTAACAGTTGAATTCAAAGTGCCGGACTTCCCGTTAGATTTATCAAATGGTCCATGAGACTTTTTTGCAGGTCTTGGCTTTTTACATATATAATCACATTTTCAGAGATCTTGGTGAATCTTACAACTGTGCACGTTTAGACCCACAAAATTAGCATTGTTTTCTTGACAAACATTAAAGAATAAAATTCAAATTTCCTTTAACCAGGACGTGGTGCTACCGCGACGATGAAAAATTAGATGCTCGATGTCTTCAGGCTTAGACTTTCATCAAATATTTCGGATCATCTGGGTCAAGTTACAGAAACGTTTGTCACAGTGTATCATCCGACTTTGCGGCACCGTAATGGCCACATCCTTCACCGAAAAGTCACAATATTCAGCATGAGCATGATCAACATCATGACAATATTTCAGTTGGATTCATTTAGCATGTTAAAATGTAAAAAAAATCGTCACTCAGGAGCGCTATTTGTATAACATGATATGAGACTATCGATATACGTGTGAAGTTTGGGATTTTTGGAGTATCTGCAGCGAGAGTTATTAAGCATTTCCTCCTTTGTGGCCAAAGAAATATTAAACCCAAATTGTCGTGTCCCGCTCCCGTCATATAGTCATACTGTATATCAAAAACAAATTCCTCCCCCTGGTTATTCTAGGTCTTAAGACGCTATAGTCAATGTTTGAAGTCAATTGGATGAATCCTCTATGTTAGGCATGCCCAACCAGTCGATCGACCTGTCGTCCGCAGACTGGTCCCAAATTGACTGTGAGGGGTGTTGGGGGAAATGGGGAAAAACCCCCTGTTGTGAAAAATTTCTTGCTGCAAACATGATTTCGTTGTAGAGGAGTTTCACTGTATCTTAAATATTTCTTTTGATGGTGGCGCGGACACCCACAGCGGCTCCTCTTGTTTTATGTTGAGAGGGAAGAAATTTCATCTGTGCTGTATGTTACACATACAACACATTTGACAATAAAATTGTATTCAATTCAATTCAATGCTGCTGCAAATCCGATGGTACTCCGGTTTTCTCCCACATTCCAAAAACATGCGTGGCAGGTTAATGAAATACTCTAAATTGTCCCTAGGTGTGAGTGTGTGCATGGAGGGGTGTTCATCTATGTGTGCCCTGCGATTGGCTGGCAACTAGTTCAGGGTGAACCCCGCCTCCTGCCCTTTGACAGCTGGTTTAGGCTCCAACACGCCCGCAACCCTTGTGAGGATAAGTGGATCAGAAAATGGATGGATAGATTGATAATCTCATGAATGATTTCAATGCTCTTCTGTTAAATATCCTCGTGTTCAAAATATGCGGCCGCAAATCCAATTGTATTTTGTGTGACACTAATTATGTTGTCTTGGATTTATGATTAATATAAAATTATCCTTGTTTTTTACATGTGTTGTCTTGTTTCCTCTGCCTCTGTCAGTCCCTCTCAGCGTTGACATCCTTAGCTCCTGTGAATCGAACCTAACATCGCTTTTACTGGTCCAAAGAACAACCTGTTTTCCCAACTACAGAGTTCATCATCACAAATAATTATAAAACAGAGGTAGTCCTCATTACACTATGATACGACCACAAAGTCAATCATCGACCTGCGGCCAAGGGTGTCCTGGGGTGTCAAGTCCATGTATGGACACCTCCTAATGTTTTCCAGGTCTCACTGTGTGCCCACGCGAGCATTGAAGTCCCCCAGATGAACAAGGGAGTCCCCAGCAGGAGCGCTCTCCAGCACACCCTCAAAGAATTCCAAAAAGGGTGGGTATGCTGAGCTGCTGTTTGGTGTAAAGGCCTGCCCCACTAGCCGAAGGCGGAGGGAGGCAACCCTCCCCTCCACTCGTGTGAACCCCAACGTACAGGCACTGAGCCAGGGGGCGATGAGTATGCCCACACCTGCTCTCTGCCTCTCACCGTAGGCAACTCCAGAGTGGAAGAGAGTCCAACCCCTCTCCAACAAGAGAACTGGTAGCAGATTCCAGGCTGTGTGTGGAGGCAAGTCTGACTATCTCCAGTTGGTCCCGTTGGAAGTTCTGTGATTCACACACCAGCTCGGCTCCTTCCCTGCAAGAGAGGTGACAGTCCACGTCCCTAGAGATAGAGTCTGTAGCCAAGGATTTGACTGCCAAGGTCCCCGCCTTTGGCCGCCGCCCAGCTCACATTGCACCCACCCCTTTGGCCCCTCCCATCGGTGGTGACCCCATGGGAACAGGGACCCATGTTGCCTCTTCTGAGCCTGGTCGGCCCCATGGGTGTTGGCCCGGCCAACATGCACTCACCAGCAAGCCCCACCTCCAGGCTTGGCTCCAGAGAGGGGCCACCGTGACCCGCATCCGGGTAAGGTAAACTGATGTCCAAATATTGTACACAATACAGAACATTTAACATAAAATAACGATTATACAACAGAAGACAAAACATAAAACATCGACAGTGCAATTATGACTATTCCGAGGTACACCTTGTTGTTTGACGTGTTTTTTGATGAAAGAGGAGAGAATCAAAGTCTCCTTTCACCAGTGTTTCAGAGATGTCATGATCAGAGCATAAATGACGTCACACATGTCTGATACAAGTTAACTTTGAAAGTAAACAAGAAACTGTCATGTCCATTGACGAATATATCGGTTCAATTGTCCTGTGCCATTCAAATCCACCTCAGTTCCACGCGCTGAAACTCAGGTCCAAGTACACACCCGCATTTTGCGCCAACGCTCCTCTCTCCTCATCCTCAGCAACACCAGCCATCCATTCAACTGCACCAACACAGACTGTCTAACAGCGCCGACATCTCTGCTGAACAAAATGGGGCTGTGAAAAAGGCTGGCAATTACATCTGCAAATGACAAGCGCCCCGCAGCTGCCAAGCAGCGACACTCGAATCGCACCAAAATTCCCTGTTCAAAATCAGTGCTGGTACACACATGCTGTCGACAAGGTGCAACCATCAAGTACAGATTTTTCTCCTTCGACGACTGTCTCAGCCAAAACGCTGACAACAGTTCAGAATGGGTCCACATGAAGGACAACAAAAAACATAACAAAAACAAATGACAAAAACAAAAAAAAACCAGCAGAGCTCTTGAAGAGTTCTTGAACTATGACACCATCTTGCTATTTTATTTTATTGAAATTTAATTTAATCTTTACTTAAACTATTTTTCTATTTTTAGCAGCAGACTCTCTGTTCCAGAAACAAATGTTCATGAAGATGAAAATGCCTGAGATTTGCTGTCGCCTTGACTGAAAAGAAAGAAAACTATGGGTTTATATATTACTGTGAAGCGGAATTTTGAGACTTGGACACTGGCTTGTGAATCGCATGACAACGAGCCTATGGCTTTTTCCGTGGCTGCTTGGTGGACTCCTGCTCCAAGAGGAAACAACCTAGATTGAAATGTATGTTTTTCAGTGAATTAACACTGAACAAATTACACACGTCACTATTTTCTGGAGGCCTAGCGTCTTCCTGTGACTTGTGACCACTCAGTTCATGTTAAAGTTCTTACTTAGCTTAGCATGCTGTAGCTTGCTGCCTGTGTTTCATCACAAAGTGCTGATCTGTAATGAGTGTGAGTCAACTGTGACGTGATTATTGTGGGAATTCCATCCATCCATTATCTGATCCGCTTATCTTCACAAGGGTCGTGGGCGTGCTGGAGCATATCTGAGCTGTCTTCCTGCAGTTGAGGAGGTACACCGCAAAGTGATTTTAAGCTAATCACAGCCACACATAA
>NW_017805631.1:1696967-1707920 GCF_001891065.2 Hippocampus comes
AAGATGGAGGACCTGGGGAGAAGGCCTCTCTTGGGGGTTATTAAACTGACCCGGGGTCAAAGGGGAGGAATGCATAACAACCCTTGTTTCGAGTGCTTCAACAGATGTGCAGGACACAGATTAGTTTCAATTGTCCTCATGGTAAGGCGAAATTCCTCAACAACACCTCCTAATGTTTTCCAGGTCTCACTGTGTGCCCACGCGAGCATTGAAGTCCCCCAGATGAACAAGGGAGTCCCCAGCAGGAGCGCTCTCCAGCACACCCTCAAAGAATTCCAAAAAGGGTGGGTATGCTGAGCTGCTGTTTGGTGTAAAGGCCTGCCCCACTAGCCGAAGGCGGAGGGAGGCAACCCTCCCCTCCACTCGTGTGAACCCCAACGTACAGGCACTGAGCCAGGGGGCGATGAGTATGCCCACACCTGCTCTCTGCCTCTCACCGTAGGCAACTCCAGAGTGGAAGAGAGTCCAACCCCTCTCCAACAAGAGAACTGGTAGCAGATTCCAGGCTGTGTGTGGAGGCAAGTCTGACTATCTCCAGTTGGTCCCGTTGGAAGTTCTCTGATTCACACACCAGCTCGGCTCCTTCCCTGCAAGAGAGGTGACAGTCCACGTCCCTAGAGATAGAGTCTGTAGCCAAGGATTTGACTGCCAAGGTCCCCGCCTTTGGCCGCCGCCCAGCTCACATTGCACCCACCCCTTTGGCCCCTCCCATCGGTGGTGACCCCATGGGAACAGGGACCCATGTTGCCTCTTCTGAGCCTGGTCGGCCCCATGGGTGTTGGCCCGGCCAACATGCACTCACCAGCAAGCCCCACCTCCAGGCTTGGCTCCAGAGAGGGGCCACCGTGACCCGCATCCGGGTAAGGTAAACTGATGTCCAAATATTGTACACAATACAGAACATTTAACATAAAATAACGATTATACAACAGAAGACAAAACATAAAACATCGACAGTGCAATTATGACTATTCCGAGGTACACCTTGTTGTTTGACGTGTTTTTTGATGAAAGAGGAGAGAATCAAAGTCTCCTTTCACCAGTGTTTCAGAGATGTCATGATCAGAGCATAAATGACGTCACACATGTCTGATACAAGTTAACTTTGAAAGTAAACAAGAAACTGTCATGTCCATTGACGAATATATCGGTTCAATTGTCCTGTGCCATTCAAATCCACCTCAGTTCCACGCGCTGAAACTCAGGTCCAAGTACACACCCGCATTTTGCGCCAACGCTCCTCTCTCCTCATCCTCAGCAACACCAGCCATCCATTCAACTGCACCAACACAGACTGTCTAACAGCGCCGACATCTCTGCTGAACAAAATGGGGCTGTGAAAAAGGCTGGCAATTACATCTGCAAATGACAAGCGCCCCGCAGCTGCCAAGCAGCGACACTCGAATCGCACCAAAATTCCCTGTTCAAAATCAGTGCTGGTACACACATGCTGTCGACAAGGTGCAACCATCAAGTACAGATTTTTCTCCTTCGACGACTGTCTCAGCCAAAACGCTGACAACAGTTCAGAATGGGTCCACATGAAGGACAACAAAAAACATAACAAAAACAAATGACAAAAACAAAAAAAAACCAGCAGAGCTCTTGAAGAGTTCTTGAACTACGACACCATCTTGCTATTTTATTTTATTGAAATTTAATTTAATCTTTACTTAAACTATTTTTCTATTTTTAGCAGCAGACTCTCTGTTCCAGAAACAAATGTTCATGAAGATGAAAATGCCTGAGATTTGCTGTCGCCTTGACTGAAAAGAAAGAAAACTATGGGTTTATATATTACTGTGAAGCGGAATTTTGAGACTTGGACACTGGCTTGTGAATCGCATGACAACGAGCCTATGGCTTTTTCCGTGGCTGCTTGGTGGACTCCTGCTCCAAGAGGAAACAACCTAGATTGAAATGTATGTTTTTCAGTGAATTAACACTGAACAAATTACACACGTCACTATTTTCTGGAGGCCTAGCGTCTTCCTGTGACTTGTGACCACTCAGTTCATGTTAAAGTTCTTACTTAGCTTAGCATGCTGTAGCTTGCTGCCTGTGTTTCATCACAAAGTGCTGATCTGTAATGAGTGTGAGTCAACTGTGACGTGATTATTGTGGGAATTCCATCCATCCATTATCTGATCCGCTTATCTTCACAAGGGTCGTGGGCGTGCTGGAGCATATCTGAGCTGTCTTCCTGCAGTTGATGAGGTACACCGCAAAGTGATTGCAAGCTAATCACAGCCACACATAAACAACCATTCACGCTCACAGTCACACTTGCCTGGAGAAAACCCACGCAGGCACAAGGAGAACAAGCAAACTCCACACAGGAAGGCCGGAACCTGGAATCGAACCTAAAATATTTGCACTGTGAGACGGACTGCTAATCAGTCTACTACCGTGCCTCCGTTGTGGAAAATATGAGTATGAATGAAAAACAAACAAAGAGCAGGCGAGAACTGGATTTTTTATTGTCCATCTCTCCATTGTCTGAATCGCTTATCCTCACAAGGTTCGCGAGCGTGCTGGAGCCTATTCTACCTGTCTTCATGCAGGAGGCGGGGTACAACCTAAACTAGTTGCCAGCCATTCGCAGGGCACGCATCCACGTACAACCATCCATACGCACATTCATAGCTCGGGACAATTTAGAGTGTTTCATTAATCTACCATGTATGTTTTTGGAATGTGGGAGTACCCGGAAAAAAACACGCAGACACGGGGAGAATCCTGGACCTATGAGCGGTGAGGTGGACGTAGTAATCAGTTGACCACTGTTCCATCCATCTCTTTTTAAAAAAATTATATTTGATGAATTTTTAACGAGTTCCCGTGTCCACTAGGCCATTAGAGCAGCCGAAACAGCCACAAGAGGCACTTGACCCGGCGAGAGAGAGAAAACACAACATCAGACAATGGCTTTTACAAAAATGAATATGAAAATATTGCTTTTACAGGAATGAGAACAGTGTTCAAGTACTGTACATCAGCCTTGGCAAACATGCGTTATTTATTGATGCGTGCTTATCACTGTCAAAAATTTACCAAAAAATAAAATTCAACTGGGCAGTGCGTGTGTGTGTGTGTGTGTGTGTGTGTGTGTGTGTGTGTGTGTGTGTGTGTGTGTGTGTGCATGGGGTGCGAAGAGGGTTATTACTTGAGAAATCGAAACAATAATCGATTCTAAAAAGATTTGTTTGTGACAGCCCCAGTTTGATATATTTTTTTCAAAAGCTGATCCTTTATTGCAGGTGTGCCCAAACTTTTTTGTCCCAAGGGCTACTTTTTGAGGAGCCAACCTCCGGAGATCTACCAGTCCAGTGTCAATGTCTAAACCCCCCGACACACACACACATAAACACTAAAATTCCCAAAGCCCGAGACATTTGGTTTTCCTACATAGAATGCCCAAAGGGCAGCCAAGTGACCGTTCTCATGCAAATGTGAAGAAAACCACCACATTCCATTTAAACAAGGTCGAGGAAGAGCCCCACCTTGCTGCATTTACAGAACGCGGCACATCTGACAAGTGTGCCGCGGGAAAATATCCAGTTTGTATGCCTGTGCAGTCTATCGCCCAGAAAGTAATCATGTAGTACCCTCCCATACTGCTAGGGAGCAGCAACAGCTAGCCAATTGCTTTGTTTTTAGACTCGTCACTAGAGACAAGCGAATTTGTGACACATGAATGCAGGACGACGGTGGAACAATAAATATGAAAGATTATAAAATACTTTTTACTTTGTGTTTATTTGATTCCAATTCCAGCTGTTATAATGCCATTCTTCAATGTTAAAAATGGTTATAGTAACAATATACGCCACCTTACCTCTCTGAACTCAACCGCCCCTCCACACCTGCCCGGTGCCTCAGGTCTGCGGACCAGACATTATTGGAGGTACCAAGAACTAGGCTGAGGCTCAGAGGGGATCGAGCCTTTTCCGTTGCTGGTCCCTCTCTCTGGAATGACCTCCCACTGAACATTCGGCAAGCCTCCTCGCTGCCCATCTGTAAAACTTGCCTCAAAACTCACTTGTATTCTTTGGCATTTGACTCAGCATGATTCAGATTTGTTCTTGGTTTTGCTGTTCGGTGCTTTCTACCGTCTTTGTTACCGATTTGTTGCTTTACTGTTGTATATGTTAGTTGTTCCATGTACAGCACTTTGTATGCAGCAATGGCTGTTTGAAAGTGCTCTATAAATACAGTTGAGTTGAGTTGAGTTGAAATATAACAAGTTAATTGTTAAAATAAGCGGGTTTTCTCACATTTTCAGCTAGTGGTGTGCCGTGAGATTTTTTTAAATGAAAGAAGTATGCCTTGGCTCAAAAAAGTTTGAAAAACACTGATCTCGGACACGCACCAAATTCCATTTGAACAAGATGGGGGAAGAACCCCACCTTGTGTTTTCGCAGGGAAATACGTGTCATAGCTCCTGTGTACCATTTTGAAATGCTGCCCCAGATTGGCTTTCTTCGGCAATGCCACCGTTGCATTGCAAATCAAAAAAAACAGGCTTTGAATGAGAACAAACAAAAAATAATCTTGCTCCCACTCAAGTTGAAAATGGTAGTTCTTGGCTCGTTTCTTCTCAGCAATGTTGACGTTTGGTGGTGAATGATGTCATCAGGGCGATGGCTAATATGCGATTTACTTGGGGGGATTTTTTTTTCTTTTGTAATTTTTATTTGTTGATGTTTTTTTTTTTAGTTTATTTTAGAAAAAGAAAAGTTTTACATTTACACCCAGCCCAGATTGTAAACCTGGCGGGATCAGACAGCAGCGGCTTTGGGGGAGGAGCCACAACAACACCCGGCGCTGCTCATTGAGAACGACTGTACATGCTTTCGCCACACAGACTCCAAAAGTCTCCAATAACACCAGAAAAAGTCGCTTGATTGCCACAAGTCACTTTTTAAAAAAAAGAGAGGGTCTGAATACTCACAAAATATAGTGTCAAAGTCGCTAAGTTGGCAACAGTGACTTCGTGTCATGACATTTAAAAAAAAAAGTTTTATTTATTTATTATTTTTAAAATTTTCCTACACACCTCGTGGTCGACTCGGGATCAGTCCGCGGTCGACCAGTCGGTTGGGCACCCCTGCTTTATTGTGTGTGCCTACGGGCTGAGAAGGTTTGTTCGCAGATGTGCTGTTTCAAGTATGAACGTGTATCACAGATTGGTGCATCAAACGTTCATACGCACAATTTTAGCACAAATTTGTGCCTATGTGCTGTTTGTAAATGGGGCCAAATGAGAGCTGGCTACAGACAAAAAGATGAGGGATTACTGAGTTTCCTAACTGTGCATTGTTCTGTGCCAGGCAGCAAGGGCATAAAAGATGACAGTCATGTGTGTTGGACTGTTAGAGGTTAGTGCATACAGCATTGATTTAGCTGGCACATAACTGGATATGGACCGTCAACATTAAAATGCAGAAAGAATCAGTCTGCTGATGCATAAAACTACCATGCAGAACACACTATGATGGGACATACACACACGTATAGACACGTTCTGAAAGACACATTCACATTTGGCTCAGTTCATCCAGAACATTCTCTGATGGCTTTATCATTTTCCCTGCTCCCATACACCCTGACAATCACTGCGTATGTGTGTGCATACAGAATCCTATTAATGGTGAATATTTAGATTTATGAGCGGATTATTAATTGCGGAAATGCTTCAAGTTATTCCCATTTTATGGGGTGGAAAGATAATAACCTAATAACTTTCCCCCTTGCATATACGTGTGGGAGGGGGAGAGTGGTGGTGTTAAGGACTAGGGGTAAAGCTGTCATTCTGGAGCTTCAGCATTTCTTCAGTAACAGTATGTATTTATTTTAAATTATTTTCCCAAATAAAACTCAAACTAAGAATGTGCATTATATCTCTTACATGTAGATTATGGTTCATTCAGGTGACAAAAGTTTCTATGTTTGCTAGGAAACCGATGTATGGAATCTTAATTTGTGTATTCTGACCAGGCCAGGTTCCAGCCAGTGTGGCACCCAAGGCAAGATTTATATCCACTATTGACGATTTACAGAGACAAAAAAAAAACAGAATGACATCTCATTTAATATTGCCTCTAATTTATAAGGTCATACAAGTTAAAATACATACTGTAACATTTTCTTTCATTCATGATCGTATCATTCCTGCGAAATAAATCATGCTAGTTACTTCCTATTTCAACATCTAATGGGCGAAATCAAAAGGACCAACAATTTGCCCTCCCTTTCTGCCCATTTTCCTTTCCTGTTGTTTGTCTTCCCCTCCTCCCATTTACTGTGCTCTGGAGAGTTTTCGTAATTTTGACATGCCTACAAAGTTCTCTTGGATCACATTAATACAATGGCCCCTCTCCCCAGTGAGAGCGAGCAGTATTACCAATCACCTGGAGGAGGGAGTATTTGGTCGTAGTAATATTAGTAGGGCATTGCTTTAAATATGTATCCATGGTTAGCTGTTATGTGTTTCGGGTTGGTTCTCAAGTTACTGTAAATTTGCTCCACTTCCCCACTTGAGATTTATTCATCCACAAAAAATATTGTCTGGATTTTACTCAATGATCAAGCAACAATTTCCTTTTTTTTTTCTTTTAGTTTATCATTTAGTCGTCTGACACAACTTCAAAATGTTTCATTACTTACATTACATTCCTAACACAGATATCATGATAGAGCAGGGGTGTCAAACTCATTTTTGTCGCGGGCCACTTTTGAGTTACGTCTTCCCCCGGAGGGCTGTTATGACAGTGAAAACATAAAAATGTTTAATCGCATTATCACATTATTACTTATAAGGGTAACAAAATTATTGCAAAATCTCAACGTCATTTATGACGCATGACAATTTGACATTTTCGGTACATTTTTTTTAGCAAGGATCATGCAAGTTGACACACGTGATTTTCTTTCAGGGGGCCACATAAAATGATGTGGCGGGCCAGATTTAATCGCATAATCTCATCATTACTTGTAAGGGTAACAAAATTATTGCAAAATCTCAACGTCATTTATGACACGTGAGAATTTGGCATTTTTGGTACATTTTTTTAGCAAGGATCATGCAAGTTAACATGTGATTTTCTTTCAGGGTGCCACATGAAATGATGTGGTGGGCCGGATCTGGTACCCGGGCCTTGGGTTTGACACCTATGCTAGAGGATCAATGAAAGAGCTGCCACCCAACAAAAAGAATAAAAAGGCTCACTTGTTCAACTATGTTAGCCCACCATCATTATTCCCATCTTATGATATAATTTCCATATAGGTCATATTGTATATCAAATCATCCTCATAAATACCAGCATCATCTGATCATGAATGCATCTTTAAACAACGTTCCAATTGCGGGATGGTATTACATTGGGCTTTGGACCTTACATTGTCAACAAAACAAATAAACAAATATGCTGTCTCGAGCCTGTCTACTATTAATTAGCCCTGGCACAGCTCAGGTCACCTCCAGTCTGTCACCATTTTAGACAGTGCTTCAACAGCCAATTATCATAAATTCCTGTTCGCCCAGGCAATTATCAGTAACGATGAAGCCCTATACGTTTCTACTGTTGTAATTAAGCCAATGTGTTGCAAATTACCATAATGTGAGTGGGAGGTTTTATGCTTGTTAGTATGGTCATTTCATTCAATTAGCAGCATCATTAACAAGGTGTCTCTGTTGTAGCAAAGTTAATGCGAGATGAGGCAATGGCTGGGTGATTAGCTCAGACAAACATGACAAGGAGTATGTCATTGAGCTCAGGATTGTGTGTGTGTGTGTGTGTGTGTGTGTGTGTGTGTGTGTGTGTGTGTGTGTGTGTGTGTGTGTGTGTGAGTGAGCAAGATATAGTCTACTTATTTGTGTGTGTGTGTGTGTGTGTGTGTGTGTGTGTGTGTGTGTGTGTGTGTGTGTGTGTGTGTGTGTGTGTGACGGAAATGTATTCAACTTATTTCAGTGTCTTGGGGGATTCTGAGAGTTTGCATTTATATTCCTGTACACAAAACATTTCTGCAGCTTCTAATTGTCATTCACAGAGACAACACAAGATGGTTATTTAGTATTTTTTTTCACTTGAATTTCAAAATGGGAGTCTTAGATCACAAGGACAACAAAGCCAAATCACCTCAACTGTGTTTGTAGAGCACTTTAAGCAAGAACCGCTGTACACAAAGTGACGTACATTGAGTAAAAATAAGTAATACAGCAAATGATAAAACAATAAATTAATAACAGACATGCTTGTGGAGGCTCTCAGTCGTACAGGAAAGTTCCATCGTAGAAAGGGTTCTGTCAGTCGTCATCTGTACCTGTGGGTAAAAAACAAAAAAGGACGTTTCGCTTCTCTCACAGAAGCTTCGTCAGCGGTAGACAACCCTGAAGTCTCCGTGAAGACTCCGGGAAATTGCTCTGCGCTAAAAAGCTGAGCGTGGCCGATTTGAGGACTGGGTGGGGATGGTTAGTCACGCCCCTATGGTGAAGAGGCCCATTGATTTCTAAATTCCCTATCGTTGGGTCTTGATTAGGCCTATTGTTTGGGCTAGGGCTGAATAGCTACTTTCAGTTAGCCTGACTTACTGTTTATTTGTAAACAAATA
Source organism: Hippocampus comes (assembly GCF_001891065.2). Classification (NCBI taxonomy): domain Eukaryota; kingdom Metazoa; phylum Chordata; class Actinopteri; order Syngnathiformes; family Syngnathidae; genus Hippocampus; species Hippocampus comes. The sequence goes on from NW_017805631.1 coordinate 1,705,584, forward strand.
AACAATAAGTACCATTTCATTCGATCTGCACTCACTGACAAGAGGATAAAATTTAAATTTTGTCAACAACAAACACGGTTGCATTTGTTTTGACGAAATCTGTTAGCAGGGATAAACTACAAAAATTTAGAACCTTTCTTTCTGGAATGTTAATGGTCAAACAAATGGTCACAGTATTGTAAGTGAAAATGTGATAAAGCATCAGAGCAATTGGGGGTGTCGGTCCAAATGTTTCGTTTTGGTCATGTCATGTATGGTCTTCGGTGTTCGCAAAATTATTAAGTTGCTGTTCCCTTCAAAGCTACCAATGGCGCGTGTGTTGTCACAACCAACATAAGCTGTGTAAGATTTTCTAGCTAAGTACACTGAAACAAAGCGTAACGTTTGGAAATCAATTCATACAATATTTTGCAAATTTATAAAAATGTTTTAAATGCAGACCTGTGCTTTTGATAATGTTTAGGGCATCAGAGAAGGCCTTGAAAGCGTGGATGGAATGCCACTGGTTTTAAACAGTATGAAATAGAAAACTCAAATGTAGACTAAGTTATGAAATAATTTTTATTTTTATTTATCAAATACCATCATGTGCAGGTTTTGCCTACCTGAGGGAAGGTTTATTTCATCTTGCAAGTCTTCTTTTCCCCTCAGGGGTCGCTACAGTGAATCAGTTGCCTCCATCTAACTCTGTTTTGTGCAGCCTCTTCTCTCACACCAGCTACCTTCATGTCCACTTTCACTCCATCTATAAACCTCCTCTTTGGTCTTCCTCTCGGCCTCTTGCCTGGCAGTTCAAGACTCAGCATCCTTTGACCAATATATTCACGCTTTCTCCTCCAAACCATCTCAGTCTGGCCTCTCTGACTTTCTCTCCAAAACCTCTAACATGAGTTGACCCTCTAATGTATTCATTCCTGATCACTCCCAAAGAGAACCTCAACATCTTCATCTCTGCTATCTCCAGCCCTGCCTTCTGTCGTTTCTTCAGTGGCACTGTCTCCAGTCCAAAGAGCATGGCTGGTCTCACCGCAGTTTTATACACCTTTCCTTTCATCTTAGCTGAAACTCTTCTATCGCACATCACACCTGACACTTTTCTCCAGCTGTTCCAGCCTGCCTGCACATGCTTCTTCACCTCTTTTCCACACTCTCCATTGCTCTGGACAGTTGAGCCCAAGTACTTAAAATCCTCCACCTTCTTTATCTCTTCTCCCTGTAACCTCACTCTTGTAATTGGGTCCCTCTCATTCACATGTACTTCGTCATGCTGTGATTGACCTTCATTCCTCTGCTTTTCAGGGCAAACCTCCACATCTCCAGTTTCTCCTCCACCTGTTCCCTGTTTCCTGTCTAACCTCATCTTTCAGCCTGTCCATCACCATAGCGAATAAGAAGGGGCTCAGAGCTGACCCCTGGTGGAGTCTGTTGGGGGAAGAGCGGCCTCCTCTCCCCCGCGTGTTCGTTGAATTTTGGACGAGGAGAATGTTGGTAATCTAAATAAAGGCTGGAGTTGATGAAGAGTTCTTTCGAAGCTTTTAATAACAGAATATTCCGGGCACCCATGAATTACAGACAATGGCTGTGTGTCACGAGTGCGAAGCAGGAAGAGATTCACATCATTTTTATACCATCAGAAGGGCGGTACCGAGACACAAATTGTGATATCATAACTTTCGTTTCTCCTCAACCGATTCTCAGCTTGGCGCATTCCAAAGTTTGTGCGTCTTCAGTAGGGAGTATTCCAATTCTAGGTGATGATTGTTACAAGGACGCCAAGCTACACTGCGGGCATGGGAAAGTTATACAGCATGACGAAATATGAGCAGAATATAGACTTCATTCCCCCTCTCAGACTCGTAAGAGTCCGACACCTGAAATGGTTTAAATAAAGGTATCAGCAACATCATCGTCCCAGGCGGCTGGCGCAACGTCAAACAAGAGTTATATGGAAAGATCAGATGTCAACATCTTATTAGTAGAACAAGACGCAAATGCATGCAACAATGACCACATGTTGATCGTTAAGGGATGTGCCTGTCCATGGTGTATCAGATGTCCTCCGGAGCGGGGTCATGAATGAATCGACGAAAGTGTAGTGTAGCGGAGTTGGATGAATGACCAGGAAGGGGCTGTTGTAAGCGTGAGCGGGAATGTCATGGAGAGATGGTGAGAAGGGTGGGGTTGTGGCTCATCAATGATGAATTGAACTATATCGGTTGTTTTCTTCAGGACCTTAGGGTAGACTACCTGGTCCCAGGTTGATTTTCACTGGGGTTATTTTGCCCGTATACCGTGAAATCAACCTCTGTTGAATGGTGTCACCAATAGGGGGCAGCT
>NW_017805631.1:1709378-1710716 GCF_001891065.2 Hippocampus comes
TTTTTTTTAGATAATCTAGATCACTGGTGTCAAACTCAAAGTCTGGGGGCCAGATCCGGCCCGCCACATCATTTTAGGTGGCCCGTGAAAGCAAATCAAGCGCGTCAACTTCCATGATCCTTGTTAAAATTAGTACCGAAATCTCAAATTTGAACATATAGCAAATAATGTCGAGGTTCTGTGATAATCGTGTAATCCTGTTAATACTCACTCAAACCGTCGTACCGGCCCAACGAAGGAAGATGCAACCGCAAAGCGGCCCTCGGCAAAAATGTGTTTGACACCCCTGGTCCAGATCTGTTAGCAAAATGTAGGCTATCCTTCAAAAATACATCCCCTCTCTCATGTGCTGAAGGAGAACACAAATATCAGAAAAAGAAGATCAGTGCAGTTGTCCATATGTTATTGTGAACATACAGTATAACAGAAAATGGGGACATGTAATCATCGATATTCTAGCATGTCGACAGAAACACACAGATGACAATGTACGTCAATCAGTGTGGTCAGCAACATTTCAGAGAGTTACAATGTTTCCTTTTCATGCTCTCCGGCAATCTCATTTTTTTTTTTAAGAGTTTCTTGCATAAAATCAGCTAAATTAGTTAATACAACCAAATAATATGATTACATCCATATATCTTTTTTTATAAATTAGACATGTAATTCCACAAATTATATAACCAAATTAGCTTAGTATATTTTAACTAAATCTATGCATAGTTCCCAGGGCCTGTGTGTTTCATTCATGCATTTCTTCAACTGAATTATAACCATAGAATTAATACTCCTCACCAATCCTGCAGATTGGACGGCAGGAGCAATGGCGTCTCAAATCAATATGAAGCATGAATGCTTCATTTCATCAATGACTCTGTTTACACAATGTGTTCTTGATATAGGTTAAAACAGTAGGTTGTATAATGTTCCCGAACCAGAGACACCATTCCCCCTGCCAACGCGAGAGGTAATCCATGACGTAAAAAGAATTTTGGGCAAAATGGGTTCACTGTCAGTGCTGACATAAACCCCATCTTGCAATGTAGTCCCCCTCTTATCTTTGTTTAGTGATTGGAATTTGTTGCCGCATATTAAATAGAATTCAATTTGTAACATGTTATCCTGTTGATTACAGTCAGTAATTTCTCCCCCCAAAAATTTAGATGCTGCATCTTTTGTTATTTTATTATCAGCGCTTGTTGTGTGCGCTGTGCACTTACGTATCCCAAATTGATGTGGTAACTGAGCAGCATTTGTCTTTCAGATGTGATTATTTTTCTTTTCTTCAGCCAATTCCTGACAATCTGTTTACATGTCAAACAAACCAACAAACAAACA
>NW_017805631.1:1711638-1727734 GCF_001891065.2 Hippocampus comes
TCTTGTCTACAATAACACCCCCGCCCTTTCTTTCCCAAGTCTCCTGTCTATGTCCCCCTCACACACAGGACATGTTTTACGCCTGCATACTCACACACATACACCATCAAGTCAATGTCAAACAAGTCGCTCTCTCTTTCCGCATCCCTTCAAAATAAGACTTCCCTGCAACAGGAAGAAACAAGAAAATGTCCACTATACTTACAATTAAGCAAACAATATAGTCTTATACAGTTCCTATGTAATCCTGCAGGTGCACTATTTTATGTGTTTTTAGCTGGCCAGCAAAATCATGATATTATCCACATATTTAGACGTCATATATTGGAAGGACATTGGCTCTTTCCGAACTTTCTGTCCATATACATTAATTTCTGATAAGAATCCTTTTCATCTGCAATTCTATACCTTTTCACTGATTTGTATCCCCATTCTGCAAATTTTCGGATGAGGTAGCAAACCTCCATTCACAGTTACTCATACACTCTTTGTCACTGTTCTCTCTCTCACTCACTTGTCCTCTCTCAGGCCCACACGCTCTCACACACACACATACCATGCACTTATCACTTGATCACTCAGTAACACTCGCTCGGAATGGTTTGGTATTTGTCGCAAATCGAACCATTCACTTTCCCTAACAAACTCTCCCTCCATTTTGGTAAAATGTTCGAACTTTTATTTCCTCAAAGGTATTTGATACTTAATCAAACAAAAATACCCGATCCTTAATTTAGCAGGAGTACTCGATACTCTTTTACAGAAGTACCTGATCCCCAATCGTCATCGAAGAACAGCGTACTCGATTCTTTCAAAAGTGCTCGATCCCTTCTCTCAAAAGTGCTTGAATCTCTATATTCCTTAATTTAGCAAAAGCACTTGATCCTCCTTTACAGAAGTACCCGGTCCCGATCGAAGACGAGGGTACTCGAATCTTGATTCCACAGGTGTTTGATTCTTTTATTCTTATTTATTTGTGTAACACCCGATCCTTTTTCTCCAACTATTTTAATTATTTAATATTTATAATCTTTCCTAAAATGAGATTACCATTGCGCATTTCACTGTTCATCCAGCCACAATTTATCTTTTAGAATATAAATTCAAGACGTAATTCTTACCTCGATCTCAGCCCACAGACAGAAGATCAATTTAGAGGATAAATGTCCTCTTACCTCGTCAATTGTGGGCGCCCGATGTTCTGTCTGTTGGCAGAAACCTCAGTCCGAAATCACGTCGGGGGCCACCAAATGTTGGGGGAAGAGCGGCCTCCTCTCCCCCGCGTGTTCGTTGAATTTTGGACGAGGAGAATGTTGGTAATCCAAATAAAGGCTGGAGTCGATGAACAGTTCTTTCGAAGCTTTTAATAACAGAATATTCCGAGCACCCACGAATTACAGACAATGGCTGTGCGTCACGAGTGCGAAGCAGGAAGAGATTCACATCATTTTTATACCATCAGAAGGGCGGTACCGAGACACAAATTGTGATATCATAACTTTCGTTTCTCCTCAACCGATTCTCAGCTTGGCGCATTCCAAAGTTTGTGCGTCTTCAGTAGGGAGTATTCCAATTCTAGGAGATGATTGTTACAAGGACGCCAAGCTACACTGCGGGCATGGGAAAGTTATACAGCATGATGAAATATGAGCAGAATATAGACTTCAAGTCCCACCTCCATCTTGAATTCCTCCATTACACCTTACAGCACACGTAACCCCTGTCTTACAGGAGTTACGTGTCATCATACCTGTCCTGCACCTCACTCTAACATACTTCTCTGTCATGCCAGACGTCCTCATAGAATACCACACTCTGGGCACCCTGCCATATGCTTTCTCTGGATCAACAAAGACACAATGCAGTTCCCTCTGACCTTCTCTGTACTTCTCTATCAACATCCTTAAAGCAAATACTGCATCTGTCGTACTCTTTTTTGGCATGAAACCATACTGCTGTTCAGAAATGCTCACTTCTGCTCTTAGTCTAGCTTCAACTACTCTTTCCCATAGTTTCATTGTATGGCTCATCAACTTTATTCCTCTGTAGTTACTACAACTCTGTACATCTCCCTTGTTCTTAAAAACCGGCACCGGCACGCTTCTCCTTCATTCCTCAGGCATCTTCTCATCATCTAAGATCTTGTTGAACAACCCAATCAGAAACTCCACTGCCACCTCTCCTAGACACTTCCATACCACATAGGTAAATCATCAGGTCCGAGTGACTTTCCACTTTTCGTCCTCTTTAGTGCCCTCCCCACTTCATCCTTGCTAATCTCTGCTACTTCCTGGTCCACAACAGTCTTCTCTTCTACCCTTTGTTGTTTCGCATTTTCCTCATTCATCAACTCTTCAAACTACTCTTTCTATCTTCCCATCACAGTACTGGCACCTGTCAATATACTTCCATCCCTATCCTTAATGACTCTAACCTGCTGCAGGTCCTTAACATCTCTGTCTCTCTGTCTCGCCAACCTGTATAGATCAGGCTTTCCCTCCTTGCTGTCCAGCCTGGCATACAAGTCATCGTAGGCCTCGTTTGGCCTTCGCCACCTCTACTTTCACCGTGCGCTGCATCTCCCTGTACTCCTTTCGACTCTCTTTGGTCCTCTCAGTGTCCCGCTTCTTCTGAGCTAACTTCTTTCTCTGGATACACTCCTGCACTTCCTCATTCCGCCACCATCTTATCTACTTTCCTTCCAGATGATACACCAAAAACTTTCCGACCTGTCTCCCTGACCACATGAGCTGTAGTTGTCCAGTCATCTGGAAGCACCTCCGGACCACCCAGTGAGGAGTAAAATGAGGCTGAAGAAAAAAAAAACCTTTATCCAGTCAATTTCAATCATGACTGAAGGGCATGCTTTCAATTTCACCCTCTCAGACCACGGAAAATGTGCACAATATAAAAAAAACAATTGAACCTGATTTGTATTTACATTTTGTATTTTCATATTCTCCTTATTTAAAGCATTTGAAAAGTTTATTTGGGACATTTGGTTAACGGAGTGGAAAATAAAAATGTGACAAAAACAAAGACTGGAATGCAAGGTGAGCACACATGATGCCGTGTAATTATTGTCACACATAAATATTGCTCTCTGCCAAAGCCACCGCTACGAGCAGATCCAGCATTGTCCAGGCTTTGCGCTGTCCACTCATCATAACCAACCAAGTAAAGTAGCCTTGATGCTTTTAGTGAATATGTCATACTCGTGAATTGTAAACACATAACCATCCATGTGTTTGCAATTCACATGAGTTCAGGCAACCCAAGCTGCTTTTGTTACCAATGCATGATACGGAAGTGATCACACTTTAGCTGGCTATGTGAAAAATAGTCAGAGCTTCCTGCCTTGCTTTTACTTCAGATGATTTTTTTTTTTTTAAAAGGTGAGTGTATATTTCAGTGTGTCCTTGGTGACCACTGAAGCTGTGTTCCGCTTGGCCAGCTGGTACTCATCAGCTGCCTCCAGAGACCCACAGGATATTAAAGCCTGATAGGACTTCTTCTGCTTGACGGCATCCCTTAGTGCAGGTGTCCACCAGCAAATTGGGGGGCTGTGGCCATGACAGGCACCAACCACCTTATGGCCACATCTCCAATCGCCCACTTCAACACTAAAGGGGCGGAACATGGTCCACTGTGACTCAATGACCCCCGCCTTCCCCGGGATGTGAGAAAAGCTCTGCCGGAGGTGGGAGTTGAAACTCCTTCTGACAGGGGATTCTGCCAGACGCTCCAAGCAAACCTTCACAATATGTGTGGGTCTGCCAGGTTGGATTTGAATCTTCCTCCACCATCGGAGCTGGCTCATCACCAGGTGGTAATCAGTTGACAGCTCCGCCACTCTCTTCCCCTTCGTGTCCAAAATTTGCGTCCGCAAATCCGATGGTACTCCGGTTTCCTCCACATTCTAAAAACATGCATGAGAGGCTGATTGAACACTAAGAATTGTCCCGAGGTGTAAGTGTGTGTGCGGGGTACACCCAGCTCAGGGTTTACCCCGCCTCCTCTTCGATGACAGCTGGAATAGGCTCCAGCACAGCCTGCAACCCTTGTGAGGATAAGCGGATCAGAAAATGGATGGATGGATTGATAATCTCATGAATGATTTCAACGCTGTTCTGTTAAATACCCTCGACTCCATAGCACCATTAAGCTTTAATATCGTCCACAGAGGGTTACAGGTAAAAGCCATACACTTCACACACTCATGCAGGAAGCTTGAATGCAAATGGCATGCAACTGAACTTCAGGTCTTCCGTCAGGCATGGTGCAATATCTTGCTGACATACAAAGAAGCTCTCGTTTTAACCAAATCGAATTATTTCTCCAGAATAATCTGTCTTAATAAACTGATTATGGTGAAAAGGCACCCTGCCATTGTCTGACAGCCAGCTCAGGGTGGACACCACTTACTGCCTGAAGTCGGCTGGGGTAGGCTCAACCACACCCGTGACCCTTCTGAGGATACGCAGATTAGAAAATGGATGGATGACAAAGAGGGCATTAAGGCTGATAATTCTCTGACAAGTTTATCTTATTTAAAAACTGCACTGTACCAGCAGCGTTTAAGACCGCTGTCATCCGCTCTCTACTAACCCCTACTCGACCAAACCTCAACCCAGAGAGTCTCTGTAATTATAGGCCGGTTTCAAATCTTTCATTCCTTGTGAAAATTCTTGAAAAATATCATTTGGCCGTTAACAATCAATTTGAACTTCTTCAGTCAGGATTTATAGCCAAGCACTCTAGTGAAATGGCCATTGCTCAAGTGACGAACGATCTTCTCCTAGCTATGAACTCCCACACCGCATCAATCCTATTATTATCAAGTATCAAGTACAACTTTATTGTCAAATGTTAACATACAGCACAGATGAAATTTCCTCCCTCTTAAACAGACAACAGACAACAAGAGGAGCCGCTGTGGGTGCCCGCGCCACCATCAAAAGAACACTTAACATAAAATGACAAAATAATACAACACAACACATAAAAACAGACAGTCGTGCCATCTTAACCACTTTTCCTCCTTTCACTTTGTTGCTTGAAGCAGTAATAGATGAAAGAGGAGCGAATCAATCAAAATGTCCTTTTCACCAGTGGATCAAAGACGTCATGCTGGAATGTGCACACGTCTGCTCCAAGCTAAGCTTGAAAGCAACAAGAAGCTGTAGCATCCATTAACGAAAATTAACTGTCCCATGTAAACGACACCCAGTTCCACATACGCATCGGCGCTCTGCGCTGCCACTCCTTTCTTCTCATCGTCGGCTCCTCAAGCCATGCATCCATCCAGCCGCAGATTAGCACCGACCTTTTTGCTGAACAAATGCTGCCCATTTCAGGCGCAAGACACAAGCACCCCGGAGCTGTCCAGCAACGACAGTCAAATGTCGCAGACATTCCTCCCAATCAAAATCAGTGCTTGTACACGCGTGCCGCCGAGAAGGCGCCACCACCAAGCACAGATTCTTCTTCTTTGACGACTGTCGTGGCCAAAAATGCCGAAAACAGTCCACATCAGGTCCACACGACGTAACAACAAACACAAAATGACAAAACAAACCACAAAACATTACTTCATTTTAGTGCTGCTTTTGATACCGTTGATCATAACATACTATTAGATGCCTAGAAATGTGTGTTGTATTTCAGGCTCAGTACTTGCTTGGTTTAGTTCTTGCCACTGAGAGAGGGTGCACCATGTAATTCACATCATTGAGCTGTGTCAGTTTTGTAATGTTACACGCAGGGTCCTGCAGAGATCAGTATTTGGACCTCTATTATTTAGCATCTACAGACTCCACTCTGTGATATTATATATAAATATAAAAATAGTTTTCACTCTTATGCCGATGATACCAATTATATATGCCTGTAGAAATAAATGCACACAATTGCTGTAATCTAGAGGTGTGTTTTGCTGAGATTAAACAATGGATGTCTCAAAATATTTTGCTTCTTTACCTCGATAAAACCGAGCTGTTGATCATCCACCCTGCTCATTATGTTCACGAGTCTTGATAAATGTACCATACCCAAAGTGATTCAGCAACAGATCTCAGTGTTGTATTTCATTTGCTCTCTTTTCAAATGCACATAAAGAATATGACTAGAACTGAGTTCTTTCATTTCCTTAACATTGGTAAGATCTGTCCTTTTCTACCTACTCGTGACGCAGAAATCATAATTTTTGTGTTTGTTATGTCTCACCTCGACTATTGTATCGTATTGCTCTCTGGTTCCTTAGATGTCTAGTATTAAATCTGCAGTCATTTTCAGCGAGACTCCTGACAAGGACGAGAAAGTTTGATCATATTACTCTTACTAGCCAATTTACATTGGCTCTTGGTCAACTTGAGACGCTATTTCAAGGTTTTCCCTACTGAATTATAAAATATTACACAGCTTTGTTCCATCATGAAATCTTCGTTCACAAATACTCTAGCCCTTTAGTGATGCTGAGAGTAAAAAAGAAGTTGTTTTCTCTTGCCACCTCCTTGGATTCTGCTCTGACTGATCTGGACAAGGTCTGAGGTGGACCATTTCCTCGGAGGCGCTACTATGGAGATTTCCTCATTGACCAACCTTGAGGATGAGCCACTTCTCCAAAGGCATCCTCCTGCAGCGCTTCATCTTATTAAATTGACAGTTCCATTATTCAATCAAGATGGCGCCATAGTTGGCAGCCATCTTCGAGAACTCTTCAAGAGATTTTCTTTTTTTGTTGTCTTTGTTTGTCATATGGTGTTTTCAGCATTTTGGCCATGACATTCATCGAAAAAGAATCTGTGCTTGATGGTTATGCCTTCCTCAGCAGCACACGTGTACCAGCACTGATTTTAATGGGGAGGAATGTCTGCGCTATTTGACTGTTGCCGCTTGACAGCGCTTGTGTTTTTTTGCGTCTGTAATGGGCAACATTTTTCACAGCCCCGTTTTGTTTGGCAGAGATGTCGGCGCTGTTGGACAGTCTGCCTTGGTGCGGCTGGATGGATTGCTCCTGGAGCTGAGGATGAGGAAAGAGGAGCGCGCAGATGCGTATTCAGACCTGAGAGTTGGTGCTTGGAATTGAAGCAGATTTACATGGGACAGGAGAAGTGAACCAATCTCTTTTTTTGTCAATGGACGCTACAGCTTCTTGTTTACTTGAAAATTTAGCTTGTAGCAGACGTGCACATTTTTAGCATGATGTCTCTGATCCACTGGTGAAAGGACACTATTATTCTCTCCTCTTTCATCTACAACTGCCTCAAACAAGAAGGCATATGCTCGAATATGCTTGTGATTGCATGACTATCCATGTCTTATGTTATGTGTTTTGTCATTTTACTGTATTTTGATATTTTATGTCAACTGTTCTGGACAGCACTTTGTTACAGCTGCAGCTGTTGTGAAAGCAATGTATTTATAAAGATGTATCGTACTGTATTGTATCTCACATTTGATAACACCAACATTTGTTGAATGTTACCGACTCGGCATCCAATGCTGCCTGGTCACGCTGGAATGGGAATTCTCCCATCTGCGACCCTTACCCAAGGTTTTTCTCCTTTCCCCAGATGGGGTTTTCTGAGTTTGTCTTGGTCCTCTTGGGGTTTAAGATCAGAAGATGTCGTTAATCCTGTATTTGCTAACTTTGGGCCTGTGAAGCTCTTTGAGAGTTTTCTGTGATTAAATAAATGAAAAAATTTGGCTCGACTTGACATCCTAGACTACACACGCTATTTTGTTTCTGATTGATCTTAATGCAACATGACATTCTATCTCTCCAAACTTTAAACACAAACCGATTTGCAATGTAGGAAACCTTCCTCATGGGAACCTTTAAAGTGTTCATAGAGCGCAGTCTTTCATTGTGAGGTTATAACCTGCCCCCATCACGTGAGTATTCACCAGCCTCGACAGTTGGTTATAACACTATTATACATTCATAAAACACCCTTCTTAGCTTCCTAGATCAGATGAAATCCGTCACTTGAAGTGAATAAGCGCTTTCAAACCATTAAAACATCTCAGTAGTGATGACCAAAAGCAATGCAGCAGCAAAGTCTAAGCAGCCAATCACACAAGCATACAGTTTGCAGTGATGTCATCATGCATGCTCCTCACTTCTGGGTAGTGTAATAGATGTAGTAGACAGCACGTGAGATATTGCTTTGAATATGGATGGAAGAGGTAGTGAACACTGTTGTGGTGGTGGGGGTGATGCACACTTTGTGGCAGTAGTGATCACTGGAGACTTGACACAAGGGCTGTGATTTATTTGACAAAGTTGAATTATTTTACTGATTAAAAATCTGTCAATCTGTCACAAGTGGCTCTTTGGGTAACAGTATAGGAAATTAAGGCAGGAAATAATACAATGGCACATGTGCAAAGAATCAAATAGTTGAACAAAATGTATGTGGTTGTATGTTTTGCACAGTGTGTGTTATTTGGTGTGTAAAATTGTGGTACCTGCTGATAAATGGCTGGCTCATTCGTGAACTTATCTCTTTAAATGTTGTAGCGGTGAGGGATGACATTATTTATCCACAGGATAACTTGCTACCATGACGGCACCTCACAAACCTACCTATTTACCAGATGGCCTGATAGTGTCTCTGCATGGCCATGTATGCACACACGCACACACACACACACACACACACACACACACACACACACACACACACACACACACACACACACACACACACACACACACACACTCTAGGAGGCGATGTGGAGAAAACAGACTGTGGGCAGTTCCCACCACCATGCACAGCACTACAACGGGACTAGGGGGGGCTATAGCCCCATCAGAAATCGGTACATCCGCCCACCTCCCCCGCCCGATTTATTCATTTAAATGTAAAAACATTAAAAAAAAAGTTCAGAAGCAAGTAGCAATTCTGTTCCAATACAATTTCTTTTCCCATATCTGTGCTGCAGCTGTAACATGTCTGTTTGTGAAGACAGGGAGCGGTGGGGTGAGTCTTTCAGTTAATTGCGCATTAGCGGCACGCTCTGAAATAACCTCCAAGCGCATATGCACTGGTTCACTGAGACCGCTCAAGAACAAAGAGTGTTGCCTAAATTTGTTTTTTGGCTATTGAGAGTAAAACAAAACTGCACTAAACACTAGGCAGGAGTCACGGTGCGCCAGTGTTGGGTGGGTTCAGAAATTAATGGGAGCAGAGCGCACTCTACCTCTTCGAACACATGCACTCTCAAAGTAGTACAAATGCATCAGAGTGAATTTCCAAACATGCCTTAGGTTAGGGTTAGCTAGTTTGCAGTACATGTCAGCAATGGATCGCTCTGTTTAAAAAAAAAAATCTCCCCAATCTCCCATTCAATAACAAAGAAGGTGATTGGAAAAATGAGTCCAGTCCAACTCCGAAAGGAGAACCAGCCACAGCTCGTGAGTGTGGAGACTTCAAAATAGTGTTCGACAAAGACTTTTATTTTAAAAAACGAGAGAACCTATCAAGTAAGTGAAGTAATGAAAATCCGTTTTTTTTTTTCTTCTAAGCATATCGGTCAAGCTCACGCCTTAGCCAAGAGAGAAAAAACTCTGATGCCGTGCCTGCCCACCACTGATATACATATGCTTTCCCGACTGAAACACATTTAAAAAAAAAATAATACAGCTACTTGCACTCATCTAACAAAGATCCTCACCACAGAGCAGCCCCTCTCTTTTCTTATCTTATCACATCTTTACAGAGAGAAAAAAGGAATGATCAAATTGCTATTTTCCAAAGCATCCTACAGGTTGTGTTTGCGTGTGTATGTGTGTTCATGTGTTTGCGTATGTGTGTGCTTAAGCAAAAGATGGAGTTAAGTTGGCTGGAGGGATTTAAGGAATCATGTAAAATGGATAGGGCAAGAGACCAAACATTTACCGTATGCGACCTGCTACACACACACACACACACACACACACACACACACACACACACACACACACACGGGGTCGGATATTCATTTTCACACCTGGAATTTCATGGCTCAGACAAGCCCACTAGTTAATAACATTTGAATCCAGATGTATCATCTTACCCTAATTAGTGTATCAAATTAAACCAGTTTACCATTCCCTCCAGCATCGATATTCATGTTGTATTAATTTTGCATTTGATCAAAAATCAAAATTACAGCTGAATGTGCTTACACGAGTGTGAGAACATAAAATGGAGTGAAGGATAAAAAGTGAATCAAAAGGCAAGTGTCCATAACATGAGATAAAACAATCTTAAGTCAACAACAATTAGGCACCTACCATGGCGCTTTCTGTTAGTGCCCTTATTTGCATCACGCCACTCCCGATTGACTAATTAGTGGACTGTTGCAAATTGCACGATGATGTTGACTTCACAATTTCAGCAAAGTAGCAGCTATGTGGAAAAATGTCGCTGAGCTTTGGGTCACCAACAATTGTTAACCGCAAGGGTAGCCAGGCAGAGTGACCAAGACGCCTTTCGCTTGAACCACCGTTCATACAATTTTCCCAAGAGGGTGTGCCTTTGTGTGTGCGTGCGTGCGTGCGTGCGTGTGTGTGCGCGCGCGCGCACTCCATTATTGTCTCCAGGTATGGGGTATGGGTAAATGGTCTGTGAGGACAATCTCGGTGTTATCAACTGCATCCGTCAGATTAGGTGTATTTTGTCTTTCTATTTTGAGTATCCCTTTGATGTGCATATGCCGCCTTTTGCTGTCTGTAAACAGTCGTCCTGGTGTGGAGGCTCTTTGAAGTGTCGATTGTGACCTCCAGTCCAGGGGTCTAGCTTGGAACCCCCTTGCTCCTGGCACCTTGCCGGCACCCCCTCTTCCTCAACCACACCGAGCACAGTCTCTCATTTACACTAAGCAACACATCATTATTTGCAGTCACACATTCCAAACCTTCACCCAAATCATCTATAACCGTAAAAGGCATCACTTTTACAAAGGTAAGTATTTTGTGACTATATGAAAAACCACAATGCAGCAATATGAAAGCCTATGCTGTGGATGAAAGTCCCTTCAGTCCCCCCTTTTGATCTCTGCCCAATAGAAAATGTGTTTCCTTCAAGTGGGGGTGCCTCCAGGCCTTGAGGCAGATTAACATGGGTCCCACGGCCAAATGTGCGGGCCCATGTGCTTCCTGTAGCAATGATTTATTGAGAGGGCCCATCGGAAGAGCCACCTTTCCAAAGGGTCCTCTCCACAGATCATCGCTCCCCCTCTTGGCATGAAATGCCAACCAAAAGGAAAGTTCCTCAGCTGAGACTGATGCCTGTGCTTTGATGATGTCCACCAGGCTTATGGTCGGCAGCAAATCCTCCAAGGACCGCTTGGGTTGCATCACGTAGGCACCCGCCAACACCACATACCCTTTCGGTGTTTGTAGCTTTGTCAGCCTCGGCTTTGCCCTGTGCCACCAACGTGTCATCGGTGTTGTGGCCTGCGCACTTTATAACATTAAGCTGACGTGGGAACCCAATGGCCTCATTCAGCTGTTCCACGAGTTGGCAATGGGTGACTGGCCATCCCTGAGCTATGCGGAAGCCATTATGTCTCCAGGACACCAAGTCCACCATGATCAAGCCGACCACATACCTCGAATCCAAATAAATTGTGATACGGTCACCTACCCCCATAGCCACCAATTGAGCAGCCTGTGCCGAAGGATTTTCAACCAGTGGTTCTTGCTCCCTGGCTTTCCAAGAGGTCCCTACTCACTTGACTACCGCAAAACCCGCACGTAGGTGTAACAAGGGCTACGTCTGTTTTATAATTTATTGGAGACAACGGGTTTCTATTTGGACCAGTAAGGGGACACTAGATTCGATTCACTGGAGCCAATGATGTCAACATTGAGGGGGTAGCATGGGCAAAGAAACAAGACAACAAACAGTTGTAAAAACAAGTAATTTTTATATCAAACATAAATACATGACAACAAAATTATTGTCACAAAAACACAGTGAAAAAGTAAATAAATACAACTTAGTCTCAACCTTAGTTGACCTTGACAGCAAAATAATTGGTAATCACCTTTCTCCACACTGGTGTGAGGTTGTTTTTTTTTTTTCTCAATCTGAATGAAATAACTAAACACAAAATGTTCCCGTCAACTCTTGTCGTACAAAATAAATTCCTCTAAACATTACCAACACAATAAAATAAAAAGTTTATCAAATGTAATATATATTCTTTGGTTGGCTCGCCACCACCACTGTACCCCTTTTCCAGCACTTTCGGAAGTCAAGGCACCATAATGGAATCCACTCCACTGAAGGCACAAGAATCCCAGCGCTGTCCTCAATCAGAACTCCGCAAAAGACCCGGCCAGAAGAATGTTGAACGAGACTCCGACGATGTTATACGGTCGGCGAAATCCCGGCGGTACGGAAAGCTAACAGCTACGTTAGCCAGGAGCAGTGCTCGAGGTCTAAGGAAGGTGACTACATTTTAGCAACAAGTGATTTTAAACGAAATGCGCATAACGTTCAAGCCTCTGAGCACACTCACTGCATAGAATGACTCTCTCTTTCTCCCGAAACACCTCTTTACAACAGCCGAAGAATACATCCGCTCGTGTTCAGGCCCCGTCAGACAAGAGAGCGAGATAGGTTGCGCAGCAAGTTCTTGACATCACGAAGGTGAATAACGACACCTCTCATTCGCTGACACCCCACTAGTATTCTGTGCCCTGATTCGCTAGGGCCACGGCAATATTCAGTTCTGTTTAATTAAGACAATTTTAACGAGCTACTCTTTTAGTCAATATAGATTATATTTATATTTTTTAACTTCTGAATGAACCCTATGATCCTTCAATTGGTTATGTCTACTCCCTATTGCCTCATGCCATAATCCGGGTTACCCCCCCCCTGTGGCGGGGTCTGCTTTCATGTGATGATCAACCATATCATCTTTTGAGCAGGTCTCGACAGTCTCATTCCTCCCGGTTGAAGGGACTCCCAACGGTACCAATTCCAGGCCCATCAGTCCACTCTCCCTCGCAGAATGCAATCATTTAGCATCTCTGTGGTTGAGGCCTGACAGACCTTGGTTCATCTCACTTTTTGATGAATTCTCCCCTCTGTCCTGCATCATCTCATCCACACACTCTCTTACAGCCTCCGCAACCATGGGAGCAACCCGCTCTTTCAACGGAAAGTTCTCTGGAACCCCGCCGCTGCTTTGCTGTTGCCACACTCCTGACTGTGTAGGGTTGGTGCTGATAGTTGAGGGATAACCAGGCAATTGAGGCAAATAATAGTGGCAGTACTCCTGATCTTCTGAGGGAGCATCATCATCATCTGGTACCTCATCATTGTCTGAAGTGCTCTTTTTGGTCTGGCTTCTCGTCAGCGGCCTCCTGACAGTCTGCCTCTCACATCTTTCATCAGTGCTGGCAGGTAAGAATCCACAAGGCAACAGCAAATCCCTATGTAAAGTCCTCTTTGGACCCTCCTTGCCTTCAGGACGCACTACGTAGACAGGAAGGTCAGCCATTCTTTGAACAACCACCCACACATCGGGCTCCCATCTGTCAGCCAGTTTGTGCTTGCCCCTAATTTTCACATTCTTCACTAGAACACGATCATTTCACACTCGTGTAGATTCTACAACATGTCTATCAAACCGAAGTTTGTTCCGCTTGGCGGTCTTCGAAGCATTCGCCATGGCCAGTTTATAGCTCTCCTCCAACCGACCCTTCAGGTCCTGCACATACTGGGAGTGTGATTTCCGAGAAGTACAAGCAGGGAGGTTGAAGGCTAAGTCGACTGGCAGTCTCGGTCGTCGGCCGAACATGAGTTCATAAGGGCTGAACCCAGTCACGTCATTTCGAGTGCAATTATAAGCGTGCACTAGGGGTTTGACAAAATCTCTCCAATGAGTTTTGTCCTGGTTCTTGAGAGTGCCCAACATCTGCAGAAGAGTGCGATTGAATCTCTCCACAGGATTACCTCTCGGATGGTAAGGTGTGGTTCTCACCTTGTGGATGCCTGCAATTCGACACAATTCCTGGATAGTGTGCGATTCAAAGTCTGGACCCTGGTCACTCAACAGTTTTTCTGGAAAGCCATAATGCACCAGGAAATCCTCCCATAAGCACTTAGCCACAGTTAGAGCTTTCTGGTTTCGAGTGGGAATGGCCACAGAGTATTTTGTGAAATGATCAGTCAACACCAAGATGCCTTTGATGCCACTTCTGTCAGGATCGACAGAGAGGAAATCCATGCAGACCAGTTCCAAGGGCCTTGTCGTCTCGATGTTGACCAATGATGCAGCTCTCTCAGGCTGGGCTTTGCGACGCACACAGCGTTCACAGGTCTTAATCTTCTGCTCCACATCTACACCCATCCTGGGCCAATAAAAGCGGGATCTTACCAGGTCAAGGGTTTGCTCTAGGCCAGTGGTTCTCAAATAGTGAGGCGCGCCCCCCTGGGGGGCTCTGTCAGGGGGGGCGCGTTTGGCCTCGGGGAACATGCTTTTTTATTTATTTTTTTATTTTTTTACTGTCCTAGAATAAAGTGCAATTGCACCTCGACTACATTAGGGGGCAGTGGCGCTCACCTTGGCAGAGTGCGCTGGGAGCATTCGCTCGGTGTTTTGTTCGCACTGAGCATACGCGCTTTGCACACGGCACAGAGTATGAGCTTGAAGTGTAGACACGAAGTCGACAGACGGAGAGAAAGAGACGGAGAAAAGAGGTCTACCGAGAGCAAAGATGAGTAAATAATAATAATGACGAAGCGTATGTAGCTCTTGGCTTCACTGTGACTACGGCAGGAGCAAAGACATCGGACAACATGAAGCCAAATGAATTAAGGAGTCACTCAAGACATTACACCCCAATCTCGTTGATAAGAGTTTTTTTTCCAGAGAAAACGTGCCGAATATTGCCAACAATCATCCCGTTTTGTGATTGCTACTTGTAGCCATTAATCCAGACATCATCTTTGATTAAAAAAAAAAAAAAATCAGCGCAAATTATTTTATATACATATTTTTTGGCTGGTTAAAGTTGTTTTAATATTGTGCTCCTGAGATAATGTTGGTGATTAGTTTGAATGCATTATTAGTAATTGACTTTATGTAATTTTATTTTTCAGTGTCATATGGTTTGACATGGTCAGTCAAAAAATATTTATAGTTAAATTAAGGATTTAATTTTACTTTTGAATTTCAGATGCACTTTAACTCTTTTCTGTTATAGTTAATAAAGCTATTCTTTGTTGCAAGTTGGTCCATATTTCTTTTTTTATTCTCTTATACGTTAATAAGGATACAGTGTTATGCAGAGGTGTACTTACAACAATTTTATACACAAATGATACTACGGGTATTTATAATCACAAGGGAGGGCGCGAGATGTTTTTTTCTTCTTGGGGGGGCGGGGCATGACAGAAAATAATTGAGAACCACTGCTCTAGGCCAAGGTGGCCAATGTCATCATGCAGGCTCCGTAACACTCTGTGCCTCAACTCAGTTTGCAAGGCTAACTGATGGATAGTCTGTCCCTGCTCCTGTCGGGTTCTGTAGAGCACGCCCTCTCTCAGTGAGAGGCGACTCCACTCTCGTAGCCACACCCCCAAAATCAGGAGCTCCTGTCTTAGCGTAGGAGAGGGTTGGCTTCCAGATTCCAGATGCTCAATTACTGTTCTCAAAACAGTGTCATCTCTTTGTTTTCCTGCCAATTCACTCATGGTAAAGTGAGGGACAACAGGAAGCCTCTGAGCACACTCACTGCGTAGAATGACTCTCTCTTTCTCCCAAAACACCTCTTTACAACAGCCGAAGAATACATCCGCTCGTGTTCAGGCCCCGTCAGACAAGAGAGAGAGATAGGTTGCGCAGCAAGTTCTTGACGTCACGAAGGTGAAAAACGACACCTCTCATTCGCTGACACCCCACTAGTATACTGTGCCCTGATTCCCTAGGGCAGGGGTGTCAAAGTCAAATGGACGGAGGGCCAGATAAAAAAATTTGCTGCAAGCCGAGGGCCGGACTGATCGAATGTTCATTGAGATTTATATTTTTTAACTACTGAATGAACCCTATGATCCTTCAATTGGATCATAGGGCGCAGCTCCACTTG
>NW_017805632.1:0-1715 GCF_001891065.2 Hippocampus comes
TACGCAATCTTCTGGTGGGAACTAAATTCTTTCTGATGGGAACCAGCCTCTATCTGGTGGGAACCAGCTGAAGGGACTTCCCCTTCCAGGCGGGGCCAAATCAGAGCAGGCTCTGAGATCTCAGTCGATGTTCACTTTCACTTGAGTCGACCGGGGACAGCTTCTCATGCTGGCTCAGCCTTCCAATGATAGACAGTCTTTTCATGCAGCATATTGCAGCGTGGTTATCATGTATATACATAGACATGTTGCTTGCACATCTCTCTCTTAAATCATCATAGTTTTCGTTGCACAACATATGACATTACTTGGAGAGAAAGTAATAAGTCATAAGGTAATATTCTTCACTCAAAGCAGTTTCAAAAGCATTGCATAAGCATTTGATTAATATTTCATTATGATGTCATCTTATAATGACTGAAGAATAAAAAGGACAACAAGAAGAAAAGGAGCGCTTCATTTTCTTAACTATTCTTTAAACTTGGTCGATTTCTTATCAGTTGTCAATTTCCGTACTTATCTTTGTAAGGCTTTTCATAAGGCATTGACTTTGGCATGTACTTGTAACCGATATTATTATTTATCTTAGTTTACCCATGGCTCAGGATTTGTGGAGCTGGCTTCTTATTACATTAAGATCCCTTTGTTCCCCTCTAGTGGTCGAATTAGGAAATTGTCTCAGGACTTAAACCATTCAATTCCATTTTTCTTAATTTTGTGCTTAATCACCTGCTTGACGAGGCGCGTTACCTTGACACAGTCCTTCACTCATCTTTAGCACCACAGGCATCATCTGAATCTTCTCAGATGCTCCTCCAAGTAGCTTTCCAGTATGCACTTGCATATTCCATGCAAAACTAGATTTTGCATCACAGGCTGCCCACATTTTGATGCCATACTTGCCAGAAAGAACCTCTGTCTCTGAAATATCTTCCTCTGCATCACTATCCCCGTTCGAACTCTGTGATGAAGCTTCTTCAGCTGTAAATTTTCTGGAGCTCATTTTTGGTATGTTGGTCAAAGAAATGACATGAGAAGAGTGACGAGTCAAATGAGAGAAAGTTCCTGCTCTACACATACCTGGGTCTCTGGCAGTCACTGAGCAGTCAAAACTAAGTCCTGTTCATCAATTTGACATGTTTCTTTTGGATCTGAAAAGCTGCTTGCCCACACTAAAGTGCCTGGGTCAGAATGACCCCCAACATCATATTTGTATTCAAACTGTGCACAGACATCCCACTACACATCAGAGTGTCCAGATTTTACACACCAGTTCATGACCCGAGATGAGGAAAAGTCAATAAATTTCATGAAGAAAAAGAAAGGATATCCAGTGCTTTGGTCAACGCAAAAACTGAAATGGGTCAAATTGACCCTTAACATAATATAAGGGTTAAGGGACTTTTTTAAAAGACGAGCTATCCATAGCCTAATGTTAGCAATATAAAATCTGATGATAATAATTTCAATGAGAATGATTTATTTATAAGCATGAAAATCATATCTTCATAATCAATTTAAAAACATGTGATCAAATAAAATTAAGTAAGCATCTATTGAACCAAGCGACTTGCCAACAGCCTTTACCCATGTCGAGTATTATTGACAATTAATCCGTACTTTTCTTTTTGACCCATTCTTCAAAAATGACACAAAAATAAGACCAGACACTGGAGTGGTGCTTTTTCTCTCTTTTTATTACTGAAACACAGTAT
>NW_017805633.1:0-8107 GCF_001891065.2 Hippocampus comes
GGGTTGCCGGTCCTTGGACACATCCCTGCTGTATATATAAGATGTTACTTGTAATATGGTACACGGTATCTTGTTGGATATGGGAAGTAAAAACTTTCAACAAAATTAAGAGCAATCATAAAATGACATGTACACTATACACATTCACAAATCACATGTACAATGTGCATAATTTTATTTCACTTTCTTATTTGCTGATATTTTGTGCACCAACCACCAACTCGTGTTATTTGGGACTCCCAAATTGATCGATAGATCAGCGGGAAGTATCATATGCTGGAATTGAAAGTGGGGATATCCCGATCTGATCACGGGATTGGAAATCGAGTGATTTTCAGCTGATCCGGCATCGGATGAAAAATATTGTTTTTGTATTATTTGATAAACATTGAAAGATCACTCAGATACAAAATAATCCAAATGTGCTAATATATTGCCAAACTGAAGAGTTGTAGCTTATTTTTATATTTCGCAATGTTAATTTTTTTTTTCTTCTATTTTTAGTTGCGTTGCAGTTAGTCTGACAGGCAAGGCACCCCCAGACACATCTACTCGGCTGCGCACATCTCTCCTGCAGGCAGAAACAGAGCGGTGGGTTTGTCTTCATAGCTTGTTTGGATGGAGAGGCAAGCCGAAAGATGCTCCTAAATAAGTCTGCCTTGCCTGATGTAGTATAAAGAAGCCTTCTCGCTAAAGGCCATCGTCCAAGAGTGGAGAGAGCTGAGAGAGTACAACAGACAGGTAGCGATTGTGACACATCCGAATGACATAACTTCAAATTAGAAGTTTAAAGAGTGGATGTTTATTTGGTGGAAAGTAAACTTGTTCGCCACTGATTACATTTAACGTGGTCATCAATGTGAATAATGTTGTTTCTAAATGAGAGAAGTCACACATGTAGCAAAAAACTCCGTAGCTTCGAGTACTTGTCATTTTAGCCAGCACAAGCCGATAAATAACGATGCAAATGTATTGTTTACCATTCGATAAATCTAATTCGTCAAACAGAGGAATCCCTCATTCCATCATCATGCTTATTTGGGCGATTACACCAAATTGGTTCCATTTGCGTCCCAAGCAATTACATGCATATACATTTTTATAAAGCGTCCAGCACATTGATATGCATTGTGTTTAAAGTGGCGACCCGGTGGTCCAGTGGTTAGCGCGTCGACCTCACAGTGCAGAGGTCATGGGTCAGTCCCGGCTCCGGCCTCCCTGTGTGGAGTTTGCATATTCTCTCCGGGCCCGTGTGGGTTTTCTCCGGGTACTCCGGTTTCCTCCCACATTCCAAAAACATGCATGGCAGGCTGATTGAACACCCAAAATTGTCCCTAGGTGTGAGTGTGAGCGCGGATGGTTGTTCATCTCTGTGTGCCCTGCGATTGGTTGGCAACCAGTTCAGGGTGTCCCCTGCCTACTGCCTGAAGACAGTTGGGATAGGCTCCAGCACCCGCCGCGACCCTTGTGAGGATAAAGCGGATCAGAAAATAGATGGATGGATGAATAATAATATTGATAATTAAAATCACGCTTCGGACTGTTGTGTATATTCTTTACATTGTACTGTCTTTGTCTGAAAGCCATCATATGGCCACAACCATGCAGGCCAACCTTGATTTGGGGTCTATTTTGAGAATGCTCCCAGAAAGCTTTTAAAATCTCCCAATAAGCCATCCCATTTCAGACAGCCTTTTTCCCTCCACTTTATGATGTCTTTCTACCACTGCCAGCTCTCTTGGCTCCATGTAAGCTCCATGTAGTGTTGCACTGTAGGTATATTTTGAACAGATTTCATCTTTTCGGTAGATATGTGAGGATTAAATTTTTTTCTCTCATTTAACCATAGTTTTGACATCATTGTCAATAAGGCTCTCAGAGTGAGTGGAGGCCTGTTTTTTCCTCCCCCTAAGAAAATAGCGTGATCAATACAAATGAGGGTTTTCACTGTCCTTGCTCACAGGCTTGCAAGGATTTTCTCAAACTCCAGATACAAGCAAAAGAAATGCTAGTAAAGCACACCTGACTGGACTTTTGATTTTCTGTTTCTGTTTTGTTTTGCAGAGTTACATTTTGGTTCGATCCATCATGCTTTTCCCGTCTTTGCATTGTGCTCCCTTTCGTTCGGTGAGCATTGATTTCGACTACTCTCATCAGTCAGGCGCTCACGTCTCGAGACAATTACTGGCATTCCATGTGGATGTTCACTCTCGATTGTTATTGTTGACTTGCCTCATCCTTCCAAAACTCGGCGGGATGGTGTCAAAAGGGTGCATTAGTGCAAAACTTTGGCACTCACAGTATGTCATTGCACTACAAATACAACAATTTTCTCAATATTACTTTGTGCGCCATTCATGGTGTCGTGCAGGGGTGTCAAACTTATTTTTGTCACTGGCCACTTTGGAGGTGCGTCTTCCCTTGGAGGGCTGTTATGACAGTGAAACCACAAAAATGTTTCATCGTCCCATTGCACTCTTACTTGCAAACAACAATGGATTATTTAGTCAAGTCAACAATATATATATATATATATATATCAGTGTTATTTATTATACATGACAATTTGCCATTTCGGGAGAGATTTTAGCAAGGATCATGAAAGTTGGCACACGTGTTTTGCTTTCGCGGGCCACATAAAATGATGTGGTGGGCCAGATCTGGCCCCTGGGCCTTGACTTTGACACCTTTGGTGTAGTTGGTCAAATACCTGACGTTGATGCAGCAGACGCTGGATCAATGCTCACATAGTACCATACAGTATTATCAACCATGTGATTGACTGGTGATCATTTCCAGTGTGCATTCAGCCGCGATGTACCGTTCCCGTGACGATAAGCTGTACAGAAAAAATATGGATGGATGGAATTTGTGAATTTATTATGCAATGAAATCTTTTTGACATGCATTTAATTAGTACTTAGAGGGCGTGAGAATGGAATTATTGTTTTGACAGTCTGCATGTGTTTCAAGGAAAAATCCTGAAACTACAGTTCCAATTGCATTTACTTTTCAACTCAGTATTTTTACAGAGCAACTCAATATTACCCTCATCAATTAACAAGGTACAGAAGAAGACAGAACGGTCAGCAAAATCTATGACTTTACCCATTCCTACAATCAAGTTGCATTTCAAATAAATCTTTGTTGCGTAATCTTCATTTACACCAGATGAAAAAGCAAAGGTAGAAAATCCCCCCCACCCCCCAAATAAATTTGGACATTAAATCAATAGTAAAATGGAGAAATGAGATCATGCCAAATATGATATCATCACACTTGTTGCTACCTGCCGGCTTCTGACAATGCAAAAGTAAATGATGATTTTTTTTTTTCGGGGGTGGGGGTCTTTTTTTTGTCACTGTCAGTCACCAACTAGCACATGTACTGCATGTACTCTGCATACTGCACGTTCATAGGAACAGTATATGGTTCATTGCTAAATTACAGAAGGCCTTGGTCGTCCTTTGAATTTCTGCTATAATTCTTGGAAAATTAATCAACAATGAATCATAGGAGAGGCCCCTTGCTATAAACAGTGGCATTGATTTCCTTTTCTTTCTTTCTTTTTTTTTTGCAACATTCGCACCATCTGAGACCAGAAAAAGTACCATACAACCTCTTTGAGTGTGCTGTCTTGGCAGGCGCGTTAGCTCATTAGTGCAGTCATAAAGTGTCCTTTTTTGGGGGGATACAGCTTGCATCGAACATACACAAATGAGGCAAATAATCTATTTAAGAACAACTGAAGGATCACAAGGGCCCGATGTCATGCAAGCGGTTCTAACGCACGTCTGCTGATGGCGGGAACAGCCTCCCGTGACAGAAATATAACCGCGGCGAGCCCTACAAGTTGCTGGGAATGGAAAAAGAAAAAAAAAAGGTTGCGTGTGAAGGTTGAGGAAACCAGCGAGGCAAGCGCAGCGGGGAGAGGAGAAAACAAACAATAGGATGAGGGAAAAGCTCCTACCTGCCCTTCTTCCCTCCATCATCTCCTTCCCATCCCCCTTAACGAGAGAGAGTTTTCTCTTCTCCTTCCATCTCTCCTTCTATCCCCTCTGGTTTCGCACCATCTCCGGGGACCAAACACACCCCTGTCAGGTTGCCATGGAAACGCCTCACACAAGCTCTCACGGATGCACTCCCTCGCTCTATCTTGCAGCGGTAATGCCTGCATCCTCACTCTCCTCCATTAGCATCCCTCTCGTTTAGAAACGGCGGGGTTGTCAAAGACGTGACGTACCACAAAGTCCCTGCACCTGCATACATTGGTCCCCCCCCCCTTCCCCCCCAAAAAGTAGATAAAAGCTGCATTTAAATCCCAGGAAGAAAAACTAAAATGTTTGCACAGGGTTATAACATCAATTTTCAAAAAAACTGTTTTTGAGCATTCATGTTATTTCTTCCATAAACCTGACTCTGCCTTCTCGAGAATAGAATAATCCAACTTAATTTGCACACGATTACCTCACCATCCCCGCTTCCAATTGAAGCGCGGGAAGTGAGACAGGAGACAGTAGCCAAGTCCCTCAGCTGGGACATAACTCATTTATAATTCATTTCGATTTCTCCTACTTAAAGTCAGCATTGAGGTATGTTTTAAAAAAAAAAAAAAAAAGCAAGGCTTTCAGATCCTGGCTCACTCAGGGGGGCGACAATAAAAGCAGAGTGCTACTTTGCTGCAGGGCCACTTTGACTCACACCACTGGAGCAACTTCATATGTGTCATCCTGGCCATGCACCTTCGGGAGGATTCTCGCTGTCGTCATGTCATTACCTCCAACAATCATTGGAGACTCTCCTCGCATCCATCTCACTTCATCCAACCCCGCCTCCCCCCTCCTCCACCCACATTTTACACCTTCTTCTCCCCATTTCACACCACTTGATTGATTACCTTTTCACCCACAGATGCCTGAAAAAGAACTCTTATCACACGCACACACACAAAAAAAAAAATCTCACAGTTGAATGCGCCGCATTCGCCTTCCCACAAAATCTTCCCAACTGAGGTAGAGCATATCGTCTCCTTTCATCAGCGCAGAAGCCACGAGGACCTCATCAGGGCTGTTTTTAAATATTAATACATTTATTATGCTGTAAATTACTTTCGAACACCCGTTGGCCAGAGAAAGACGACATTCATTCGTATTGCTGATGAAACCAAATGTCAATACCTTTTTTCCTGGTGAGTTAACAGTTGATAGTGAGTCATACTGGACAGGATTGTGCTTTATCCTTGCTTGAATATTAAAACAAATCCTAAAAAGGCATTCAAAGAATTAAAAGCAGTTCAAAAAGAGTGTCACCAATCTTACCTTGTTACCTGCTCCTCCGCATGGCAAAATCCACCTTTACATCACAGATTGGAAGTCCGAGGCTCGTACGCGAGCGCACACATGCACACACACGCACACACACACGCACACACACACACACACACGCACACACACACACACACACACACACACACACACACACACACACACACACACACCCTCGAACACTTGCACAGTCTGAGAATGCAATCAATCCTCTGTCTGTGTTGGTCTCCTTGCACCTCCGTGGAAACAACTATGTTCACAAAATTATTTTCTCTCTGATTTATTTTCTCTTATGTGGTCTTCTCATCAGTTGCCCGCCAGCTCATCCCTCATAGAGGCTGCTCCACATTTTGCAAGGCATCCGCACAGTACTGGATGACAGTGGGGGGAGAGAGAGAGAGAGAGAGAGAGAGAGAGAGAGAGAGAGAGAGAGAGAGAGAGAGAGAGAGAGAGAGAATTATAAAGCCAGCAGCAGGAAGACTGATGTGTTTATACCTTCAGAGTAAAAGCCTGAATTCAAATGAAACGCCATTGATAAATGCAGAATAGCTTACATCAGGCCTATAATGGCCAATCTCAAGCACCGGGGAAATTCTTGGCAGGCCGAGCTAGCGGCCGCTATTCGAGCCTGTGGGCTCATTGTGGAATCAGCAAAGACAGAGTGCCTTCGGCAGTGCTGACTATCATATCGCCTTACTTCCATTTTGTATGGAGAAGGTACAGTGCACCCAGACAGTACTCACAACGTTTCACTTTTGCTACGTGGTTTATTTACAGCAGTGGTTCTTAACCTTGTTGGAGGTACTGAACCCAACCAGTTCAAATGTACATTCACCGAACCCTTCATAAGTGAAAAATAAAAATAAGATTTTTTTTTAACAAATTCAAGACATAAAAAAAACACATTTATTAAAAACAGTAAAAAAGTAAATTAAATTTCAAGACATAAGTATACGTTTTTTTAATTGTGCACAAAATGAACGGTACATGACGTACTGTACTATCATGACAGTCACACGTTGACTACGGAGCAAACTAAATTTCCCGCAGCACTGATTGGACAAGCAATATCATGTGATCATCTGTAGCCAGGGATGGCCGAACGGGCGTTTTCATAACGAATTGACATATTGAGTCGGGTGTGTCTTCACCTCCATGGCAGAGGCTTTGTCGAACCCCTGAGACCGATTCACCGAACCCCCTGGGTTCGATCGAACCCAGGTTAAGAACCACTGATTTACAGCCTTGTCCTGAAATGAAATATATATATATATACAGGCGCTCCCCGCTTTACGAACTTTCGTGTTGCGAACAACGGTACATACGAACATTTTTGCGGGTACAGGTATGTCGAAAAATGTTCTCGGACAGAGATGCTGTCAGTCAGATTTTGTATTGCGCGCCTTTTTCCGAGTACTGTCGTACTTCTTTCCGCCGCTAATACCGACGTGTGGTGCTGTGAGAGGAGGAGGAGGAAACGCCTGTCCCCATGAAGAAGTTCGAGACGGAACTCTCTCCCCCTCCATCATCTCCTTTAGCCTTCGAGTACATCTTCCAAAAGTATGTTAAACTTCATTTTATTACACTTATATAAGCCTTAAACATACATTCCATACAAAATATAGCACTGAAGCAACTTACGTACGAATTCAGCCAGCGAACGATCCTTCGGAACGTATCTCGTTTTCATGTTTGATAAATCGGAGATAATTGTCCCACGGGGATAAATAAAGTTTCCTGAATCTGAATCAGAGAGTAATACAGGACACCGATACTAAATAAGTTTTCAAACCTTTCAAAACAAAAACAACCCTCCCCCCCCCACAAAAAAAACAAATTAGTCATTTTAAGTCTAAAGTACAAATATTTAAATGCACATTACACAAAGAAGGTATACAGGTGCACCGTGTTGAAATTTTTAATGCGTGAAACGCACAATATAAAGAACATTTGATTTGATTTGATTTGCAAGCAAATTGAAAAGCTGCTTCAATGTGCAGAAACAACAAAAACAAAGATAGGAATATATCCGAACGTTGCATTGCTTTCGTGTGAGCTCAGTGCTGAGAAAGCTCTTGCGAAGAAGCTGCCGCATCTAATTTTTTTTTTTTTTGAAGTGTAACAAATAATACCATCCTTTCATCTTTTCAAACATAATTGAACCTTAACCTATGAGCAGCAGCTAGCTTTCAGGAGCTTTTTGTTGGTTCATTTCCCTTTCTTCTTCCAAACACTAATAGGAAAAATCGAATGCCCAGAGCTTTTCAGGTTTATTTAACAATCAGTTTTCAGTCCCATCTCACTGAACATTATGGCCACTGCTGCCACCGCCGCGAGCATTCAATCTCCATCCAGCGTCCTGTTCTGGCTTCGAGGGAATTTTAATTTGGTCATATTATCATTTTAACGCTTTCTAGTTTCCTGCTTGTGCTAAAATTGCTGCCCTCTGCCCATATATATATATATATATACACACGCATATACACACAAATACACACATGTGTGAGAGCCATTGTCCAGGATGAAACATATTGTATCATGTAATACATCAAGGAGAAGGCTCCAACGGATGACGTACTCAGAGAATGTCTCAGACAATGGGGAACAGAGGATGAGGTGCTGGAAGAGGGACCATCATGGGAGGACAAGCCCCTACATGGGATGTACCGCCGGACCATAACTGTAGTGGCTGACCTCAAGAAGGCCTATCAGTGGCTAGAGAGGGCTGGCCTGAAGGACAGCACAGAGGCACTCATCCTGGCTGCTCAGGAGCAGGCCCTTCA
>NW_017805633.1:9859-22089 GCF_001891065.2 Hippocampus comes
TACACCCCATAATGACAATATGCAAAAAAAAAAAAAAAAGCTTCTTTTTTTTTTAAAGCTGAGACATCACATTATGTGTATGACTACTCACAGTTTTTGCTCAATACTTTATTGATGCACCTTTGGCAGTTGTGACAGCCTCGACTCTTTGTGAAAAGGATGCTAAATGCATGGCACACCTGTTGTTGGGCAATTTCCTCCATTCCTCTTCAGAAAACTTTGTTATGCCGACGTCTTACCTGTTTGAACAATGTGGGGTTCTTTTTTTATTTTTTGTTCATCTTCTGCTGTTGCCAACTGTGCGTATGCCCCGCGGGGTTGCACTGAAATGAAAAAAAAAAAAAAATAAGCAGCAGTTTTCCCCGGCTATTTTATTGTGATTGCAAAGGACTACATTGAAAGTTATGCATTGACCTGAGCAGCAACGTTCTCCCATGCTGACTCCCGCTTTTCAGCAGCTGCAATGGTGTTGCGTGTCTTCCTAAAAATGTGTTCAAACTCGCTGTATGAGCGCATTAAAATTTCCAGCTCTCGTGGGGTGAAAAACGCAGCCCTCCTTTCCCCATTGCCATTGTCACCCGTCCAATCGGGGATCCATTGATACTGGCTTTTCATGATTGTGGTGCACGCGCTTAAACTCCAGGTCAAGACACTCCGAGTTTATTAAACGGATTCAAATCCTCTGTTTTAGAACCGGAAAATTAGAGTTTCCTATCTCAGAGCTCTCAACCGCACTGGCCTGATTTGTGGAGTACTGCAGAGGTGTTTGTTCATCTGAAGCTTCTTGGTCACCTTGGTATACTCCTGAGGCCTCCTTTATCAAGCTTTTGGACTTGTGTGTGACGATGGGAGTACATTTCCGCACAGCTCTGACTCTGCATACACACAACACCTTGTGGTAGAACATTTAAATTGTTGATAGAACGCCTGTGCAGATATCACCAACAAGCCGAAATGAAACAAGGGTTTCCCAAACATTGAATTGACACCGCAGATTGCACCTGCATTTTAATGCCAGCAACATCTCAAATGATCAGGAACGTTATCCGGCTCTTACAGAGCTTGCTGATGAGGAGCGGAGATTGACCCCTGAGCGGTACATGAACAGGGAATGATTTCATTTAATCAATGCATAAATAATCTGCAATGAACGCACAATTGATTCGTTCTACAGAAAAGCTCTGTGGATGTGCGCTTCCAATAAGAAGCTGAAGTGGGCTGGCTGCAGGTATACAGTTGTGATGTCACATTCCTCGGCTTGCATTATGGGGATCCAAATAACTTGCTCGTCCGCCTCCAGGTAATCATAGACAACTCCCTTCCATGGGCCGTGACACATTTATTTCTTATTTGGGGTGTAATAAACAGATGTGAAACTGTATCATTTTTCGTTTATTGGTAACACAATTGGATTTATTTTTCCAAAAAGTATTTTTTTCCACTTCTCAGAAAAGCTCAATTCAGCTCAACCCAACGGTATTTATAGAGCACATTAAAACAACCACCGCTGTATTCAAAGTGCTGTACATGGAGCAAATATCATACATACAACAATAAACACTAAAACAATAAATTCATAACAAAGACAGTAAAACTAAAAATCAGTTGTCATGCTGAGTCATGCTGAGTCAAAAGCCAAAGAATAGGAGGTGAGTTTTGAGACAGGTTTTAAAGGTTGGGCAGCGAGGGGGCTTGCCGAATGTTCAGTGGGAGGACATTCCAAAGAGAGGGACCAGCAACGGAAAAAGCTCGATCCCCTCTGAGCCTCCGCTTAGTTCTTGGTACTTCTAATCGTGTCTGGTCCGCAGACCTGAGGCACCGTGCAGGTGTGTAGAGGCGGAGGAGCTCAGAGAGGTCAGGTGGAGCGAGGCCATTTACAGATTTGAAAACAAATAATAGGATCTTGAAAAGAACTCTAAAATCTACACGGAGCTAGTGAAGGGATGCCAGAGTAGGAGTTATGTGCTCCCTCTTACGAGTACCAGTCAAGAGGCGAACAGCAGCATTCTGGACCAAGTGGAGATGCTGAATGGAGGATTGGCTGACTCCAAAGTAAAGTGCATTATAGTAATCATCGCAGTCGGTCTCGAAGACTCTCCGCCCTCTTGGTCATGATTTTGGATTTCTTCAAGGGATTGCTGCAACTACATATGGTCAATAGGAGGTGTTTCTTAATGCAAATTAGGCTAGACGTGCACGAGTGTGGCAGTTTACAACAGTTGGGATCCATCAACATACATTCCTTATTGTTGTGCGTACAGATTTTTTTTTTTTTGTACGCAGTCTGAATTTCAGTCGCCTGCACAAATTTCAACCCTTTGATAAGTGAAGCCCCTCTATCAGCGCTGTGTACAAAAAGAGTCAAGTCACTCAACCGAAGCTGTCTTGCAGCCAAGCCTGCGTGACGCTTGTTATGTGACAGTGCATGTGTCCCCCTTTACAGGTTTTCCTTCCTAAGCTCTAAATAATCAGAATTTCATCATGAAAATTGCTGTACAGATGGGCTGGAAGGCGATCCTGCCACTGGTTTACTTATTTTTGCTGATTAGAAATAAATTCCCCAGTCTGCGAGTCATAAAGGGCCGTGGACAGTGTCATTGAGGTAGAAGATTGACACCCTACATGTTTTTTTTCCCCAATACTGATTTTTGAAAGTATTTTTAGTTTTGTGTTTTTACCCTAGATACTTTTTCACATTGTCATTACATAGATTGCTTTTCTATCATGGGCACGGGGAATATGCAGCCCCTTAGGTGACAGAAAAAAGAAAAGAAAAAAGTTGTGTTTGCATGTGAATGACAGAACAGTTGAAGGAAGCTTCTTTTAGACCCACTCATGGCACCTACCTGTTCTCAGTTAGCCTGTTCATCTATGGGATGTTCCAAGCAGGTGTTCAAGGAGCGTTCCTTAATTTTCTCCATCTTTTTTCCCCCCACATGTTCGAGCTCTTTGGATTGTGTTATAGCCATAAAATTCTGCTAGTGCAAGCAGCCAGCAAGTGAGGGATACTTCCAGGTAGCAAATGGATGGCTGCTTGACATGGGTGTGAGCTGGCAAGTGATAAGCCGAGAGGTATTTATGGATCGTGCAGCTGCAAATAAAATAACCAATAAAACTGTCGACTTAAAGATATTACGATTTAGAGTTGTTTTGTTGAGTACCTCCATTTTAAGGGGCTCAAGAGTATTTATTTGAGTAGAACATCAAATTGTCGGCCTACTTTCCTGTCTTGAGATGCTTTGTCGGACCTTAACTGCAGCCACCTTTCATTTGTGAGCTTTGCTGCCTTCGGTTTTCTCTGCATTAAGTGAAAAGAAAGTCTCTATCAAGTTGACATCAGGTGACGTGGTGATTTGGTTATGGAACAATATTTCATTTATAATATGTACAGTAATGGTTGATGTCAGAGTTTTTCTCGGACAAAGTTAAAGAAATGACTCGGCACACAGGGAAAATTGTCTTCATTAACGGCGGGAGGGATCTCCAAGGGCGAACGACGGTTGTTGCCCCGGTAATCACGCTCAGAGTTCCCTGTCCGCCAGTTTGGACTTTTATTGTTACAAATGCAAAATACAAGAAAAACACTGCCCCCGATATTTGCATACCGTGCCCCCGGTCCGGCCCCTCTGTAGTCATTGGTTACCTTGGTTTAAGCTTTGAACCACCGGTACGTTGACGCCTTTCTGTCTGGTCTACAATGAATCAACAAGTTGCAGACTTTGCAGACGACAAATGTCGCCTGGGCGCGATAGGCGTTCTCAAATCATCTTTTGTTGTTCCACAACGCTTTCTTCCCGAATTGTTCATTCCCACTTTGTGACCGAGTCTGGCCTTCCCTCTGTTCGCCCCCTTGCTTTGACGTGATAATTGTGGATTTCAAAAGCCCTCCGCCCAGACGGCCGACGCCTTTGCGCACAGGCATTTGGGGGCGCTGGATACGCACCCAAACGTCTAGACGTGCCCAATTAAATGAAACTTTAAACATGATACAATTTTGCTCAGAGATTTCTCTATCAGTTGATTGTTTTCACGGAATGCTAAGGGTCATTATCCATCTGCGCCTTGAAACGGCATTCTGGAGGTTTTCTTGGAGAAAGGCATAAATTATCATACATTTTGACTCTTGAGCTGTTCCTATCTTTTTTTCGATAACTTAATTCCGTGACCTCCCATCATTTTTGATCCAAGTTGAACTTGACAAAGTTGAACGTGGTTTCCAGCCATCCATCCGTTACCCAAGGCGCTTATCCTCTCGAGGGTCATGGGTGTGCTGGAGTCTATCTCAGCTGACTTCAGGCAGTAGACGGGGTACACCCTGCACTGGTGACCAGCCAATCACAGGGCACATAGACCAATAGATCAACAACCATTCGCTCTCATAATCACACCTAGGGACAATTTAGAGCAGAGGTCCCCAACCTTTTTTCTCAACTCAACTCAACTGTATTTATAGAGCACTTTCAAACAGCCATCGCTGCATACAAAGTGCTGTACATGGAGCAATTCAACATATACAACAAACAGTAAAGCAAATCGGGAATAAAGACGGTAGAAAGCACCGAACAGCAAAACCAAGAACAAATCTAAGTCATGCTGAGTCAAATGCCAAAGAATACAAGTGAGTTTTGAGGCGGGTTTTGAAGATGAGCAGCGAGGAGGCTTGCCGAATGTTCAGTGGGAGGTCATTCCAGAGAGAGGGACCAGCAACAGAAAAGGCTCGATCCCCTCTGAGCCTCTGTTTAGTTCTTGGTACTTCTAATAATGTCTGGTCCGCAGACCTGAGGCGCCGGGCAGGTGTGTAGGGGCGGATGAGCTCAGAGAGGTAAGGTGGCGCGAGGTTATTTAGAGATTTGAAAACAAATAAGAGGATCTTGAAAATAACTCTAAAATGTATGGGGAGCCAGTGAAGGGATGCCAGAGTAGGAGTTATGTGCTCCCTCTTACGAGTACCAGTCAAGAGGCGAGCAGCGGCATTCTGGACCAGCTGGAAACGCTTAATGGAGGACTGGCTGACTCCAAAGTAAAGGGCATTGCAGTAATCGAGCCAGGATGTGACAAAGGCATGAATTACTGTCTCAAAGTGTTCATGAGAGAGGAGAGGTTTTACTTTGGCCAGCTGTCTAAGGTGAAAGAAGCTGGATTTAACAACGGCACCAATATGCCGGTCAAGTTTGAAATCACTGTCCAGTTTAAGGCCCAAGTTTGAGACTGTTGACTTAAGATCAGGAGACAGGAGGCCCAAGTCTACAGGATGGGATGTACAAGGGCCACTGGGACCAAACAGTATCACCTCTGTCTTCTTTTCATTGAAAGTCAAGAAATTTTGTGCCATCCAGGTTTTAATTTTTGCCCCATGTCAGACAATATTTTCAGGGACCGGCCTTTAAGGCCAGATAGATACAACAATATAATATGATATGACCTGCATGAAAAGTGTGGTGTTTTCGAAACATAATAATAAACACAAATCATGACATGAGGAACGTCCTATTTGGCCGCAACATTCTCTGGTCGCTATGGTAATGTTTAAATGTGCCTTCAAAATAAGATACGCCGCAAATAAAAAGTGCATGAAAAATACGACTCGCCATCCGCTTATTATGCAGAGTAGGCTTGGTGCGTGTGAATCTCCCATTGAGATAAAGCCGTATTTGAAATAGGACTCCTGATAATGTCTGTTAAATGTTACTTCTCTTTCTTGAAAGTCGTAGGCTCCTCTTCTGGGCCTTTTCCCCTTCCCGAAAAAAACTTTTCAAAGACCTTTGTTTTTTATGCGGTAATCACGTGACCGAGAAGCGTGCGTTCACCTGTGTCAAGAGTGACATACTGTCGACTGACATCAGAGAGAATCCGGTAATTTTTCAAAATAAAATATCTTTCTGAGTCCGAAATGAATAAAACGGAAGGAATGTAAGTTATTTATTCTTTCTGTGCGGCCCGGCACCAAATGACCCGCGGACCGGTACCGGTACCGAGCATTCACTCATATTTTTGGACTGTGGGAGGAAACCGGAGTACCTGAAGAAAACCCACACAGGCATAGAGGGAACATGCATACTCCACACAGGGAGGCCGGAGCCGGAATCGAACCCACAACCTCAGCACTGTGGGTCGGACGTACTAACCAGTCAGCAATGTGCTGCCCCTGGTTTCTTTGTTCTCTAATATTAGCAGTGGTTTGCACTGTTTTAACCATGGTTTTGATTTAACACTCGCTAACCCCACAAATGCATGTTAAAATAATTTTTGGCGGGTGTTTATAAAAACCTACCCTTCTGTTTGACTGGTGATGCATGAGGCAATTGAGTCAGTCATATCTACTTGGCCATCGAGAGTATCAATTACGATTCTCCAGGAATCGTACGCATTTTAAATTTCCGGTTACGCATTTTTACGGTGCCTTGATAGCCAAGTCGGCAAGCCGAGACCAAAGCTGAAGTGCGCATGCAAGCGTCGCATCGGTGGACCTGGCGCAATCACAAGTGTGGCTTAATTTTTTTCCAACTAAATAAAGAGTCGCCTCAGTGCAACACTTACAATCCGAAGATATTGTGCAAAGCAGTTGGCATGGCGTGTAAACGCTAACAGAGTGGCGTGAGCTTGGTGCGCCCTCCCACTTCTAGCTGACAGCGCGCTGAACTCTACTGCCATAAGCGGGTAAATTAAACAATAAAATATGTCAATGGCCAACAGTGACACATGTAGCAACTAAATGGTGGGTCGACTCAAATGCAAATAACCAGATAACATTAGCATATGTACAGTAATTTCGATACGAAACGAGCATGTATTTTCTTCTCCGGTAATAGACATGACTTTGTCCCCAAGAGGCACATCGTAAACGCACGCCATCTGTACCTGCTGCTAATCCGAAATGGGTTCCCAAATTGCTCTTCTTTTGTCTGTCAACACAAAAGGTGAGCATAGCAATGGGAGCTCAGTGTATACAGTACTCATTACTGAACGCTGAGGTCTTTTGGAGGTCAGGGGTCACTCCTTAAAATCTGACTGACTCTGTGGTGGCCTCAGCCATTCACTATGGGCATAGTCTGCTGGTCAGACAGCATCTCAACCTGTGACAGGGAAAGACTGGACCGACTAGTCAGGAGGGCCAGCTCTGTCCTGGGCTGCTCCCTGGACACTCTGGAGGAGGTGGGCAACAGGAGGATGCTAACTAAGCTAACAGCTATGATGGACCGACCCTCCCACAACCTCCAGGCCACCCTGACAGCACTGGGCAGCTCCTTCAGCCAGAGACTGGTACACCCGCACAGAAAAGAGGGAGAGGTGCCACCGCCCGTTCTTGCCGACCGCTGTCAGGCTGTTGAATAAACACTCATGAAAACCTGCACTCACCCCCCCCACTCACCCATTTTAAACCGCACAGCCACTTTGCAGATGCTTATATGCTTATATTTATAATTCAATCTGTACTGTGTGCAGTCCATTTTTTTTAAATTGTTTTTTTTTTTGTGCAAGCAAATACTTGTTTTGTTTTTCTATTTTCTCTTTTCATAATTTTTGCTGCTGTAAATTGCGAATTTCTCCATTGTGAGTCAAATAAAGGTTTTTCTTCTTTATGCGTGAACTTATGAGATGTAGATCTGTTCCTTTTCCTTTGCATTGAAAAATGATTTATTTATATTATTACACAACAAGGGGTAGGACTAGATAAGTTGTATACTTCTTCCTACTCCTTTGAGCATATAACGGTGATGATGTTTGTTTTACTTACTTTTTACTTTTTATTTTTCCTTTTGTAACTTTTGCTTGCCTTTTGTCAAATTGTTATTGTATTGTATGTTCAATAAACTTCAACTTCAACTTCAACTTATTTTCAGGAGTAAAGCTCGAGTAAAAGTTAAAAAAAAAAACATATTCAAGTTAATCAATTCAATATGAGTTAAAATAACCCTGTGAGGAAAAAGTAAATAAAAAAGTGAAAAGTTAAAAGCTATCAATGTGTAGACAAGATCAAATGAATTCATCCACAAACAACTGGCTAGCATCTTCATTTAAATATATATATATTTGTAAATACACAAATACACTGTATAATTGGGGAGGAAGAACAGCTAGATCATAAAGTAAAACATTAATGATTTTTCAACATTTTGGCCAGGCCAGTAGCCTCAGTGAATGATGACTAATTTGGCTGAAAACAAGGAACTCAGAGATGAGAACTGTTTTTTATCACTTTATATATATATATATATATATAAAGTAAACTGATTGCAATATTGTTTCTCACAAGTGAGGCATAACGAACCAGGTGGAGTGTCCCAAAAATGCAGATTCAGATAAACTGCGTTACAAAAAATATTAATAGAAAAGCGCACCATCAAAGTATAAACAGATATCACTTTTCACGAGGAGCCAGTAAAATCAAAGCATAAAGAAAAAGCAAGGTAATAGTAAAGCCGATAAAAGTAAAAAGAAATGACAAGAGTCCAATTACACAAAACAAAATAAGAGCAAGATAAAGGACAAAATACCGTATTGGCCCTAATATAAGACGGCCCTGATTATCAGACGACCCCCTCTTTTTCAAGACTCAAGTTTGAAAAAAGACTTTTTGAACACCAAATTAAGTTTGATACAGAAAATAATTACAGTACATCTGAAACAAATGATTATAACAATATATTTGAGAGAAAAAGCATGTTATTTTGCCTCATTCAAATCTTAATATCTGAACATTTAATTATGTAAACTAAAGTGCAATCACATTCGTAAATGAATGGCTACTGGTTTTTGAAATGTAAATTACATCATAACTTCTCCTCAGCTGCCGGTTAACCTAACCAATCTCCAACCCACTTTTCTCCAGATTGTCGCTACATTTCTCCATTTTCTGTTATCTCTTCTATTATTTTCTTCTCTTTTCCTTCTTACCGCTATTTTTTATTTTTCTTCTTCGTGCTACCGCTATTTTTATTCTTCGTGACAGGGGTTCACGTTGGCCTGGTAGTCAAGTTCAGCATTCGCTTCAATGATATCTGGCGCCATCTAGCGTCGTGAATGGGTATAATGTCTAGACCCCGAAGATAAGACGACCCCCACTTTTTCTTATCTTAACTGTCTTATTTCAATGCAAACAACACCATCTTATATTCAGGCCAATACGGTAATATCAATACTTACAAATGAAGGACGAGAGAGCAAAAACGACTATGACGAGATTGAAAGGTCTCGAAAAGAACACTTGAGCATGACCAGCAAGCAAGGTCAATAATCCGACAATAACTGGGCGGCTTGGCAGTCCTTAAATACATGGCAAGCTTTGATTGGGAACATGAAATAAGTGTGCTTGCTGGAGGGAAACGTCTTCACTCCAGCTGGGGCTGAAAGCAAAATCAAAACAGACAGAACATAACAATTACATTTTAATCCTATCGTTTTAGCCATTAATCCTCAAGAATGAATGATATGGGAAAAGAAAACTGTTGAGTAATTAAACAAACAGCACACACAAACATACCTTTCCAGTAAAGACTCTCATTCCCCACTTGTGTGTAATAGCCTTTATTCAAAGATGAACATTATCCAGGCAGGCGAGACGAAGCCAGAATCAGGAAAACGTGGAATAATAAACAAATAAAGTGCAGAATTCCAAATACGTGATAAAACAGGTCGTGGGAAATCCACAAATCCTTCAGAATCCTGAATCAAAATGCTGTTTTTATGTAACAATCAATTCATCCATTTTCCGCTCCGCTTCATCCTCATTTGGGTCGCCAGTGTGCTGGAGGTGATCCCAGCTGTCTTCGGGTAGTAGGTGGGGCACACCCTGAACCGGTTGCTAGCCTATCGCAGGGCACACACAGGTGAACAACCATCCGCACTCACACTCACACCTCGGGACAATTTAGAGTGTTCCATTAACCTGCCATGCATGTTTTTGGTCACGTGGCAATTTGCTTTGCTCCTCATAATGATGAGCAGGATGTAAGGAAGTTGTCTCCTCATGACGGGATCATTTTAGACCTCTGCCAAATTGTTGAATTTTCACTTGGTGAATTGCAAATAGCTATGACCGATAGCCATAAACATAAGTGATTTCCATCTTGACATTTTGGATTGATAAACAGGAAACATTAGCCCTCGATAGTAAGCCTCAAGTCATTAAATACAAGGAAGATGACATTTTCTAACTCGAAATGTCAGATGAAGAGACGAAACTTAATTTCAGAGTGCCAGCTCTGTCTCCAGCGGCATCCCCAGCTTAGTCTGGGTGGCAGT
Source organism: Hippocampus comes (assembly GCF_001891065.2). Classification (NCBI taxonomy): domain Eukaryota; kingdom Metazoa; phylum Chordata; class Actinopteri; order Syngnathiformes; family Syngnathidae; genus Hippocampus; species Hippocampus comes. Next base: position 20,102 of record NW_017805633.1, read on the forward strand.
AATCATGTTATTTGAAGTAAGAGTCACTTCATTGTCATGATTTACTCTGTACTCATGAGTAAATTTGCATCACTATTTTTCTTTTCAGCCGACTCAGCACATATTTGTTTTTGCAAATGACACATTTTAGTTTTTGATGCAAAAAAAAAAAAATCATCTTGCGTTTTTTTTAGTTCCTTGTTGGCATGCAAGCAATTGTCTCCAAATAAAATGTCATTCAAATATGAGAATGAACAACTGAGCCAGTCGCCAACAGCCAATAGCTTTAAAAAAGAAAAAGACTGGAAAATATATTAATCATGAATATCTCTGAGGTCGAAAACAAACAACAACAAAAAAACACCAGCAGCACATCCGAGACCTGCATTGACATAAATTAGGAGTAGCTCACATAAATGTTAAATTCTTGGGGACCATCAAGCTTAGAGGGTAAATTGTACGCTCATGTACAAAAAGGCAGAATCAGACACCCTCCAAAATTCAGGTATCCAAATTTAACGTATATAGTGCTCTGCAAAAAAAAAATAAATAAAAAAAAGTCACTTTCCCTGATTTTGCTATTTCCAGGTATGCATTTGAGTTCCTGCAGCTTCTCTAAGCCTTGAGCAATTCTATTACTGTCTTTTCATCGGTTTTGAAGGAACATCTAATTTGATAATATTCTGTCATACAGCGCACCACGGTACACTATCTCTCATGTTAAGGTATTCTAATAGCAGGGGTAGGAAACTCCAGTTCCTTGAGAGCCATATCCTGCCTGTTTTAAATTCCTCCCGACTCCAACATACCTGATTCAAACGATCAGCTCACCAGCAAGCTCTGTAGAAGCCTGAAATGATTATGTAGGGAGGGATTTAAAACAGGCAGGATATGGACCCGGATGTCCCTCCCCTCTGTTCTATAATCATCTTCAGATTGATCTTTTCAACATCCTTTTGATGCCGTTCATTGCTGTTGTGGTGACTTGTGGACGTGATGTTTTACTGTACATGTATATATGTTTTGACGGTCAGACATTTAAAGTTCTTCCCTCATAGAGTGTAAAGATGATCTACTGCAGGGGTGTCAAAGTCAAATGGACGGAGGGCCAGATAAAAAATTTTGCTGCAAGCCGAGGGCCGGACTGATCGAATGTTCATTGAAAATTTTAAAAATGACCACACATTGTTTATTGAATCAAATTTAATTGACTGAAAACCTAACAAATACATTCCAATATGGTCAGATAAATAAAGCAACATTTTTTATGGCTATGTCAGTAAGCTTAATTTTCAACAGGCACAAAAAAATTTCCTTTGTATAAAAATACCCATAACATGAATGAAAGAAGCCGATATTCAAGGCACTATCAATAGTCCATATTTTCTCTTTTAGCAAAAGTAGGCTCAATTTACTTAGAAGAAAAACAAATAATAGTACAGTAATTTTCGATCATTTACTCGAATAAAATATTTTTAAAACATAATTGGATTGAAATAGTCCTCCGGATTTTCCCGGAATTCCGGGTTTTTCAAATTTTTATGAAAATTTCTCCGGAGAATTGAGGAAAATTTGCATAATCCGGATATTAGTTGACAACATTGAACGAAGACGCGTTTGAGTTCATTGTATATTGCTTTCACGAGCGTAGCCATATTGAGGCACTAACACTAGTAACAGTAAAGATATTTTTGTTTGTGTAATAACGACAGAAGGCATGATGGCGTTTGACGAATGGTTTAGTACAGGGGTCCCCAACCTTTTTTGCCCCACGGACCGGTTTAAGTCAGACAATATTTTCAGGGACCGGCATTTAAGGTGTGGCGGATTAATACAACAAAATAATATGGTATGAGCTGCATGAAAACTGTGGTGTTTTCGAAATATAATAATAAACACAAGGAGCGTCTAATCTGGTCGCAACACTCTTATCGCTCTGGTAATGTTTAATGCCTTCAAAATGTGATACAACGCAAATTCAAAGTGCATGAAAATGACGACTCACCACA
>NW_017805633.1:22236-25705 GCF_001891065.2 Hippocampus comes
GAACGACTGCTAGACTAATAAATATTTAAATAAAGCGGCCGACTGCTTGGCGCGTCACCGTTGCATTGTGGGAAATGTAGTATTGGTGCGTGTAAAAGATCTGCGGGCTCTCGGCTTGCTGCGGTCCGCGGGCCGGTTCTAATAATAAATCAATATCATCCCAGGGGCCACTAAAAACATTCTCGCGGGCCGGATTTGGCCCGCGGGCCGGTACTTTGACATATGTGATCTACTGGATATCCTAAGCATGTCGACCTTCAAGGAGACCCAGCAGTTGGCAAATGTCCAGGTTGCACAATTTAGCAATGTATTTATTTATTTATTTATTTTGCCAAACCTGGGAGTGTCAAGGTTGATCTGTTTGGGACCAACAGGTGGCTCTGTAGGGCTCCTCCAACGGCGGCACACATGTTGTAGGTTTTCTGTTAAAATAACTACTGGCCCGACCACTCGGTGTCGGGTTATTGTTTCTGCCACTGTTTTCTGTTGTTGCTGCTGTCACAGCTTTTGTTGGTTAGTGTTTTTGCCTTACTGCCATGGATTTTTGTTTGTATTGCTTTCACCTTGTTTTTGCGTCTGCCATGGGTTTTTGTTTGTTACTTTGGATTCTGGATTTGGTCTGTTCTGGATTTAGTTTTCTCATTGTTTTGTTAATACAGTTTGTCAAGTTCACACTGCTTCTCCCTCCTGCCTGCTTTTTTGGGGTCCTTCACTACCACTGTCCGTGACAGAGAGCACCTTGGAGTTGCCCAAGTATTGTACAGTGGTACCTCTAATTACGAACGTCTTTTCATACAAAGTTTTCAAGTTACGAATCGCCTCAACAGGAAAATATTGCCTCTTGTTACGAAAGAAATTTCAAGATACAAAAGGTAAAAATACTGTATGGGGAGCTGCTCGCAGATCCGAGTTTCCTGAACGCAACATACTTAGAGCTGCTCTGCCATTGGCTATTACCAAGCATCATCCTGGCATCCCATTGGCTAAGAGGGATGTATGAGTCTGTGTGTAGATAGATCGATAGCGTTCCGATAGTTTTACGCCGTTCACTATGCTGATGTTTGCCTTGGACATTTTCAAAAGATTGTTAAAAGCCGACAACAGCAAAAGCCCTTGGATCAGTTCTTTACAAAACGCCAACCTCAAAAACATGAACTAAAGAGCCCCCCCCAGCCCATGAGGACGCAGTTAAAAGTTAAATGACCATCATTTTTATTTTTTACTCTATTCAGTTATTTTTACATTATGCACAACTCTCATTTACTGTGCAATAATCTAATTGTAGCATGTATTTGTTACATATTTTGATGCATTTTTATGTTTTAGAAAACATTTATGTCTGAATTTTGGGGGGCTTTGGAACGGATTAGGGCATTTACATGGAAAACGCGTCTCTACTTGCAAAATTTTCGAGTATAACATTTCTTTCCAAACCAATTAATTTTGTAAGTAGAGGTACCACTGCACTAGCAAGCAGGATACCCCAATTACCGCCCTCAGTCTGCTGTCACAATGCAGTCCTGGACGTGCAGTGGAAAATTGATCGATGGCTGTTGACTATTTGGGTTTATGTTTTGAATATTGCATAATAAATTGTGCGTTTGGCATTTACCTTGTTCACTGTAGTGTGTGTGCCCCAAAGGAGCAAATAAACAATAACGAAGCCAATAGATTTAAATCATGCTGCGGCGTCCTTTATTCAGTCCCACACATCCATTTGTGTGAGAATTAGTGACAACAGCCATGAATAAGTGACAAGTGGCTCAGGGGTAGGCGTGAAATAGTTGGAGGTTTCATTAGTTTGTCCAAGCAAGCCAAGTGCATGAGGATAATCGAGAACAGCAATATCATGAAGCATTTAAAAGTAGGTAGTGTATGTGTCAAATTTTTGTTTATAATGTACAATGATATATTTTTTGATGCTCCCCTCTTTTTTTTTAAATTGCCAGACATATTTTTCCTCTCTCCCACAAAGTGCAAACGTAATTTGGTTTTATGCAAAGTGCACCTGCAAACAATTTGGAATTCAGTTTCCTCCTGTAATTCAACCAATGCCTGGAAGAAGAAGAAGAGTTGTTAACAGAACTTTTTTTTTTTTTTTTTAGCAGGGCAATGTTTTGATGCTTGTGGAGCACATTTTAGAAAACGTACTCAATCTTTTATTGTTCAACGTATGTTGCAGTCAGTTTGTTTGTTTTTTCTTTCAATTTACGCTGTCAATTATTCATGCACATTTAAAATCTATGGAGACCTTAGAGATGACCTCATTTCAAGGCAAACAATATCCAGCACTTACGGCGTTGCCGATGGTTCCAGTCTTTTGAAGTTTGGAGGCATCACTGTGACACTTTTTTCCACAACCACAGAAAAAACATGTGCAATGATGAATTGCAAAAGATTGTGTGTCACACACCATATATTCTCAAAGTGTAAATGATTTCCCACAACACAGACTATATGATGCTCATTTGTCACAGATGAATGATGCAATGATTACAAGCAGGAAATAATTCAGTGCGAGTGTGAGCGCAAGCAAGGTGGAACATCACCAAAAGCTGTACTCATTAGTTCTTCTTCATAGGAACTTTGCCATTTGTGTCCTCACCATCCTTTTAAAAATTGCAGGGAAGCACCTGGTGTTTTTATATCCCAAGTTTTACATAAACATTCACACGGTGTGGCTGGTTCTTACTCAGTAGAAGTAATTAAATCTCTAACAAGTGTTCTAAAAGACACCAGAGTGTAATTAAATGCAATTAACCAGACATGTAATAAGACAGACCAGGAGAGGCACACTGAGACCTGAGGACAGATGTATGGCACTCGATATTGTACAAAACTCATTACTGTGTGAATTAAGATAGATCACACAAAATGTCAATATGTCCAACAATAGCCAAATCCCAAATGGCAGAGTGAAAAAAAACTGGCCAAATAGAAACTACGTTAACGCAAATATCATTTTGAATGGAGGAGAGACTTTTATCGCCTCACTTTACATGCACTCAAAAAAAAAAAAAAGCATCTATGGTATTGAAAACTGACTTTTTTTCAGGAATGCAAACACCATGAATGCATTTAAAATAATGAACGTCACCTGACCAATCCCGGTAAAGGGGTTCGAGCAGGGGTGCCCAATACGTCGATCACGATCGACCGGTACCTCTCGGGCTGCTCCCAAGTCGATCGCGAGGGGTGTAGAGGGAGGAAAAAAAAAAAAATATATATATATATATATATATATAGTGGCTGGATAGCTCAGTTGGTAAGGCAAGATCCTTCACGTTAATGCCTACCTCATACAATGATGAGAGACAATAAAACGAATGACATGCCGGCTCAGACGTCGCCCGGCCAAACAAGGTCTGCGTCAGGGGCTGGGGAACCAGAGCACCTTGATGAAAAATGGGCTACTGGAACAAAGCGGAGATGGGCGAGATGCGATAACATGGCTCTGTTGGAATGCTAC
>NW_017805633.1:28690-29392 GCF_001891065.2 Hippocampus comes
TATATATATATATATGTGTCTGTGTGCGTGTTATTGATATGATATATATTCTTGTGTTAGTGCACACTGCACCCTTAGCATCCTATCAGGCTCACTTTCATAAAAGTATTTAAAAAATAAAATTATAACGCAGGTCACCTTTAAATGACAGTGGTGGGTGACCTGCATCACCGGAAATTGTTGCAGCTTGCGATCAATCTTGTACATGTATTGTTATTATTCAACTCATTCAGAGTTTGTTTCATGTACAATTCACCGAGGGCACTGGCAAAGAATGGGAATCTGGACGGACGAGAGAAGCATTTTAAAAATGGTACACATGAGCTACGATAGTTGACACGCTGCAAAAGTGCGTCCCGTGCCTCCGCGTCAGGTCTCCATGAAGGTAGGCGGTCATTTCCTTTTCACAAACTCATAAACTCTTGTCTACTTTCTTTTTCTGTTTCATTCATCTTAGGGCTCGTTGTGGCTGCTGCTCATCATGCCGTTCGTGTGTAAGTGCATGCGTATGCTGTAACCAGTTGATCGTGGAAGGTTGGTTGATCGAAAAGTAGATCTTTGATCAAAAAAGTTTGGGGACCCCCTGGGTTAGTGGATTTACCGTGTATGCTATCAGAACTAGCATAGCTATGTGTCAATGACATCACATTACAGCAAACACACACACACACACACACACACACACACACACACACACACACA
>NW_017805633.1:29428-35731 GCF_001891065.2 Hippocampus comes
CACGCGCGCACACACGCACGCACACACACACACACACACACACACACACACACACACGCACGCGCACACGCACACGGTAACTTGTGTGTGCTAATGCTGGCTTCCAGACACAACTGTCCCTTTTTCAGAAATGAAATCAGACATCAGTCAGAAAGTGCTTCCTTTTTAGGTGCTCATTTATCACCGCCCGTGCTTCCATGAACGGGAGGTTTGTATCGTAAGATTTTGGGTGAAATGCGCCCGAACTTTCGGACTAGCTAACATGGGCCAAGTCATAACACTTCATTACCCACAATGCTTCTATTTTAATCACGGAAGACCCGGATTACTCCGACTGCGCGTGTGCATCACAGACAACCTATACTGTACAGCCAGGAGACGATGGAGACAATTCCGAGAGAATAACAGAGTGCCAAATAAGTGAACGTATAAAGATGTTTTTTTTTCCAATTATTAAATTCATTGTTGATCATTCTGATCGTCAATGTCATCGTGACTAGACGACTAATGTTTGGCAGCCCAACTGCAGACAGTAAAAATCCATGTACACTATAAGTAAATGGAATGCAAAATTGTGAAAAAAACCCCAAATAAAATCTCCTGTTAGCAGAAAAAAAACCCACCCTTACACCTCCAATATAGGTTTTCCATAAAAACGGTGTCTGGCGACTAAATTGTTTCCAAATTTAATGACACCTGTGATGCTAATTGGAGGACACATTTTAGTTGAACGTGTTGAATGAGTTGTTTTCAATGTTTCGGAGTACCATCATTTTTATTCAGGCCTGTTTCATGAGTTTGCGTTTTAAAATAATACGTTTGAAATACGATTCAAAAGCAATGCAGTGATCCCTCACTTATCGCGGTTAATTGGGACTGAGATCACCCGCGGAAGAGGAAAATCCGCAAAGTAGGTACCCCCGCGTACAGGTATATGTACATGTTTTCAAATATTTGTTTTCAAATCTCTAAATGACCTCGCGCCACCTTACCTCTCTGAGCTCATCCGCCCCTACACACTTGCCCGGCGCCTCAGGTCTGCGGACCAGACATTATTAGAAGTATCAAGAACTAAACTGAGGCTCAGAGGGGATCGAGCCTTTTCTGTTGCTGGTCCCTCTCTCTGGAATGACCTCCCACTGAACATTCGGCAAGCCTCCTCGCTGCCCATCTTCAAAACCCGCCTCAAAACTCACTTGTATTCTTTGGCATTTGACTCAGCATGACTTAGATTTGTTCTTGGTCTTGTTGTTCGGTGCTTTGTACCGTCTTTATTACCGATTTGCTTTACTGTTTGTTGTATATGCTGAATTGCTCCATGTACAGCACTTTGTATGCAGCGATGGCTGTTTGAAAGTGCTATATAAATACAGTTGAGTTGAGTTGAGATGTGTATGAGTATACTGTATATAATATTTATAAGGCCAAATTTAATGGTATACATGCATGTAGAAGTACATGTTTGTAGTAATTAACATTACTTAATGCTATATACTAATACAGTATATATATATATATGTGTGTGTGTGTGTGTGTGTGTGTGTGTGTGTGTACACACACACGTATAAGATGTATAAATTAGGTTAGGTTAGTGAATAAATAACAAAATACAGTAAACATATACATGTACTAATATACCCATATATGCTGCTCTATATGACTCGCTGTTGTTTTGCTGACTTTCGCTGCCTCTCGCGGACCTTTTGAGGACATGTTGTGGCATTTTCGCTATTTTTATTTAATTTTTTTTTTTGTGATGAATGCTTTTGGAAAATCCGAGATGCACTGAAACCGCGAAAAGTGAACCGCGAAGTAGTGAGGGATCACTGTATATTTTTCTCGTGAGTTAATCTTCATATATTACTTTTGTCAGATTCAAGTTCCCGGTAGTTCTGTGACCACTGTTGGTGTTTTTTTCATTAAGAGCAGGGTTCTTTCAATTTTGTCCATGTGTGCAAAAGAAAACAAAATCACATCTTTAGTTAAAAAAAGCGGGGGTGCAACCACATCTTATGTTTACAACCCTCTAACGTATCTCATTTAATTTTAATTTAGCCAAATATGGTGTACAGGCTACAGGTCACACTTGATGGTGAAAAAAATGGTAAAATTATATATCTGGGTGTATACATAATCATTTAAAAAAAAAAACTACCATTTGAACATGGCCGTGCACTTTGATATCCATTGAATCATTTCAGTGTATGTGTCAAGAGAGCTGTCACTGAAAGTAATTGATTTTAAATATTAACGTAAAGAACTGGAGAACCCTGTAAATGGGCAATACGAAACATTTGGAGACATGTTCTGTGTTGTTTCAAAATTCAAATGATGTTTCACTGCTGATTAGTCGATTGCTTATCATGCTGCGAGGATTTGCTTAAAAGGAATCCTATGTGGACATCAACTGACCTTTAAAGGTTGCTACTGCAATCGCGCCACTTAAACAAGGACCTCATCAGACGTCCGACAGCCATTTAGTGCTTCAACACCATCAAGCAACATCCACCAGTATTGAGTGTGCCTGCTGGCTCAAATAGTCCTGCATCTTGTGATGACATTTGTCTTATTCAAATGACATTTTAAAGCAACTGACATCGAAATGAATCAAAACGTGAAGCTATGTTCTTCAACGTAACCTTTTTCTTTCCATGTTGTATTTACACTGACATTTTAAGGGATTGTGGGGTGATGGTCAGGGGGGCCGGCGGATTTCACGCTAATGTCTAATGCTCATCTGGTTGGAGCCTTTTAGTGTATGAGAATCAACGTCAGCATATTTAATTGTCTGCTGTTAGGGAGGGGCCACCCAGGCAGCCTCCTCAGCCAGGGTGCTCTGCACCTCACACCTGAGACTCGTCAGCTCATCACCCACCTGTTGCCTATCTGCTCGTTTGGACTGGTACATATTGACTCACAGACCATTCCTCAGTGCAAGTTCGTGCCGTCACCACGCCAGTGGACTTTGTTGCCATTTCCTACAGCTGCTTGTTCCTTGTGTGGACAATTCCTTGTGGACTCCTCGTGCTTCCCCCTGAGTGACTTTGCGAAGACTCTTCGAATAAACTACGCCAAGTGTTGGCTTCAACAATACCTGCCTGTTGTCGTGCTATTGGGGTCACACCCAAACCCTAACATCTGCGAGACAATGAGAATTTCGAGGTCAAAAAAATGTGTGGATTTGCAAAGAAAAACAATATTTTATTGCAAACAATTGCAAAATTCCTGGTTTAATTATATAACACTCAAAAGAATATCAGTCATGATATATATAGACTAAAAGAATTGATTACATGCAACAGGAAGGGCAAAAAAACAAGCATAAAGCTGTCCTACCAATTGATCAAATGCAGACTAAAATAAATTAAAGGGTTTAATTTCTTACACAATTACAGCAAAACACTCGTGCTGTAAAAAATGGCAGAAAAATATACATTGTTGCATTTCAGGATTGACAGCAATTAAAAAAAAAAAAAGATATACCGGTATATTTTCACTTCGAGGATCCATGAAGCACTCTAAATAGCAACCTCTAGCAAAACAAATCATTGGATACGTTTACATGGCCTGCAATCTCCCGACATGGAGAGGAACTTCTTTCTTTTTTTTCCATATTAGTTGCTATTTTGCTAAACAATTGCAATTAAAATCCTGTTCGTTTTCATCCAAATATGAAGTTACTTCCATATTGCATCCCAAATGTTAACTTAAAATCTCCATGTCAACATTTCAAATATCATAGCTCATAATGAGGTTCATTTAATATTTTTATCCAAGTGTTAGTTTAGTGTTTTTGGAAGAGCCACATTCATATATTTATGTGGTCTAAGTTGAGGGCAGGCTATAGAAACATTTGGCTTGTAGTATTGGATTGCACTCCGCAGTCTTTGCAGCAAAGTAAACATATGCACCGACAACAAATATGACAACTAGAAACGGGAGCACAATAGGTGCTTCTTAAACGACAAATTTGTTCTTGGTGGTGGAGCCACTTTTGGTTGCTGTGTCAAAGTGACATTGGTAACCAATAGACATCTTCGAGGGGATCCCCAAGCACTCCTTGTAAACTCTCCTGTTGGCATGGAAAAAAAAAACGGATTAAGAGGGTGACATCTGGTATGTAATTATTAAAAACAAAAAATTGTACAAACACTTTAGCTGACTCAAAGGAAATCCCTCACCCTATGTGTGTTACAGCAGCTCGGTTTTCATAGTCTGATGTCCAGACAGCGATTTTATCTCCTTTTGCGCGAATGTTCACCACAGCTCCACAAACTTCATCGCTGTAGTCATCAAAGGCCTCGCCAACTAAGCACAAGAGCTGAAAAAGTAAAATGGAGGAATAATTAAGTCAAGGGATGGACCCACCATAGAAGTGGAACTGTTTCTGTTCATCTGTAAATGTCAATCCCCAATGTTTTCACTCTGCAGCCAAAATAAAGGACCTGAACTCACTGTCCTAATACTGTAGGAGGGGGTGTGCAGATAAACAGTTCTGATGACAGATTAAATTCTCCCAACTACATCTATCATCAATATATCATCATGTCAAAACCAATTTGAATTAATTATAAAGTACGGGCTGCCCGGTGGTCTAGTGGTTAGTTAGCGCGTCGACCTCATATTGCAGATGTGCGGGGTTCGATTCCAGCTCCGGCCTCCCTATGTAGGTTTTCTACGGGTACTCCAGTTTCCTCCCACATTCCAAAAACATGCATGGCAGGCTGATTGAACACTCTAAATTGTCCCTCGGTGTGAGTGTGGGCGTGGATGGTCGTTCGCTTTCACGGGACAAGCGTCGAAAATGCCTCGGCGGTGGCGTTGCCATTCAAACAACTGTGCTAAATACATAAGAACTAACTATGTCAGCCTATCGTCAATCCCGTTACTTGATTGACATACAGGGCAACCAATGAGATGAAAACTGAATCACCGGATTGACATACAGGGCAACCAGATGACAACTGAATCACCACTCATGCGCAAACAACAGTTCTTAGCGCTAAGCTAGTCAGCTTTAAAGGTAGGGGTGCCTAATAGTCAATCGCAATCGACCCAGAGCTAGCGGACTGGTCCCAAGTCGACCGCGAGCGTTGGGGGGAGGAAATGGGAGGTGGGGGTTATGTCTGTGTGTTTCGATTTCGTACTCGTGTTCAGTGAAGTTCTGGCTCTCGCTCATCTCGGTGTCTGTGTGTGCCTGCATATGCGTAGCCGATCTTCGGTCAAATATGTAGCAAGCTGATCCAAGTAGTAAGTAACTACTGCAGCTCGTGTGTGTGTGTGTGTGTGCGCGCTCGTGCATGGACACGATGTGGCTCTTTGCAGTAAACACAGTAAAAAAAATTGGCTCTTAGTCTGGTTCGCCACCCCTGCTCTCCATTAATAATTTTGGGTAAGTTTCAAACCGCTCTTTAATATGACTTCAGCCAACCAGAAATGCTTGATCACTTTGTAAATACCAGAGCTGGGCATTCCCTCTGTACTGATGGAAGGTCTATCAAACCGTCACTGACTGTTTTGCGAATGACGAAAAGCTGATGGACCAAGCACTGACGGAGGTGGGTTTTTGTCCTTCACTGGAATCGTAACATTCCGGGTCAGTACTGACGGATCATTTCTGTCCGTCGCTGATGGACTCCCAATGCAGCTGACGATTGATGGAAACGTGACAATTTGAATAGCGTAGGTACCCTGAAAAGTTATTTTCACCTTTCTTTGGAGCCTTACAATTATGTTTAGTTGTGATGTATTTTTTTGCTGTCTTCATTTCCATGTTAAAATGAACCAAAAAAAGCAGGACGGTGTCCTTTATTCAATTTTTTACTCTAATACTCCTCTTCCACTTGTTTTCCTCATGCATTTATCAAATGCACCATAACAAAGTTGCAAAGATTTAAAGAGAATACTACTCAAACACAATGTAAGAGTGTAGCTTGTTAATAAAATAAACACAAAACAACCACCAAATTAATACACAAAATACATATTACCCAAATGTATGTAAATAAATGAAAATACTAAGTGGCTACTAAATCATAAATTACACTCTACAATTGGCTATTAAATCATATGTTCCAATTGTAAGGAAATAAAAGAAAAGAAGAATCATATGCTCACTTGATCATAAAAAAGGAATGAAGAAGAGCCATAGGATTAGAATAAATATGAAATCAATTAAATTAAGATTATTATAAGGTCACTGGATCATAACTGGACAAACAGTGAATCAGAAGTCTGAAGAGTCTCCACCACTTGATGACTGGACAACACGACACGTGCAACGAAAGAGGGTGGGGGTGTGGG
>NW_017805633.1:35781-62510 GCF_001891065.2 Hippocampus comes
GGGGGACAAACTGATGTGCTGGTGTATTTGTCATTTTTGTTCTTAAAAAGAATGAATGAGTCCAGCGTTAGGCCGCTTGGTGGTGGCGGCCACGCACATGCTCACCCATGGCGGCTGCTGCCGGAGTGGGCAGGCGGAGGTGCTCGCGGGGCATCCCGCGTCCACGGCCGAGCGAGGAGGGGATACCGATAAGGCGGAAGGCTCCAATCGCCGGGCATCTCAGATACGGCCGAGCGGCAATAACAGTTTGGGACACGTGTGGCACTGATATGCTCGCTCACACCTTCCCGGGCAGTAAAGAGCGAACCGCAAGCCTGAAGAACCGTCTCCCCGAACGACGGGGCTACTACACCTCGGTTCTGTTGGTAGGCTGCATAAATGCTCGCCCCTTCTTTTGTCCCCATTTGTTGTGGCACCCTGCCTGGTGCACAACATAAATCGAATCAGGTTTCAATTCCAGGTGTGGGGCTTCAAAAGTCAGGGTAACCACTATTCCCATGATTCTAACCTAAGTCACCCTCGTCTTTTTCCAATATTTGGAAATAACCGGGCATTCCCAAAAGACATGAAAATGCGAGGCTTTGCTGTTACCACAGCACCTACAGCATGCTGTGCTCCTGCCTTGTCAAGTCATTGGAGCTGGAACTGGAAGTTGCAGAAACCGCTAAAAATCTTGATTCCCGTATTTTCCGCACTAAAAGGCGCACTGGATTATAAGGTGCAATATACAATGCATCCACTAGATGGAGCTACAGGTACGTCTGTGACCGTCTCCGTGCCTTATCTTCTTCCGCCTGACTCGAGAGGCGTTCATGACCGCCTCCAAAAAAACGTAAATTAACGATTACTTCACTGAAACTATGAAAATTGAAAATACAGTAATGCATCAAAACAGAAAATCACAAAATAAATTCTATAGCCCCGTAGCTGCAACAGAACGATCAGATGTCAGTAAATTTGATCTAGTTTTACTGTTTGGTGTCTACTACCATCTTTGTTACTGATTATTGCTTTATTGTTGTATATATGTTAGTTGCTCCATGTACAGCACTTTGTATGCAGCAATGGCTGTTTGAAAGTGCTCTATAAATACAGTTGAGTTAAATTGGAAGAGACTGGACTGTCTCAGAAGTGTTTATTTATTCCTTTGTTGTGTACTGTATTCACAAACGAGGAAATCACAAAATAAATTCTGCAGTGGGGCTATAGAATTTATTTTGTGATTTCCTCGCTTGATTTTCTGTTTTGATGCATTATTTTCAATTTTCGTAGTTTCATTGAACGAATAGTTAATTTACGTTTTTCCGAGGCGGTCATGAACGCCTCTCGAGTCGAACGGAAGAAGAGAAGGCACGGAGACAGACAAAAACGTACCTGTATTTGTTGAGACTGTGAAAACCATTAATAAAGTGTGCGTTTTAAAAAAACAACACCACAGCTCTCCTTTTTTCGGAGCTGCAACAAAAATGTTTTTAAATAAGCAGTGACACAGTTCACTGAACCAACAGCAAGTTATAACATTGTAAGCATGTCTCCAGCAAGGAGCCATCTAGGGGTCGACATATTACCGTAATGACCATACACAAGGCGCAACGGATTTTAAGGTGCTCGGTGAGCTTTTAAGAAAATGGAAGATTTTTTGGTGCGCCCTATAGTGTGGAAAATATGGTACTCAATCCAAAATCATTTCTAAGGTCTTGGAATTGTCGAAACACGCTTCCCTCAAAAACGTCACTGTATGTCGTTAACCCTTTTCCAACCCAGTTTTTAAATCTTGCATCCATTCTGTTCTGTAAAAAATGGAGTCAAACTCGATTCATCTGAAGAGCAAATATGGTCTATGAATTTTGCCTTGGTTTACTATTGCATGCCACATCTTAATTAACACCTTTATAGACAGTCGACCAACCCAGCATCCCCTATGATCGCTTGTATCACAAGATCTTTCCACCTCGCACTATAGGATGGATTGCAGATATTCACCAAAATCTTGACCCGAGTTGCCCTATAGTAGTTCATCACATTCGCAAGAGACGAGCCGCCCTTGTTTTTCACAAGCTGAAAAGTCTTAAATCAAATTCTTGGCCTCTTCCCCTGCCAAATGAATCGGGATATTATTTTGTCAAAGTTTTGAAATATATCCTTGGGTATGACAACACATCGATTTTAATTGCTTCCACTCTCTGTAATAATCCTTAAAAGGGAACAAAATCTATTCAGATCAGCATTAATATGGGCAAGGAGATATTCATGTCTGAGTATCTAATTGACTCCAAATCCCAGTTCACATTGAATTCTTCTCTCATCAACTGGCTGGGAGGGTACTTATAGGACAATATCTGGGATTTATGGGTATTACTCCAAAAATCCTCCATATATCCTCAGGGTCGAAAGCAATTCCGGGAAAGAAGTAGATGGTTTTCTCAGATATATTAATATATCGTCCGCAAATAGGGCAAACTTATAACTTAACTCATGATCGCTACTATCTTGTCACTCTGCCTTATCAAATGACTAAGGAGCTCCATAAAGATGGCAAATAAGAGTGGGGAAATAGGGCAACCCTGTCGACGTCCCCTTTCTAAACCAAAAGAATCCATTAATCCTCCATTTAGCCTTACTTTGGCTACTGGTTTATCACGCAGCACCTGTGGAGTTCTCACAAAATTCAATTCTCCGGAGCACCTTGTATAAAAAGGACCAATTGACAAAGAGGGCTCTTCTGCATCCAAACCCTGTAAAACAGCTTCTAAAATGTGCCTTTATATGATTATGTTATGTTAAATTCTGTCTTTGCCCAATAAAACCAGCCTGGTCTTAGTGTATAATATCTGGAAGTATTGATTTTAGACGGCCTTGCTAAAATTGATGTAAAACGTTTAGAATCTTGGTTCAAAATACTAATTGGGTGGAAATTAGCACAATCAGATTCATCTTTCCCCTCTTTCGGTATCAAAGGCATGATCGCCTCTCACCAGGAGAGGGGATCACTCCATTCACTTGGACCCAATTAAAGTTCTCAATAATGGTGGAGATAAAATGTCACTATAAGTCTTATACCACTCTAATGGGAAACCATCTGTGCCTGGGCATTTGTTCGGCTTTAGTCAAGAGATTGCCTTCTGTAATTTAACCATCGTCGCCTCAGCCATTAAAACTTCATTCTGGTCTCCTGAGACCATTGGGAGGATTGAGTGATGCCAACATGGCGTCAGGTGTTCCCCCGCCTTCAGGGACACCTTGAGAATAAAGGTCCATCTAATATCTTACAAAATATCTTCGAATATCCTTGAAGTCATGTTTCATTTGTTTGGTAATCGAGTCCTTAATTTTATGCAACACCCCCTCTGCTTGTTGCTTCCTTAATTTATGTGCCAATTTTCTTGTTGCTTTGCAGCCCCACCTCATGATAACTCTGTCTTGAAAAGCATCCGATTGAGCATTTTTTTTTGTTTTTTATGCTTGTTAACTGATGTCATACTTTTTCTAGTTTTTTCCCATCCGAGCTTCTTTTGTGAAGCCAATTTTGCAATAATTTTCCCTGTCAAAACTGCCTTACCTGCATCAACACACCATAATTGGGGACACCTTCCCATTAACATTTTTGTACACACGCACACGCGCGCGCGCACGCGCGCGCGCACACACACACACACACACACACACACACACACACACACACACACACACACACACACACACAAACGCATTCATACACATACTCACATGCCCACTCATACACAACTGTATCCATATTAGTCATCTTAATTTCGTTCTTGGTTGCGGTGAGTGTTAAGATAAGATAAGATAAGAAAACCTTTATTAGTCTCGCAATGGAGAAATTCCCAATTCACAGCAGCAAAGTTATGAAAGGAAGAAGTAGAACAACAAAATATAGGAGCTGCTGGAAAGGCAGCCACTCTCGCGGCGCCATTTTGAAGTCAAAATAACAAAAATAACACAACACAACACATAGGACACAAGACAGTCGTGCAATCTTCACCAGCGCTTTCACGTGGGAATTCTCTTAATTCTTGTCTCATCATTTGTAGGTTAGTTGTACAGGCGCTCCCCGATTTACGAACATTCATGTTACGAACAATGGTACATACGAACATTTTTGCGGGTACAGGTATGTCGAAAAATGTTCTCGGACAGAGATGCTGTAAGTTAGATTTTGTATTGCGCGCCTTTTTCCGAGTACTGTAGTACTTCTTTCCGCCGCTAATACCGACGTGAGGCGCTGTGAGAGGAGGAGGAGGAGGAAACCCCTGTCCCCATGAAGAAGTTTGAGACGGAACTCTTGGCCAAGGGGTTTTCGCTCATAGATAAAGCCATCGCACTCTTCGAGCAGCAAGACCCAAATATTGAACGTTGCACAAAGGTTGCAAATCAAATGAATGATGCCATACAGTGCTACTGCATCATTTATGATGAGAAAAAGAAGAAAACTGTGCAATCGTCCATCATCTCCTTAAGCCTTCGAGTAAATCTTCCAAAAGTAAGTTAAACTTCATTTTATTATACTTATATAAACCTTAAACATACTTATATAAGCCTTAAACATACATTCCATACAAAATATAGCACTGAAGCAACTTACGAACGAATTCAGCTAACGAACGATCCTTCGGAACGTATCTCGTTCGTTAGCTGGGGAGCGTCTGTACCTCCATTAGCCTGTAGCTCCCCGGCTTCATGGCGGCCGTCTGGGTCATTTGGGCGAAATCGTCTCCGTCTGAGTGGGTTGTTTCAAGCCGTGAAACCAACTTTTTGTTCGATTTAGGCATTTCGTCAACGCCTCTTAACTCAGAGCCAACTTGTCAAAATACTAATGCATAAAGTCCGACGTTGCCGTAAATGAACAAGGAGCTCTGCAAACGTGCTTATTACTCCATGGCTGCCCAAACCAGAAGTCTCAGCATTGGTGATGTTTTAAAAATAAAGCATGACTTATGTTTAAATATACAAGAAATTTTGTTTGATGTAAAAATTGACAGTGACTGAAGATGCCAAATATTTGACTGTGACAACAATGTTTACAACAAGCGGCCGTTATTTTATATAAGTTTATATAAGAAGACAAAAAAGGAAACAATACCAAGGGAAAAACAGCATTCGAAAATAGCTAAATTTCATCAGATTTCCATTTTTTGGGGGGAAAAAATGGAGAAGACTTTTATAGCAATGATATTCATCTGCACTCTGTTAAACTGATGTAATGAACCATGAAAAGAAGTAAAACAATCTCTTTGATGGGTGCCTCTTTTGATGGGTGCTTCTTACTTTTGCACGGACGACAGTGTCCTGCTGTTTTCAGAAAGTCCTCTCCCTCGTCATGGTGGAAGATTTCCTTCCCCAAAAGCAATCGTCACAGGTTAATTGTTTAGATTTCTTCATCGCTACTGGTTCGAATGCACCCTCTACTAACTACACGCTACTCCACCCGACTCTACGTTCCTCCACAGCTCCACCCTATGCATCCCTCCCCCTCTACTTCTACTTGTTCTGCAGCATGATACTGGCTGTTCCCTGACACCTGCTGCGACCTGTTGGGTTAGATTTTAAATGATTTACAAGGCAGACAAGCCTGACCCTTGGTCAGAGGCTGCGTCAGACCTTTTTGCACACTATGGCGCAAAGTAAATGAAATGACGTGGAAAAATACGTCATGGGTAGGTGGCTGTAGCAGGTTGTCAAAGACGTATTCATACGTCATGGCAATTGAATGAGTTAAGAGGCCAAGGCTGGCTAAGCTGACGGAAACATTGTGTAACATAGCCTTACTATGAAGTTGCTCACTAAAATATTATGGCTCCTTCCACAACCTATATATAGGCCACCTCTCTACAAAGATTCGTGGAAGACTTTTTTTTTTGTACAATCTGACACACTGTATCCTAGTCATTGCTGCTTACTCTCAAAATGACTGAGAGTGTCATTTAAACATCAAAGCTAGATGTGGTGAAGACCAGTCCATCTATCTGTTATCCGTCAAAAGCGAAAACTTACAGTTTCTAACCAGAAGCGGTCCAGGTCTAATTTTCTCTGCTGCTTGTTGAGTGGGATCAGCCAGCGTCCTCCACGCTTGTTCCTCTCGTCCTCCCACATGGGCTCAATACCATCCTGCAGCAACCGTTTTCACATTGCTTATACTCATAGTGTCACATTGTACATTACTCTATAGTCAACAACACACACACCATCAAAAGAATGTTCACTGGTAGCATGGAATGTGGCATGTCATTCAGAGAGTTTTGTCTATCTGATTATTATTATTGTTGGTTTAAAGAGCTCTATAAATAAAGTTGAGTTGAGTATAAAGATTTGTAGGCTAAAAAGCCAATTTTTAAGTTACAATGTCTTTACTTATACTCAACAATAAGATATTAATTAATTAGTAGTTTCAAAAAACCTTGAAATGTTTAAAATCAGGGCTGTCAAACTCATTTATAGCCGGGGACACATTTTAGTTACCGTTTCACTTGGAGGGCTGTTATGACTGAAACCATCTATAGAAGTCAAGAATAACTGTTGATTCAACTATTGTTTAAGTTACTATCATGAGGGGTTTGGTAACAAGATAATGCTTAGAATATATCTGTTATTTATTTCATATGAGAATTTAAAATGTTGGTAGACATTTTAGAAAGGATCATGGAAGTTGACATGTTTGATTTGGTTTCGCGGGCCACATAAAATGCTGTGGTGGGCCAGATCTGGGCCCCGGGCCTTGAGTTTGACACCTATGTTTAAAATAAGTGGTTTAGCACACTTGGCTGGAGACATTATCAAGATAATGATTCCCATTTGATTCTTTCATTTGTATGTAAATTCGGTGGAAACTTAAAAGCATTAACATACATCACATTACGTCATTCAAGACATACATACTATAAATGAATAGATCAGACAAACCTTAAAAAGGGAGTAATCACAGCCTGACATGAGATTGCTTGACAACTGGATATGGTTGTACAGACTGGGAAGACATGGAACAGTAGTTAATCAAACTGACTTGAGTTAGAATTGGGGTAAAAAAAAAAAAAAAAAAAAAAAAAAAATCACTTCCAACTTCCGAATTGTCCAATTTTCTATTTTTTTTTCTAGAACTTTACAGCGGGGGATATATCTTGATTTGTTCATATCACTGTCGCGTAAGATTATTAGTTAAATCGCATTAATGGCTATGACTGCGTACTAACATCACTAAAAGCAACGCAAAGTAATTACACAAATATTTCTGCTGCAAAGAATAAATCAAGATTGTTGAAGTATTTACTTAGCAGTGACATTCCAACAATGCACATTTTAAATCAAGGCAGCAGTCACAAAACATTTTAGTGCCACTGACATGAAGACATTTTCAAGGACCAAAATAAAAAGCATCCACCCATCTATTATCTGAACCGTTTTATCCTCACCTGGGTCGCGGGTGTGCTGGAGCCTATCCCAGCTGACTGGCCAGAATGATTAAAAAAGATCACTCACTATTAGCTAAGCTTCAACAAGCCATGGTTGTTTGGCATATTCCAACAAGTTTTACGACAGTAATAACACAGTGCAGTGTGGCGTTTATTGTTCTACGATGAATAAAGTTGTGGTTAGCACACCGTTATCTGCGCATAATGCGACATAATGACCCGGTGATGAAGCTTCACTTTGTGCCACTGCCCTTGTTCCTTGCTGCTGATATGCAGAGCTCGACACCAACTGTTGCACGGGTAGCACATGTGCTACCAACTTTTTCAGTTGGTCGCACCCATTTTTTGAGAGGTACAGCATGACCATATTTGCTGATGCATACAGTGATCCCTCGCTATATCGCGCTTCATTTATCGCGGGTTCAGTACATCGCTTTTTTTCCCCCAAAGTACTGTATTTAGAAAAAAAATGCTCAATGACTCAGAGGTTTTGTAGATGCCTGTACGCATGATTGGTTCCCGGTGCGACGTCGACCAATGACAGCACGAATGAGTGGATTTATCCCGTGAGCTGATTGCCTGCACATCTTCGCAACCCTGTCCAGCACCTTCCTCACTTGGGTCTCAGCACCGTGTTGACTCTGATTAGTGTGTCTCATCACGCTCTTAACTCTTGTTTGCCTGCCTCTCTCTGGCATACTTTCTTCTGTTGTGCTTGCTACGTGCACGGCAGGGGGGGAGAGAGCGCACGCGTGCGAGAGAGAGAGAGAGAGAGAGAGAGAGAGAGAGAGAGAGAGAGAGAGGGAGAGAGGGTGAATGGGCTTGTACATAAAAAGCAGCAGTGTCTCTTTGCCTCCTCCTCATCAATACTGATTAATTGTCTTATCATAAACACATCGGCTGCGCGCGAAAAAAAAAGAAGCTGGCCAGGAGCTAGATGGAGGCTAACAGCGGCTACACCGTCAGCGCATAAAGTGAGAGCCGCCTCCACCAACACAAGTCTCTTCGCCTCACTCAGAAGGCAATGCTAATTAATTACTGTAGAAGGTTTTATAATTAAAGATTTAAGTAAATATGTGTACTGCTGTAGTCTTTGTCTCAAATATGAAAAGTATAATCACTGTTTACATATTTTAAATGCTGCTAACGACATACCCTTACACAAAAATTCCTTGGGGCGGGGGGCAACCCTCATTCACAGTTTTTCACTTATCACGGCACGGTCCCGGTCCCCATCAACCACAATAAGTGAGGGATCACTGTAGTTGTCTCAATTTGCATACCGTAGTATCATATGACGTAAAGATTGACAGTGACTCAAGATGATATAATACTGTAACAATGTCAATTATTTTCACAGAGCTGCCTAGCATCATCATCAATCAAGTCTGGCCCCTCAACAGTGCTTTGGATTAAGTTTTCCAAAACGGGGTTTACCAACTAGCTGTGTGTGACCACATTGCAGAGGGTATGTGGAAATTTATTCTCAAACTGAGATGGCTAATGAAAATAAAACTGCTACATACTACAGTATGGCTCTAAATATTACTCTTGTTCAGTGTTTTGTTCCTGATATTTCAAGTTTACTGCCTGTTTAAAAGGGACTAACTCAGTGGTGTCCAAGCTCGGTCCTCAAGGGCTGCTGTCCTGCCTGTTTTCCAGTTCTCACAGGAGCAACACACCTGATTCAAATAATCCGGATCGTTCTAATGCTGCTTCACAGCTGGCTGAGGAGCTGATCATCTGAATCAGGTGTGTTGCAGCCGGGAGAGCTGGAAACATGCAGGACTTATTTAAAGCCCCATTTTTTGTGGCAAATGTTATAAAAATTCAATTAAACGATGGCAGAGGACTGGTAGTCCAGTGGTTAGCACATCGACTTCACAGTGCAGAGGTACCGGGTTCAATTCCAGCTCCGGCCTCCCTGTGTGGAGTTTGCATGTTCTCCCCGGGCCTGTGTGGGTTTTCTCCGGGTACTCCGGTTTCCTCCCACATTCCAAAAACATGCATGGCAGGCTGATTGAACACTTGAAATTGTCCCTAGGTGTTAGTGTGGGCGTGGATGGTTGTTCGTCTCTGTGTGCCCTGCGATTGGCTGGCAACCGATTCAGGGTGTCCCCCCGCCTACCGCCCGCAGACAGCTGGGATAGGCTCCAGCACCCCCTGCAACCCTAGTGAGGATAAAGCGGTTCGGAAAATGAATGAATGAAAAACTATGGCAGGTTTATTCTCTATTTTGATTCATTAAGGTTGATATAACCTCTTAAATGGAGAAAGGGAGCCTAGTTATTTGATTAGTTATTGTTAACACAAGAGACGAGATGCACCATTAATTGTAATTAAAATTAATTAAAATTTTACCCCCCCCCACATAATTCTTTACATATGTCAGCTTTTATAGATTGATAGATAGTCATTGTTGAGATATTTGCAGTTGTTAACGTTCAATGGATTGATGGGACTTTTTTCTGTCTGATGTCACACTGCACCTGAATGCACCTTGTGTCTCGTGAGCAACACTGGAGACTTGTGCCGTATCACACAATGACAGCGTAGTTGATGTTGCAGCTGCCTTGGCATGTCTTTTTGAATGGTGCACATCAAATAAACTGTTGCCTGATGCAGAAAAAAAAACCTGCAAGTTGCCCGCGTTTGTGGCCATATTGGTCGCAGTGTTGAGCTCTGATATGAATAACAGCAACCAAGGTTAGCCTCAAGATGTTGGCTATCGGCTAACATTGGACTCATCCGTGAGCTTCCACTGCCCATGAGTAAGCAGTGAGGCATTATGTCACCGGAGCCACCCGCTAAAGAGCGCCGCATTTGCGCTAACTATTTTTGTTCTTTTTGAACCTGTTTGAGCAATGTGACTGATGATTTTTTTTACTTCTTTTGTTATATGTCAGTAACATTCAATGTTATGGACGCAACGGAGTAGCATTCAGTGATTCAGTTGGCAGTTCTGCATCTACTCCCTTATACTGAAGAGATTTATTGCAACTTACGCCCAAAAATCTTCAACTGTGTCAAATTTTGAGATGAGTCGTAGATTGGCCTGCCATGTTTTGCTCTTGTCATTCTTGAAGAACCATAGAGACCATCTGTTGGGATAAGAATAAAAAAAATTAAATTTAAATTCAACTTAAATGTGAGAAGAGTCACGATGCACCTGGATGGCCTACCTTAACCAGAATCCCATGTCGCATTGTAGCAAAAAGCACAATCCTGATGGATTAATCCACCTTGTAAATGAGCACTTCTTTACTTCTGGCAGAAGTGCTTCTTCTTTGTCTTCTTTAAAAGAAGACGACAACTATTTACAAGGTGCATTGATCCACTAGGATTGTACCTGTGACTATAATGCGACAGGGGATTCTAGTTAATGTCAGCCATTTTAATTTTAAAGAAAAAATACATGAACATAGTTATTAGTGTAAATTTCCTCATCCTCGCCTGCTGCCGGGGTGCAGAGCGTGTGCCGCTCTCAATTATTTTCTGAATGCAGAAAATAATTACGTTTACGTTTCTTGTATTGCCTATATTGGGTTCCATTTTTTGGGACACTCTAAATAACCGAACGACACATTTTAACAACATTCTGAGTTTCTGAATGGTTTAGGTGAAGCAGCGCACTTGGAGGGTATTTTCGAATCCACCCATGATAAGGGAACAGAGATTTTGGCTCCCCAATTCCCTCACGTCATCAATTCAAACTCCAATTTCTCACCCATAAATCCCTCCAAAATCCCACCCCACCCCCGACCCCCACAAACCTGGAACTCTCTTCCACAATACATATGTGACTGCGGTGACCGACCATCATTTAAATAACTCTTCAAAATGCACCGGTTTTGCTCTGCTTTCATTACCTCGCCATTGTCTCAATTTCCTACTTTATTTCTGTCTTTAATTTAATGGTTTTTTTTTTATGTGTATGTGTGTGTGTTTGACTCACTTTTTTCCATTTTTTGTAATGTTTCTCTCTATTTTTAACATGTTTGACTGTCACGGATACATTTTCAACTGTGCCAGAGTCTTGCCTGTTTTGTAGCGGGTGTTTGATGTAGGCTTCTGGGCTCACAATTTCCTGAGCAGTCGTCTCTCTTGCCTCATCAGCTCCATCCTCTTCTGGGAGGGATGGATTTGGGTTGGTTTCCTTTTAAAAAAAAAAAAAATTAAAAAGGGGGGGGGGCGGGAATTTTACTTGGCAGTTTATCGGGTACATTATGATAAAATTGGTGCTTCACATTTGTTTAAGGTTGTAATTTGAGAGGAGTAGCATGCCATCTTTGTCATGAATAAAATTATGTTAATGCAGAAAACCAGGAGGCCAGACCGAAAAGTACATTTTAAGTTCAATGTATTTCAATGTAAATTACAGTTATAAAATCCATGTGATCAGAGACTAGATCGTCGGCCACACAGCATAATCAACTAAGCCATTTTTAATATTTTCAGAAAACAAGAAAACACACAGATTGGTATTTTTATTGATATTGTAAAAAAAATGTTCAAAGGAAAATACCCAATAAAAATACCAGTGAGTGTTCTAATTTATTTTTTCTCCTTTTCCAAAATAATTGAAAATTAAGAATTATGCTATGTGGGAAACAACATGTAACTCTGCATCTGAAAGGCATACATTTGATCTGTCCAAATTAATAATTTCGTCCTGACAACTTTTGGGATTAAATATGACGTTCATACGAAGTGCTATTGTACTGACTGAATTATTAACGTAAACAATTCAAGTCCATATGTCTTCAAATCGGCTCTTTAAATATATTGAGATAACGCGAGTCAGTGACAGAAATTGTCGGAGAGGTCGTAAAAGTGAAGAGGTAACTAATTCTACCACTGAGCAACAATCGGGTTCAATGTAAAATATTCAACACGCCGAGTTAAAAAAGTGTGTGTTTATAGTTACATTTTTGTTTGTCATTTGGGTATTTTCTTCCAAACAACAAAGTTAAGTCACGCCGACTGACTAGTTTTCGGCAAAGTGGACAGCGAGTCCTCGACGTCAGCTTAAAGTTGCGAGGTGTCCATACTGCTTTGACGTTAAGCACAGGTCGTAGTTAAAGCTCGCTTAAACTTGAAGCCAAAACAACTTGGCCAGCCCGTATGCATTTCTTGACAACTGTTCGGACGTACAACTGGCACGGTTTTCATTAAAGCGGTACCACTATAAGGCATTTAAAGTTTTTCGAGAAAGTGCTCACCGGTTCGGCAGTCGCCATTTTAGAAATCTGTGTTAGGAAACGTTCTGTTGATTGGAGCACACCAAGCAGCGTCGCTGCGGACATGCGCGGTGCGCCGCATGCGTCCGGCTGGCTGGGTGCTTCGGGTTGCTTCCTCCCTTCCCCGGCGCGGTGCCGGGACTCCACCCCTCAACCAGGCGAAAGCATGGCGAGCACGGAGGAGAGAAGGGAGTGCGAGACGGAATGCTGCAGCAAAGACGCCAAACTCCAATGTCCCACATGTATCAAGCTTGGCATTCAAGGCTCGTATTTCTGTTCCCAGGTAAAGCGTCGCCGTCGACTCGACAAGTTCAAAAAGGCCGCTGTTGTAGCTCACCAACGGGCCCTGTATCATCACGAGGCTGCTATGTAGCTGTCATGCTACATGGAAAGCGACGAAAGTGTGCTTTCTCTAAAATCCCACAACTATTTTGTCAGACGTTTGAGAATGGCCTCGTGATATAAACATTGTTTATGATTGCTAACACTCCGTTGTGAGCTCAGTTAATTCTGTCACATTTGCTTGAAGACTGCCCTAACTACCTTGCTAACTCAAGACCGGTTGGCTGATATCGGTGATTTCAAACATCACGATTGGGTAAAACACTCTAGAATTCTATGCATTCAAATATTTGTTGGGAGCCTGTACCGAAAAACGCTTTTGATTTGCATGGCTGTTTCATAAACTGCTAGCGAAGTTGACGAAGCGCGACTGTTCTCTCTACCACACTATTGCCCCTCATCTTGGCACTTCGTAACATTGTGGGCAAAGCTATTACCAACAACTTACACGTTCTAGGTAATTCATCGTTATGAGTGTGATTATGACATAAACGATTCAATTTGCCCCGATTATATACATACAATCTATACACAACTTACATTTTAAAAAATGCTGTAATACTGTAACTAACGTTATTAGACAGTCTGTGTGTGTGTGTGTGTGTGTGTGTGTGTGTGTGTGTCTGTGTGTGTGTCTCTCTCTCTCTTTTTCTTTCGCTATACAGTAAGTTTTCTCTAGTACGGAATCATGTTTGCGTTGTCCAATCTTTCCTTATAACAGAATTTCCTGATGTGCGAAACGATGATGGTACATACAATACAATGCATCTTGATTTATATAGTGCTTTCACAACAGCAGCAGCTGTAACAAAGCGCTTAACAAAACAGTTAACATACATGTGCTTTATGAACATGCAAGTATGTTAACAAAATATATGTGTAACAAAACAAGCAATAAAATGCAAAAATATATGGTCCAACAACTGTTTATAACACAAAAAGCATCATACAGTTCAGGTATATGAACAAAATACAGTATAAGAAGTCTAGTCACAAAATGAGGACTATTTGCGACACAATGAGTTTAGTAACCAGTAGACCTGGTAGCTCTTCTTTCCACTCACTCACTGCCTCTAACTTTACGTCACCTCGATCACCAGACAAGACAGCATTGCTAAGCTGATGTTATGCAACGAACTTTTGAAGCCAGCCACAGGACGCTTCGAAGTCCTCGATACCCATAGTTAGAGCTATGGAACTCACCTTCTCTCTAATTAACTGTCCAGTTAGCGTATGGTTTTTAGCACGATAACAGGTAAAGCATTCCAGGAAACGTTCGTTTACTTGACTGTCCGTCGAGCCACAAGCAATTTACTCTGAACAGGTAATCGGATGCATTGCACTCTCTCTTCCACGGTCATTATTGTTCCTCTTTGTTTGGATGCTACGATTTACAGGATGTAAATGTAAATGACTGGGGAAAAAAATCGTTGGCGATTCAAGTAGAACTCCTGCGAATTGAGTCACTTACAGGTCACTGTTTTGGATCCAATGAAAGTAAATAGCAGCGCGGACACAGTTATTCTGTAGTATCGAGCGGGACTTGCTTGAGTTCATGTAATATCGTAGTCAAAATTTTAGTTCATGGGTTTTTCATTCCGGGTCAGGAAATTTTGCTTGACAGAAGTTCGTAGGTGGGAATATTTACTGTATTCCAACAAGTACACTAGAACACAGTGCCATGTCATCCATCTATCCATCCATCTTCTGAACCACTTCTTTTCACTGTTAACATTTACCTCAGCTCAGTTGCCCCTCTTTTCTTTACGTTGCCTCCATTGCCGACCAGACCTGACAACAATCCACAGAGGTCCTGCTGGTCATCTCTCTCATCTAGGATGTTGAAAGTGCTGTGATACTCAGCTGGCCCGCTTTTGTTTACGTTGCCTTGAACGCCTACAAACCTACCAAACTCGACAACAATTCATGGCTGGTAGTGCGCCATCTCGTCCGTGATGTTTAAAATGCGGTGACCTGTCATAGGAACTCATCAATTTGCACTGTAATCCAATGTCGATTAAAGGTAAATTGTGAAGTAAACTTGTCCAACCATCTTTTGAGTAATACTTGGAGTTAAAACTATTTCAAGCATACTTTCGTTAGTTTTTCAAACACAACCCACCCGGGTTCATAGTTGGACCCATAGCCACGGAAATGCTTTTGTTTGGCACTCTCCGGCGAGTGATGTCATTTGCAGAAGTCTCCAGTCGGCCATTGTTGATAGCGCGTGTCAAAGTGCCGCTTTACATTCGACCGTTTCATCAATGTTATTTTGTCATTGCAAATTAGACACATCACAGAACCTGTTCTCTCCACAAAGGCGAATCCTTCGGTCCATTCGTCCTGAAGTCTACCATACTCGTCATCTTTTTCTCTTTTCGCCATCTTATTCGTCAAAAGATTAGCTTTGAGCTAATGACTGAGCGGGCTGATTCAGAAGGGGGCGTTTACCTGTTTCCACAGCAACGGTCGACGTAGGCCAATATCATCCAATTAAAATTGCCCCTGCAGCCAACTGTAGCCCTGAACAGGACATGACCAGTGAAAAGTCAATGGATGGATTAAACAAGTGAGAATATTTTGTTTTATCTGCGAGCCAGATGCAATCATCAAAAGAGCCCCCCCTGGCTCGCGAGCCATAAGTTCCCGACCCCTGTATTAGACCCTATGAGGATCATGCTGTGATTGTATTTTGGATGTGCAACCAAAACCAGTTACCTGGTTATTGGCCCTCTCCGTGAATTGTGCGTCTGAATGTTTTGTTTTGTTTTTGACATCAAGACGAAAAAACTGCACAGGTGGCAGCTTCTTTGAATAAAAACAGTGTTCTGAGGTCTGTTACAGAAACTATGCCCAAGAGTGTAATCTTTGCAAACTGCACCGCTGATGACCAGCAAGTAATTTAGATGAGTGTCTGTCCTAAAGGAGATGGCTTGACAAGCTGCAGAGTTCGGCAGCTGTCCCTGTTTTATTGTTTTAGTTCTCATGGAACAAAAGAAGCCAAGACTTAAAATGGAAGCCTAGAGTCATCACCTACTGGATTTATTTATTCATGTTTATCCAGTATGCCAAAGCAAGAATCCTGTAATTTATTTCTGGGAGTTCTTATTTTCTCTTTTCATTTCCAGGAGTGTTTCAAAGGGAGTTGGGCATCTCACAAGTTGCTGCACAAAAAAGCAAGTAAGTATCTCGGGCTCAGTGACCAGTTTGCGCTGCCAGGCGCCCTCATTTTTCAGCAGTACGCCAAATTAATTTCAAGTTAAGTTTTCATGGTTTCAAGAATTTTTTTTTTAAACTAAGTTAAGCAAACCTTTATTTGTCTCACAATGGAGAAATTCGCAATTTACAGCAGCAAAATTTTGAAAGGAAGAAAGTAGAAAAACAATATCTGGTAGTGCGCCATCTCTTCCGTGATCAAAAGCATTACCCTTCCTTATCTCTTGATCATATTGGTTCTATCTTGTTATTTTAAGTCTTGCAGAGATGAAAGTCCTCCGGATTTTCCCGGAATTCCGGGGTTTTCAAATTTTTATGAAAATTTCTCCGGAGAATTGAGGAAAATTTGCATAAAATTAATCCGGATATTAGTTGACAACATTGAACGAAGACGCGTTTGAGTTCGTTGTATTGCTTTCACGAGCATAGCCATATTGAGGCACTAACACTAGTAACAGTAAAGACATTTTTGTTTGTGTAATAACGACAGAAGACATAATGGCTTAGCTTAGCTGTTGTCGTGTATGATGTCATTTGCATCGGCGCTGATTGGTTGAAATCAAAAGACGCGCTTGCGTACATGTTGGCGCTGAAGCACGCACAGCAGAGAGCAGCGGACTATCTACTGCTGAGGCTCGCTTAGCTTGAGTGGCGTCGCCACAACAGTAATACCCTCGCCTCGCATTCTCATGGCCTCACCATATCTTGGAGATTTCGAAATTTCGGCCCGAACGGAAGCCACAAAGGGTACACAAGTGCGTGTGCGGGTGCGCGTGTGTGTGTGTGTGTGTGTGTGTGTGTGTGTGTGTGTGTGTGTGTGTGTGTGTGTGTGTGTGTGTTTTTTTTTTAATATTTTTTCCGGAATTTTCAGAAAAGTCCACTTTCATCTCTGGTCTTGGAACTGAGCTAACCTGAGATCCGAGTCATGCTATGTAATGTGGAAATGTGTGCCGGAACGGCAAAACATGTCTTTAGATCTTTGTATCTTTGAATTTTAGCCAGGGTTATTCAAAGCTTCAGTGTGTGCAAAGATGCCAGGCATCAAAGGTGCAGATAAGAGCCTTGAATTTCTCGTGATCTTTGTCATTTTGTACTTGACAAAAGTGTGTAATGATAGTGTTGAATGTGCAAGGACGAATCAATGAGGCTATGATAGTTGTGAGTAATTGAATAAATACTACGTTTTGAAATCAATGAATAATTATGAATTCAATCTCCATCAAAATAATCTCATAAAAAATTAAAGTACCAATTTAAAAAAAGTATCCTTAGAATCCCAATTAATACTGCACGACACTCATTACATGGTCGTGTGAATCAATCAGACAAAGTAGAGGGTGCGGCCGGGAGACGCTACAAATGTTTGGGCGGGGGAGGGGAGGGTGCGGCGATCGCCCATTGAGACGTCTACTCAGTCTGCATGGCTCAATTATTACTATCACCACAAATGTTTCCAGTGGGATCAGATGAAACTCAAATATCAACACTGTTACTCTTCACAAATCTGTCGATGCAGTTTATTGTGATTGGCCCATCCAAAAATAACCTCAAACCACGCACGCCCTTGCTCTCAGTGCATACTTGAAAGGACTCATAAAGATGGAAAACGCATTCTTATGTTGATAATGCATTACGTTGAATGAATGCAAAAACAGTTTAGAACCATTAGGTTTGTATTTTATTTATGAGGCCAAATGTATTTGGCAAAATGATGGCCCGGATGTTAGAAACAGGTGTTTGCTTAACTATGCACCCGTAATGATTTTTAGCAAAAGAGATGGAGTCATTTAACAATCTTAATGCAAAACAGGTTGTTTTGATCTGCCAGTTGTGATGTCACTTGTTGTTTCTGTTTCCAAATGAATGCGGCACTTATTCTTAGCCAACTTAAAAACTGATTGGCCTTCTATTTCCTGTGCCAAATGCTTTATATTTTGTTGTAATTATAATGTGTTTAATCTGTGTTGTTTGGTCAGAGGAGGACAAGAATCAGAATGAATGTAAGAACTGTGTGGAAAAAGACATCAACACAGACCCATGGCCTGGCTATCGCTACACGGGGAAACTTCGTCCCTACTACCCACTGGTGAGTCTCATACAGTATTAAGAACTGAATTTTTATTGCAATAGGGGAAAATATGATGACTGGAGTTCAGATGTGCAAGCTCAGTGTCAGTGCTATTACATTTTTCATCTTCCACACTTAAAATTTTGGTTTACACTATTTTCCTGCGACGCACATGGAAAAAATTGTTGGTAGCCTTCTGTTCATGCAAGAAAACAACAGAAAAAAAGGGGGAGAGTAATAGAAAACATAAATACAAAATGAATGAAAAACTAACCAATGAAACAGGCCTGGTTAAAAATGATTGATATTTTGCACAACAATCACTGCCATCAAATGATTTTTGTTGCTTTCAGTGAGCCTTCTGTACCTTGTAGCAGGCATTTTGTAGCATGGACACCCAGACTCATGGCTGTACAGATTGAGTCTGGTCATTGTCTCAAGTGCATTTCTGTGGCGGGGCAAACATGAGCAAACAGACAGCGAAATGAAGCAATCAGCGACGAAACTATAGTTTCGTATGATGTAAAGCTTCACAGTGACTCAAGATATATTTGCAAAATATTTTACTCTAATGACTTGGTTAGCAACAAACAGTGTACAAAGTCAGTCAGAAATAAATTCGGAAAGCAACTTTTCAAACTTATCTGAGGGCATCCAGTTGTTTGAAGATGTTGAGGAACAGGAGATTGTTGGCAAGCGTATGTTGGACCATACAGGTACAAGCCAGATGCCTAGGATGCGGATAATGTTGTGCCTGCGCGGCCTGACATAGAGTGGAGCTGAGACCCATTGGGATTGAAAGCAATTTAAGATCTATAGGTTGCGGTTATTAGCCTAGTGTTATTGTTTGCAATCCGATGCTGTGCTGTAAATTGTGCATGATGGGATTACCTACTCGGTCCATGCATTCCTGCCAGCACAGAGCGCACACGTAACAGTCGGGTGGTGTCCTACATTGTCATTGCTAAGGTTGTTCTGTCGCGTTGTTGGCCACGCCGTACATTATATCGTCAGCATCGTTGTAAACTATTACAGAGGATTCCATCCATGCACCTATATAGTTTGAATGTTTTAATACATGATTAAATCCATGGACTCAGTTGTCTGCACGGAGAAAAACGAGGTGAATCATTTTGCCCCTCCTGCTTTTCAAATTTTTAAAAAATTTGGTTTAAAAAAAAAAATTGTTTACATTTCTTTCCACTACATGATTGCATCTCACTTGGTGTTGATTGACAAAAATATCAAATTTTATGTCTTTTGTATGAAACTGAAATGTGGCAAAAAATTCAAAGGGGGAAAATACCATCGCAACTCACGGTAAGTAAAGACCTTTATCTTGAAACGGATGGTGTCAAATACATCTTGTCAAACCGAATCCTGCTGTACTTGACATCCAAACCAGCAGGAAACGATGCCAGGCCAAGTGAGGCGCCTTGAGTGTGTTGGGAAAAAGTCGGGGAACCCAAGGAATATTATAGACTGATGTGTGGAAAAAAAGATTGTGCTATGTTTTGTGTGTGCATAAATGATAGAATAGAAAATATTTGAATCTTTTTTGGGAGGGCCCAACATGTGTTCTCCTTACCCCCTGTTCCTTTTAGACACCTTTGCGGCTTGTACCCAGTGAAATCCAAAGACCTGACTATGCTGACCATCCAAGAGGTAACAAAGTTTCTATTTCGACAATATTTGTGATGAGAATTTAATAGTTTGAAAAATAATATTGATGATCGAATCGTCATTAAGCACACACCTTGCGAATGCAATAAACACAATCATCAACTTAAAGGAAGTAAAATGTTGGAGTGGGACTTAATTTAAAATACATTGGAACCTCGATTTAATGAACTAATTGGGGCAAGGGTTCGTGCATTAGAGGCGATTGTGTGAACTCTCTCTGTCTCCTCTGTTGAGTGACAGAGAGATGTATTGGGCGAACCATCATTTTTGGCTGTGTGCTCTGAGATGGAATATTTCTCTGGTTTCAGGAAATCCGCAGTTCTTGCAGTTTTTCGGGAGTATTATGCCCCCAGACAATTCAACCCAGAGCCATGGATACTAGCATGGGCTCATCAGTCAATCAGTCAGCCGTCGTCTTGATTTACTTAGCACTGTAATTTAGATGTCAACCGCCATGTGAGATCTTTTACTGTATTTGTTTCGTGACGTTCGCAACAAGTCGTTCTTTTCAATGGCTCTTTTGGAGTTAGCGATGAGAATTGATTTGTTGCTGTGTGAGAGAGAGAGAGAGAGAGAGAGAGAGAGAGAGAGAGAGAGAGAGAGAGAGAGAGAGAGAGAGAAAGTATAAGTATATATAGCCACCCATTTTCTAAGCTGCTTATCCTCACGAGGGTCGCGGGCATGCGAGCGCCTATCACACATAGACAAACAATCATTCGCGCTCACAATCAGACCTAGGGACAATTGAGAGTGTTCAAAATAACCAAACGTGCATGTTTTTGGAATATGGAAGGAAACTGGAGTACTCAGAGAAAAGTGCGTGCGTGCGTGCACTACTCACAAAAAGTCTACTTGGCTTTCAGGTGAAATTTCAGGACGGGCCTGAAATGCATTCAAACCTTTACAGGCGAATTTAATGTGATTGTGTGTTAAATGTTTCAGTACAGCAAATGTCCTGGTTCAATTTGAGCTGGTGTTTAAACAGTTGTCCTCATGCTGTTCACATTTTGACATCATGAGACCAAGACAATACCCAACAATGGATCAACAGTAGCTTGCCATTGTGATGCTTCAAACAGGACATTGAAGGAAGTGAACACTGAGCTTACAGTGTCACAGAGTGTCATCAGCAGTTTGCAACAGCGATCCAAAAGAGTGGAAGAGTCACAGAAAGATGTAGAAGTGGATGTTCTTTGGCCGCATCCCATGCTGAGAAACCGGATGAATGCCACACAACTCCAGGCGCGTTTAAGGGAGGTGAGAGGCACCCAAGTGTCACGTCAGACCATTCAAAACCGTTTACATCAGTGTGGTCTGCGTGTTAGACGACCTGTAAGGGTACCTGACCACACCACCGGGCATAGGCATCATCGTCTTGCATGAGCCAGGGAACATTTATGCTGGGCAAGGGACCAGTCAGGAGGCCTCGGTGCTGTTCTCTGATCAAAGTCCATTCACATTGAGCAGAACTGATGGCTGCCAACGATGTTGGAGACGTCAAGGGGAGCGCTATGCATCAGCCATTGTTGTCACCAGACAAGCTTTTGGTGGTGGCGATTTTACAGTGTGGGTAGGTAGGTAGGTGTGTCCAGTCGGTACAAAATCTGCCCTACACTGTGTGAATGGTACAGTGACAAGACCATACTACCTGAAAAACATTATTAATCCAGTGTTTGTGCACCTACATGAAAACACATTGTCGCGTGAACTTTTGACATTTTCCACAAAAATCACCTGAAAGCCAAATATCCTTAACTCTTTGTGTGTGTGTGTGTGTGTGTGTGTGTGTGTGTGTGTGTGTGTGTGTGTGTGTGTGTGTGTGTGTAGATATATTGTTAAGCTACCCTTATTGTACTGAGCAACAAGGATGAAGCCACAAGTTCCGGCTTCGTCTCTGAAATGTCTAACCTGTGGGATCTTGCTAAATAAGAAGAGTACCTCTTTTTTTTCCCCTCCTATGCTTTCACAACTCCATTAATATTCAAAATGCATTAAATATAGACTTCTCCGCACTATGTGGACCTGCTGTACCTTATATCAATAATAATTTCATGCACTGTTGACATGAAACTATTTATGAATAGAATCCCCTTCATTTTCCACTATGATCACTTGCAGCTCTGTTAGCTTCTCATTTGAAATAATTTACAAATCAGAAATTTTGTTTCAGGTAACATATAACTGTAGTAAGTGTCACCAACTTTTATGTGTGCTGCAATTTTGTTTCTTCTGAAATATCTCTCCGATATTTGTTACCTGTCTTAAAATTCTCTTTGCAAGTCAGTCAATGTTACCACGGCAACTCTACATCCCTGTGATCTGCCTGCATAGATCTTTACTCAGGTAGCCATGGTTACAATGTCTTTTCATTCTCCCGTGATGCTTTTTCAAGGAACACACAGCAATGCTTCTTACAATTGTGTTGACGTTGAACTTTTGCAAAATCATTTTTACACTGTTATTCAATATCTGTTTCCACTTTTACTCATATGTTAAAGTGATAGGAATGAAAATATTCAGGGTATTCATCTTGTCTTGAGCTGCTCTCTTCAAGTGTTAGTAAGGTTAAATTGATTATTGCACTCACACTGTGGACATTTGGGGCTAAAAGGAGGGCTGGACTGTGCAGAAGTTGAAAATCACTGTTGCCAAGCAACTGTTGATGTTCATACAGCAATCATCTTGTTGATTTCATAAATGATCGAACAGTAAATGCCTGGCCACTTCACTGTTTTGACCACATGAGACGCTTTAGTGCCCTCAGTATGATTTTCTGTTTTGAAACCTTTTTGACTCATTACAGTGTAATGATGACACAAAATGTCAACAAAAAAAATTTGCAACGCAAAGTTGACTGACTCCACTACCACTGTTCTTCAGTCTAGTTTTACACTCTTGCTTTGTTCATCCTGAGTCACCAGAATTAGTGCGATCCTGTCCTATATTCTCGGAAGTGTACTGCTGTCTTAGGCTTTTAGGATGCTTTGCATTACATTTATGTCATGTATGCAAGACCAGATAATAAGAGAAAAGAGAAGCTATGCTACAATTACTGTGATGGGACAAGCCCTGAATCACAACAACAGTGTATTGTCGTAAAGCTGGTGTTGATATTTGTGCAGAAAATTAAAACCCTTTCCTTGTGCTAGATGTAAAAAAAATTAAAAAAAACAGTGCTGGCATCAGCACAACTTAAGCACATCTCTGTAAATAGCTTGTAGCAAATCAGTTTTGATTTAAAAACATGAGTACATCAAATGAAACCAATTCAAA
The DNA here is from genome assembly GCF_001891065.2 of Hippocampus comes. Lineage (NCBI taxonomy): Eukaryota > Metazoa > Chordata > Actinopteri > Syngnathiformes > Syngnathidae > Hippocampus > Hippocampus comes. The sequence continues at coordinate 59,028 of NW_017805633.1, forward strand.
TCGTTCCACTTTAAAATATATCGAGATGTGAATGATTTTATTGGAGCGAAGTGTCTTTGAAGAGAGTGCCACACTTATAGTACTGACAAGTTCAGTCATCTGTATATAAGAATAAGAAAACCTTTATTTGTCTCACAAAAGAAATTCCCATAAAATGACGACAAGAAATGAATTGCATCATACCATACTATTTTCTACCGCTTATCCGAGATCAGGTCGTGGGGGCGGCAGCTTTAGCAGGGAAGCTCATTCTTTTTAATTAATTTAAAAAAACACACAAATTCACCATCTCTGAAAACTAGATTATGAAAATCATATGCGAGACATGGCGTCCCATGTCATCTGCTGACATTGGTCCTTTGTATTTCCTGAAGTCCAAGCTCAACTCAGCCGTCTATTGGGGAAATTTTACAGCACTTCCAGCCATCTCGTTACCTCTGCGTCCCGCGTCCTGGACGCATAATTTTCCCGTGGGACGCACAGTTCCAAATAAATGTGCGTTTTTGGGACACAAGGAAATTTCTCAGTCAAAACAAAAAAACTACGGCAGGCCTGAGGATTTCACGGTAACGATCGTAACCGGTAGCGCGTCGTTTCCGTGGCGTCATTTTGACGGTACCGAAAAATTGTCTCCCATAAAAGTCACCGCACCCGAGTTGACTGTACGCGATCAAATCTCTCCTGTGTGATCAGCGCGATTTCACTGTGCCTGTATGTGTGTTTGTGGTGTGTGAGTGTGTTTCTTCTAATTTACTTTCGTTTTGTTTTGTTTTCAGTGTTGGGGGGGGGGGGGGAACAGATAACGTTTTGTGCGCATGCGGGTTGCTATTTTAGTGCGCAAACTGAGGAATCGCGCGGATGAAAGTTTGAGATGGCGGCGAAAAAACCTCACAAAGGTCTACTAATTACGACATTTAAGAAATGGGAATGCCAGTCTGATTTTTCGTATGAATCGTCCGAAGAGCGTATCACTAAACTCACCTGTGATGTATGCACAGAACACGAGAGCGAGATACGACGCGAGGCACGATTACGAGGCAAGTTGGTCATTCGATCTATAGGCTAGTTGTAGCATGGTAACTTTAGGAATAATGCATTCGTCACAAGGTGTAGTAATGCTAATGTTAACTGTTGGTAGAACTAATGATGACGTGTGTTAGATTCTCGTCAAATTGATAGTAGATTACACACACATCGTCTTGGATAGAGGATGTCAAGCCACATCAATATTTACCTGTATTAATGATTACCAGTAAATTAATCTTTGAAGTGTGAGATTGGAAAAAATAGTCAGATTTTGTGATATGCTGTATTCATGATGCCATATGAGTACAACATATTTCCATCCATTTATTTTGTTGAATAAACCTGGAGTACACAGCTGCTGATGTAATGCTCATTTTTAATGCATAGTTTTCAAACATTTACCCTTGAAACATTATACTTTTGAATTTCAGAATTCTTGATTATGAATATCAGTCAAAATAGAAAAATGGGTTCCCATGATGAACGTTTACGGAACCCAAAACATTAGTTATCGTGGTTTCCCATTGGGTAATCCGACGGAACCGAAAAACGGTTACCATGAATTTCCGAAATCCTCAGGCCTGCTACTGAATTATTAAAATTTTTGCAGCATTTGTTTATAATTGCATGTATATGTTGTTGTTTGTGTTATTATCATATGCAATTGAATAAGTAGACCATTTCAGAATTCGAAATTTGGGACTCACTAAATGCATAATGGGACTCATACTTTTCTGATCAGCGAGTCCCTGGGACTCGCTGGGGGTAAACTGTGAAATTATCACTGACTTCATGCTTCCTCCTGCTGCTGACCAGTTTTATGGAGATGCAAATTTGATTTTCCAACAGGACTTGGCACCTGCACACAGTGCCAAAGCTATCAGTACCTGGTGTAAGGACCATGGTATTCCTGTTCTTGACTGGCCAGCAAACTCCCCTAACCTTAACCTCATCGAAAATCTTTTGGTATTGTGAAGAAGGAGATGCGATAATCAAGATCCAGCAAGGCAGAATAGCTGAAGACAACTATCGGAGCAACCTGGGCCACACACTCCATGCCACATCACATTGCTGCTGTACTTGAGGCAAAAGGAGCCCCAACTACGTATTGAATGCTGTACATGTGCATACTTCTCATGTTTATACTTTTCGGTTGTCCAACATTTATAAAACTCCTTTCTTCATATAATCTTAAGTAGTATTAAAATTTAGATAGTGAATTTGGGTTTTTATTAGTTTTCGGATATAATCATCCAGTGATGAAAGTCCTCCGGATTTTCCTGGAATTCCGGATTTTCAAATTTTAATGAAAATTTCTCCGGAGAGTTCAGGAAAAATTGCCTAAAATTAATCCGGACATTAGTTGACAACATTGAACGAACACGCGTTTGAGTTCGTTGTTTTGCTTTCACGGCGTAGCCATGTTCAGGCACTAACACTAGTAACAGTAAAGAGATTTTTGTCTTTTTATAAACACACTTGCTAAACCCCAGTGGAACGAATAAAAGACGCCGTGGACAAGACAGTTGTTGTCGTAAAAAATATATTTGGACAAAAAGGGAAACACAGTTGGCAGAAAAACGTGTCCGTCCGACTTCGAGAGTCGTCACGGGTAGCTTAGCTTAGCTGTTGTCGTATGTCGTGTGTGACATTGGTTGCGTCGGCGCTGATTGGTTGAAATCAAAAGACGCGCTTGCGTACATGTTCGCGCTGATGCACGCACAGCAGAGAGCAGCGGACTATCTACTGCTGAGGCGCGCTTCGCTCGAGTGGCGTCGCCACAACAGTAATACCCTCGCCTCGCATTCTCATGCCCTCGCCATATCTCGGAGATTTTGAAATTTCGGCGAGAACAGAAGCCATTAAGGGTGTACGTGTGCACACAAAAGGAAGATTACTCATTGAATGTCGAGTATTTGAATAGCGTTTTGTGTAAACTAATCCATGCGTGATCGGCCAGGTGTGTGTGTGTGTGTGTACAGATATACAGTATATATATATATTAGAGCTGTCAGTGTAGCGCATTTTTATTGGCATTAATTTAAATGACTTTTAACGGGATTAAATTTTTTTCTCGCGAGATTAACGCGGCACACGTCACAGTGGATGTTATGTTGCTCTATAAATAAACCAGAAACAAAACAACAAGCGCGCTGCATCGGTCCACGCACGTTTGTTTTGCCAGCCACGGCAGCACGAGACACCGAAAACGGATACTTAGAGTTTATGAATGGAAAGTTTACTTTTAAAAAGTTGCCAGATTGCTCCACTGACAAGACCAAAGTTACCTGTATGTTTTGCAGTCGTAAACTGAGCTATCATCATAGCACGTCGAGTCTGAAATACCACTGAATGGCCAAGCACACAGCTGATGTGAGTACTCCGCCCCCTCGTCTCAGACAGACAGCTATGGATCATTTCAAAGCGAAGAAAATGGATGACACGACGAAGAACAAA
>NW_017805633.1:62522-62795 GCF_001891065.2 Hippocampus comes
TGTATGCCTACTGCATGCAAGCCTGTCAACATTGCCCACAGCTCGACTCAAACTGAAATCATTCGCATTGCCTGTAATTACTCCACTACAGATTGCCAGCGAGCGCCTCCATTACAAACTGTGTACAGAGATTGTACGTAGCGGAGAAGGCTAAGGTATACCAAGCAGGAGAAGACACTGTTTCGGGAGAGAAATAAGAGACTCGGTTGATGAGCCTCTGGTGAATAAAGAGCAGGCAGCCTGTCGAATACGATGTATGCCACTGACGCGATT
>NW_017805633.1:63273-66776 GCF_001891065.2 Hippocampus comes
CAAAAAATATAAAAGGAAATTCAGAAACGATCAAAAATGCGTGAGTAATCACGATTAATTTTTAGTTAATTTGAGTTAATTATGACAGTTGCATTTTTAATTAGATTAAACATTTTAATCGTTTGACAGCTCTGATATATATATATCATGTATTTTTTCTCCCGGAATTTTCAGGAAAGTCCACTTTCATCTCTGATTCATCTAAATTAAAATGCTTTGAAATATATATGTGGAACGAATATATGCAAGACACAAGTTTCACTGTTTGAATAGTTTGACTGGAATAAATCAACTTTTTCATGATATTCTAATCATTTGACGAGCACTTGTGTGTGTGTGTGTGTGTGTGTGTGTGTGTGTGTGTGTGTGTGTGTGTGTGTGTGTGTGTATACGTGTATATAATCTGTGTGTGTGTGTGCGTGTGCGTGCGTGCGTGCGTGCGTGCGTGCGCGTGTGCCACCGGCAACCAGTTCAAGGTGTCGTCCGCTTTAGTGTCATGTACAGGATAAGCAGTGTTGGAAGTGGATGTATATATAAACACACGCACACAAAATTTTTACTTTTAAAAAAATGTTCTTTTGCTCCCTCTTCCCCTTTTTTACTGAATCAAACAAAATGCGATGATGTCCAATTTTGATTCACCATTAATGTACAAAAAATGTATGCCTCCAAATAGGCGAGCCATCGCTCCATTGAAAATTATTTTAGTCAGTTTATTGGGCTTTACCAACATTTGAATGATTGCACTGGTCTTACAGGGATGTCTGAATCTGAGCAGTTTCTTAAGGGAACAGCACAGATCAAGATCCTCCCTCCTGACGACATCGAAGGGATGAGAGTGGTGTGCAGGGTAACATAAACGTTCTTTTGTGTTGCATATACTGACAGGCTTGGTTGTCATGATTCCCTGTTCATTTATTATGCATTGGGACTTTCAGCTGGCACGTGAAGTCCTGGATATCGCAGCTAAAATGGTCAAACCCGGTGTTACAACAGAAGAAATTGACCATGCAGTACATCTGGTACACACACACACACACACACACACACACACACACACACACACACACACACACACACACACACACACTTCGGCTTCTCCTGAATACACGCTTTTACATTCATCAATAATATCAGACAAATGATCTTTTAGTTTGAAATCTTAAATTATGAACATTTTCTGATACAATGTCTGAGACAGGAAAACCAACGTGGCAGTTAAATTTCTCTAATGTCACGCTCTGGTTAGAGGCCCTAAGGCGAAGGGGTGTCAAACTCATTTCACATTGTGGGCCACATTCGGGCTTGGTAGATGTCAAATGGGCCGGACCCTTGTGCTGCAGTCGATGTAAATAATTTTATATAGCGCAACATTCAATTTTACAAAAATTGTAAAACTATTATTCCTGAATATTTATTTTACTTTCAACCACTCGACATGTTCAGTGGCATCAGCGCTATACATACATATATAGTTCTTATTTTTTTTCTTTGTATTTTTGCCCTCTATGGACAATAAAAGCGGTACTGTGCTATGACCAAAATTTAAAATATATCTATATATATAAAACATGAATTGGAATATTTCATATCACACAATTTTTATGCTTTGTCTTTGATTTAAAGATGACAACACGCAAAAATCTACAAAAATTGTAGAAATTGTAACATAAGGGTTTTAAAATTATATTATAATCTGCTATAAATCACCAAAATATCATGTCTTTCCTTTGTTTTGGTATAAAAAAGCACAAGAACATTAGGAAAATGTTGAAATTTAATGAACATATCTTTTACAAAACATTTCATGAAGCACCTTAGATTTCCTTCGACAAATGTGCAAATGACTTTTCTCATTCACAAAAATGCATTGCAACTGATCCCGCTGATTGGGACCCAGATCCAGCCTCCATCATCATTATTTCTTGTGGCCCACGAAAACCAATCATGTGCATCAACTTATTGTCTCTTGTTTGTAATATCGTTTCAAAATACAACATAGTTTTCGCTCGAGATATTGCAAGCACTTAATTGTTACCAACCCCTGTTTAGAAAAATCAATTGAACACCAGTTGAAAAAAATTTGTTTCCTGGATTTTGTTCCTATTCAGTCTCTTATATAATGACGCGATTACAGTCAGAAAAATCAATCTGGCACACCTGACCTGCAGGATATTTGGTTTTGTCCTCCTCCATTTTATCCATACTTGTCTCCTCAGGCTTGTACTGCAAGGAACTGCTACCCTTCGCCTCTCAACTATTATAACTTTCCCAAATCCTGCTGCACGTCTGTCAATGAAGTCATCTGCCATGGAATCCCAGACAGAAGACCACTACAAGATGGCGATATACTAAATGGTATGCTTGATTGACATTTGCGTGGTTTTCTGCACTTGTTCATACTCAACTTTATTCTAATTTCAATGTCCAGTCCAGCTTTTTCAAACTCTTGAGGAACAATAGATCCTTAATTTCCCTTACTGGATTGAGGAAATATATCCGATAATCTAGCTCGGGGGTCGATAATCTAGCTCGCCTGCGGCCCCCAGACCCTCGGCTGATTTTCAGATTTTTTTTTCATCACTAGCCACTCTCATCCCTGCTTTTAGTTCGGCTGTTAGTGCTCTGCTCTCGCAAACTGGAGAAGTGGTGGTGTTTGATCCCGGAGTAGGGCGGACGCCTGAAGAGTAAAAATGCCACCGCACCACATGTTGAAGGGTTCTTCCCCCACTCATCACACTCCCACCACTCCACCCTGGTTTAACAAACTTGAGGGGGGGCATCAAAACCCCGGGCATCTAATGTGCTTAGCACACCACTGATAGGGGCACATGCTTTTGTGTGTGCGCGCGTTCTCTCTGTGTGATGAATGGTACTACTTGGATCCTGAAATTATGTCAGCAAGGGTCCTATGTGAGCCTCTTTATGAATATTCTAACTTAACTTCCATCAGACACTCCCCTCATTTTATGATGGACTTGCCTTCAAGTCATCAGCATGATCCCACAAGACAAATGATGCCATTAACCTTTCACCGTGGTGCTCCTCCATTCTTACTGCCTGCCCTCTATTTCATGACAATTTCTCCCACTCACAATTCCACTTGATCAGGTCCGTTCCACCCACTGACGATCACTTGAACCTTCTGCTTCTTTGTTACCTAATCAAATAGATTTGATGTCATTTCAATCACTGTAAGATTCTCTCTTGTCTCTCCCACAGTGGACATCACCGTCTACCACAACGGTTTCCATGGTGACCTCAATGAGACCTTTTATGTCGGAGAGGTGGATGAAGGAGCAAAGAAACTTGTTCAGACTACTTATGAATGTCTTATGCAAGCTATTGACTCTGGTAAGAGCTGGAATCTTTTTTTTTTTTTTTTTTTTTTTTTGCCTTTCCTTTCACCTTATAATAGTTTCATTTTGGATGAAGAGTCAATTTATATGTGGACAAATTATTGGTACCCCTCTGTGTGTGTGTGTGTGTGTGTGTGTGTGGTG
>NW_017805633.1:67177-94918 GCF_001891065.2 Hippocampus comes
TATATGAGCTATATTACCAATACACTCCCAATAAAGTTTCCATCTTAATTTTCATTTATAAACCAGATTCTGGTATCATGCTCACTTTCGCCAGTTCAAGTGTGCGGACAGCTGTTAATAGCTGCTCCAATGGCCCCCGACAATGGCCGTGAGGAGGGTTTATTAAAAAGCAAGAAAGAAATAACAGATCCAGGTGCGACTTGTCATGCTCTCCTGCTCTTTATTTATTTTTCAGACACATTTCCCACAAGAATCCCGTCACTTTCCACTCACACTCAATAACTGCTTTGCGATATGTGGATGAGAGACATGCTTCGCCAGCAGGCAGAAAGCTATGCTAAGCTAAGTTAGCTTTAACTTGCACCAGGACGGGTTTCAGCGTCATTTCCAAAATGAATGCACTACATTGTGTCGTCTCCAAACACCATAGAGTGCTTTCTACCAAGTAGTGGGTAGGTTGTCTTACATTTGCTCATAAGTCAAATAATCCCAAAACAAATTTTACACATAGTAGTACAATGTGACTTGTTGTCATGTACAGTACATCCTGCTTGTATTCCTCCACGGCAGCCGTATCCCATTTTACTGAGTGTGTGTTTCTGCAACAAATGTCCGTGCAGTTAAACATGCACAGTGACTAAACATGGTTCCGGGTGTCAGGAAAAAAGGTGCAAAAGTCTAATGCAAAGGTACAAAAATTGTTTGATCGCAGTAATTGCATCAAAAGGTTGAGCAACAAAATATTAAGTTAAGGGCACCATCATTTTTGTCTCAGCCTGTTTTTTTTTTCTTTTTTTTAATATTCTGTTGAACCACAATTCAAAACCAATGTCAGATTTTCATTGGTTAATTTGCAGTACATATTTGTTTATTACTTATGTGAGTATTTCGTGATTTCACTTACCATTGTGGGTGTTTCTTTGATCAACAGAGTGCCCTGACAAATTTGTCCAGGTGTGTAGGTCACAGTTTGATTCTTATGATGGGTATTTCAGCTCGGGCCAAAAGTTACCGTAACTGTGTTTTGTTTAATTTGTGAGGTTTATCACACATTGGTTCGACCAGGGGTCGGCAACCCAAAATGTTGAAAGAGCCATATCGGCCAAAAAAAGCAAAAATGTCTGGAGCCGCAAAAAAATAAAAACCTATAAAACTTACAATGAAGGAAACACATGCTGTATGTATGTAGGAGACTGGACTGTCTCAGAATTGTTTTGTTATTCATTCCTTTGTTGTGTGTTCACAAACGCCCTCATAAAATTTATTTTGTGATTTCCTCGCTTGATTTTTTGTTTTGGTGCATTATTTTCGCTTTTCTTAGTGTCAGTGAAGTCATCATGAATTTCCGTTTTTCGGAGGCTGTCTTTGAACGCCTCTCGACTTGAACGAGAAGAGAGAAGGCACGGAGTCGGAGGCAGACGTGTCTGTGTTTGTCGAGACTTTTAAAAGCATACCGGTAAATAAAGTGTACGTTTTTAAAAACCAACACCACAGCTCTCCTTTTTCGGAGCTGCAACATGTATCTATATCTATTTGAGCTTTATTAGCCTACTATCAAAATCTTTTTCCATTTTCAAACATTTTTTTATAAAGCTCCATTGAGCCACTAGATGTCGCTAAAGAGCAGCATGCGGCTCTGGAGCCGCGTGTTGCCGACCCCCGGGTTAAACACTTCTCATTCTATCTAGGACAAGCAACTGCACGCTGATTGTGCTTTCATATCGTTCCATTTTGGAATGTATCAGATGTGTGTTTGCTAACTGACATTGTTGCTCACGTTGTCCTTTCAGTGAAGCCCGGCGTTCGCTACAGAGAGCTTGGTAATATCATCCAGAAGCATGCTCAGGCCAATGGCTTCTCTGTGGTGCGGAGCTACTGCGGCCACGGCATCCACAGGCTTTTCCACACTGCTCCAAATGTGCCACATTATGCCAGTAAGTCGCTCTGACAGTTAAGAAAATATTGGCTCACTTTTCAAGTTATATGAGAAATTGTTTCTGAATTCTGTATATTTTTTTTCTCCCCAGAAAACAAAGCAGTCGGTGTTATGAAGCCAGGTCATGTGTTTACCATTGAACCCATGATATGTGAAGGTGAGTCTTCATGACTATGACATAACTTCTTGTAATCACACATAGCAAATATGTATAATATTAATAACGAAAATGAATGTGACAATATTTAACCCTTCATTCATCCATCTATTTAAAAAAAAATTTTTTTTAATGGGCTGGAGCCCGTTCCAGCTGGTTAGACTCTAAACAGGTCGCGAGTCTTTTGAAGGGCACATATAGACAACCATTCACATTCACATGGCAACTGTTGGGAGTTCTTCAAAATAATTCTCAAATGATGTCCCATAGAACTGTCCAACTGAATACAGTGGTACCTCTATTTATGAAATTAATTGGTTCTGCAAGAAGTTTCTTAACTAGAAGATTTTCTAAGTAGAGATGCGTTTTCCATGTAAATGCCCTAATTCATTCCAAGCCCCCCCCAAAAAAATTCTGACATAAATGTTTCCGAAAGCATCAAAATGTATCATATAATGTAACAAATGCATGTTACAATTAGCTGATTGCACAGTAAATGAGAGTTGTGCATAATGTAATAAACAACAAAGAGAGTAAAGAATAAAAATGATGGTTATTTAACTTTACTGCGTCCTCACCGTTTTTTGCCCTCTTGAGTCCATTTTCTCTCTCAGAAGTGTTTTTTGCCTGGCGTTTTGTAAAGAACTGATCCAAGGACATTTGCTTTTGTCGGCTTTCAACAATCCTTTGAAAATATCCAAGGCAAACATCAGCGTCATGAGCAATCGCCTGACATGTGAACACTTTTTCTGAGTAATTCACATTTACGTAAAACTATCGGAATGCCTCATGGGCCGAATGACGAGGACGCTGCATAGACATACATCTATCCAACTACACACATCGACACATTTAGTAGAAATCCCTCTTAGCCAATGGGATGCCAGGATGATGCTCGGGAATAGCCAAAGGCAGAGCAGCTATAAGTATGTTGCGTTCAGGAAACTGAGCTGCAAATAGCAGCTCATACTGTATTTTTTACCTTTCATATCTTGAAATTTCTTTTGTAACAAGAGACAATATTTTCCTGTTGAGGCGTTCCATAACTTGACAATTTTGTATGAAGAGATGTTCGGAAGTAGAGGTACCATTGTGTGTGTGTGTGTGTGTGTGTGTGTGTGTGTGTGTGTGTGTGTGTTGAAGAGATGCGGAAGTAGAGGTATCAGTGTGTGTGTGTGTGTGTGTGTGTGTGTGTGTGTGTGTGTGTGTGTGTGTGTAAAATCCTGAAATGAATCAAAATTGTGATATCTGTCTGAAAAATTGCACTTCGTTTTTTTTTTTTCCCGAAAATGGCACAGCTCTGGCTTGATGAATCTTTGTCTTAGCTGTGTTGTGCCCAACACCTTGTGCATTCTTTATCTCAGGCGGCTGGCAAGACGAGACCTGGCCCGACGGCTGGACAGCAGTCACCAGAGACGGAAAGCGCTCCGCTCAGTTTGAACACACCCTTCTGGTCACAGACACGGGCTGCGATATCCTTACCCGCCGCCTCGAAGACAACGGTCGGGCTCATTTTCTGAGCCAAATGTAGGCTGGACTGGAGCTCATGCGCACGGAGGACTGGACTCAGCGGACGTGTTGGCATCCAGCTTTTCTGGGTTTCTTGTACTCACTCGCACGTTGAAACAAGAGAATACTGCTCAAGGTGGCTCTCATGTTCTTTCAATTAAATATCAGCCCTCAAATTAAATGGACATACTTGAATTTGTTACGTGTGGATTGATTTGATAATGAAATGTGTTTTTGTTTTGCCAAAGGAAACATTAAAATATTTATGAAGAAGTAATTTGTGCAGTCATCAGGCTCAGATAAGTAATAATGGATTCAGGTGATATTGACAGTAGCTATGAAGGGTGACTCCTGAAATGGTCAGCAGGGGGCACAATATCTGCTTGAACTTTAAAACAGCTGAAACAAATATTTAAAAGTTCTTTTTAGGATTCCTAGTTGTACTGAGAATTGTGAACGGATATTTTTAACTTTTGGTTTTTATCCTCCTGTGTTTCTGCAGGTCAAATTCACCAATTTTGAGGTTCACAAGTACTTTTTCAGTATTAAACACTCTTGAGTACACACCACTACAGGAGAAAAAAAATGTAGACAGTTACAAAACTTTCTAAGCCAGTGGACATTTTGAACACGCATGCATGGGTTGATGTGTGCAAACATAATAGCGCACAATCGAAAATGAGATACTTTTGGAATATAATTGTACCCAGCAAGCTGTGTTTCTTATCCGCAGTGGCCTAGGTCAAAAATAACCACGGTCACAAAGCTGCAGATATCTGTTCAATTTTTCAAATTTATCCCAATATATTAGAGGGCTACTGATTGCCAGAAGTAATAAATGCTGGTATGTGTCAAGGTTAACCTTTTTGCACTCACTTGAAAGATAAGTAATAAGTATGGCCCAGTTAAAAAAATATATATATATGGAAAAGATGAATACAGTATCGGCAAACTTTTTTTTTTTTTTTTTACATGTATGAAGTGCATTATCTGGACCAACTAATCCCATGGTGAAAATAAATCCTTTGCAGTTGAGTACAATCGAACCTCAGTAGGTTTCCGTCAACAAAACAACTTGTGGTCTGAGCTACATTTCCTTTGATGGGCTAAATCCTTAATGCATGAAGGGAGATGAATAAACGATAGCCTACATGCACATGTGTATTTTTGACCTATTATAGCATGAAAGTGGGTCACATTAATACAGTCGTGACAAGCCGTACATTGCATTATAAATATACATATTCTTTTTCTCTCGAGGTACATGCTTTGACTTTCATCACCATTGCCTCATCAAAGCAGTGCACCACGATTCATGATAATTATGAGAATGCATTTTTTAGGGGCACCTTTCATGTCAGTCAAAGTCATCGAACAAGATAAAAAGGACAATGTAAAATTAAATACACTTTTAAGAAAACTGCAAGGAGTGACAAAGTAGTCAAAAACAATAAAGGAGATGAAAGAAACCAAACTGGGGATGCCTGTTTCAAAAGGCGTGTTTTAAGTCGTGATTCGAGATGTTTCGTGCCTTTGAATAGAAGGACGATGATCTCGGAAAAAATGCTGTGTGTAATGAATGAACAGCCAGTGAAGGTGCTGTCGAACAGGTGTGAGGAGATCTTGTCAGAATGCGGGTGGCAGAGTTTTGGTTCAATTGCAATTTACGGATGTATTTGTGCGGTAGGCCAGCAGTAATTAAGACGGAAGGTGACGAGCATGTGAATAAGGCTGGCATTGTTGTCTAACTTGCCTACGTGATTTGAATTATGCAACTCAAGCATCTGGATAGTCACAAGCACAAAATGTACAGATTGGGTCAATTATACTAGACAATATTATCCAGAGTTTATGGATATCCTCGATTGCTAGTTAGCCAAGCGCAGGGCACAAAATACACAATTTTACACATGCATATTCAAACCATGTTATACTACACAGCAACGGTCCCCAACCCCCGGGCCGCGGACCGCTCTCGGTCCCTGCGTCATTTGGTACCGGGCCGCACAGAAAGAATAAATAACTTACATGACCTCCGTTTTATTTATTTCAGAATCTGAGAGGTTTTTATTTTGAAAATTTACCCGATTCTCTGTTACATCTGTCTACAGCACAGGTGTCAAACTCAAGGCCCGCGGGCCAAATCTGGCCCACCACATCATTTCACGTGGCCCGCGAAAGCACCTGTCAACTTCCACGATCCTTTCTAAAATGTCAACCAAAATGTTAAATTCTCATATGTAAAATAAGAGATAGATTCGAAGCATTTTCTTGTTACCAAACCCCTCATGATAGTAACTTAAACAGGAGTTGAATCAACAGTTAGTCTTGACTTCTTTATATGGTTTCAGTCATATCGGCCCTCCAAATGAAACGGTAACTAAAATGTGGCCTGCGCCATAAATGAGTTTGACACCCCTGGTCTACAGTATATCACTCTTGGCGCAGGTCAGGGCGCGCTTCTCCGTCACGTGATAGGTTACAACTAAAATGAAACCCAGAAGCGAGCAAAATGAGTTTTAAAAAAAAAAAATGTCTTTGGGAAGGGGAAAAGGCCCAGCCGGGAGACAGAAGAGAAGCCTACCACTTTTAAGAAAAAGAAGGCTACATTTAAGAGACAGGATCAGGAGTCTGATTTAAAATTCGGATTTATCCCAACGGGAGATTCCCACGCACCAAGCCCACTCTGCATAATATGCAGCAATGGTGAGTCGTATTTTTTATGGGCTTTGTATTTGCGGTGTATCTTATTTTGAAGAAACGTTACCCTAGCTATCAGAGAGTGTTGAGGTCAGATAGGACGTTTCTCGTGTCGCGATTCGTGTTTATTATGATGTTACGAAAATCCCAGTTTTCATGCAGGTCATATCATATTATTTTGTTGTATTTATCCGTCACACCTTAAAGATCGCTCCCGGAAAATATTGTCTGACATTAAACCGGTCCGTGGGGCAAAAACAGTTGGGGTGGTTCAATTGCAATTTACGGATGTATTTGTGCGGTAGGCCAGCAGTAATTAAGACGGAAGGTGACGAGCATGTGAATAAGGCTGGCATTGTTGTCTAACTTGCCTACGTGATTTGAATTATGCAACTCAAGCATCTGGATAGTCACAAGCACAAAATGTACAGATTGGGTCAATTATACTAGACAATATTATCCAGAGTTTATGGATATCCTCGATTGCTAGTTAGCCAAGCGCAGGGCACAAAATACACAATTTTACACATGCATATTCAAACCATGTTATACTACACAGCAACGGTCCCCAACCCCCGGGCCGCGGACCGCTCTCGGTCCCTGCGTCATTTGGTACCGGGCCGCACAGAAAGAATAAATAACTTACATGACCTCCGTTTTATTTATTTCAGAATCTGAGAGGTTTTTATTTTGAAAATTTACCCGATTCTCTGTTACATCTGTCTACAGCACAGGTGTCAAACTCAAGGCCCGCGGGCCAAATCTGGCCCACCACATCATTTCACGTGGCCCGCGAAAGCACCTGTCAACTTCCACGATCCTTTCTAAAATGTCAACCAAAATGTTAAATTCTCATATGTAAAATAAGAGATAGATTCGAAGCATTTTCTTGTTACCAAACCCCTCATGATAGTAACTTAAACAGGAGTTGAATCAACAGTTAGTCTTGACTTCTTTATATGGTTTCAGTCATATCGGCCCTCCAAATGAAACGGTAACTAAAATGTGGCCTGCGCCATAAATGAGTTTGACACCCCTGGTCTACAGTATATCACTCTTGGCGCAGGTCAGGGCGCGCTTCTCCGTCACGTGATAGGTTACAACTAAAATGAAACCCAGAAGCGAGCAAAATGAGTTTTAAAAAAAAAAAATGTCTTTGGGAAGGGGAAAAGGCCCAGCCGGGAGACAGAAGAGAAGCCTACCACTTTTAAGAAAAAGAAGGCTACATTTAAGAGACAGGATCAGGAGTCTGATTTAAAATTCGGATTTATCCCAACGGGAGATTCCCACGCACCAAGCCCACTCTGCATAATATGCAGCAATGGTGAGTCGTATTTTTTATGGGCTTTGTATTTGCGGTGTATCTTATTTTGAAGAAACGTTACCCTAGCTATCAGAGAGTGTTGAGGTCAGATAGGACGTTTCTCGTGTCGCGATTCGTGTTTATTATGATGTTACGAAAATCCCAGTTTTCATGCAGGTCATATCATATTATTTTGTTGTATTTATCCGTCACACCTTAAAGATCGCTCCCGGAAAATATTGTCTGACATTAAACCGGTCCGTGGGGCAAAAACAGTTGGGGACCACTGCTATACAGTATCGCTTATATTAATTACCGGTAGCCGGAGACAAAGGAAAGTCAGAACCTCATTGCTCAGTGATGCGGTTCTGGTTTGACTGTGTATATGACAAATAAACATCTTGTATCTTGAATAATGAAATTTACCGAAAAAAAACATGATTTTTACATTTTCTTTGTGCCTTGATTTAATAAGGTGACTGCTATTACTGAAGGGTGTTGACCTTCTTGACTACAGTGTGCTGTACATGGTCCTCTGGCCTTTCTGTAAACAACCCATTCAAAGGCGCCTGCTGTGCAGTATCCACAGGCTTCGCAGACGTGTGCTCCGTGAGCAAGCTACTGAGCGACCAAGTGAATTAAACATCCTGGGGGGAAGAGCTGTCAGTTTCTGCGGCGAGTGACATTTCATCAAGCTTTGACCTCCATCAAAGTGACACCAGCAACAGGTGGGGGGTTTAGGGCTTGCCTTCCCTCTCCTACACATGCTGGGAGCAAAATAATGTACCGACAATATCAGACAAGTTCGATTGAACGCTAATGCAACCATTACTATGAGGGCTGAGAATTTCAATAGATGTCATTGACGTAACCATGATGCAAGATGGAATTATGGTCATAGAGTGTTTTGCCCTACAGCCATGAATAAATCAAAATCAGATTTATTGGTCAAATATGTTAATAGAGTCTGCTGATTTTCATCCCAACCGCTTCACACTTGGCTGCGAACTGTTCCAGTGAGAGTTGAGGATCCCTGCTTGGAGAAGCCATCAGTACCACATCATCTGCAAAAAGCAGAGATGCAATACTGAGGCCACCAAAGCGCACCACCTCACTGTCTCAGCTGCACCTAGAAGTTCTGTCCATAAAGGTAATGAACAGAATCGGTGACGAAGGGCAGCCTTGGCGGAGTCCTGGGACCACTTCTCGCTTTGCATCGTTGACGTTTTGACGCTGTTAACGACTGTACTGTTTTGGACAGTACAGAAACAGTTCAGAAAGACTTTTGACAGTTTTGACACGTGGAAGACCAGACCTCTAGCCAGCTACAATACAAATACATTCCAATATCAACAATAAACCAAATAGGACAAGCAGAGATTGACCACAGATTGAACAGTTAGAGGGCAATTAAAAAAAAAGAATACAAGCTGATTAAAAAATGGCTTTTGTTGAAACAAGTGACCTGCACTCATGATGTCCCATGTCATTTACAAGGTAATTTCCATTTAATTAACTTTTCATGCTTGTCAAACTGTATAATTTAGTACACATCAAGCACAAAGAGAGACTAATGTTACGTTGCCTTACTTCATAACAGAGCAAGGCTTCTGTTGTGACCCAACTGCTGGGCTGTGTTACACGAGAGTGCAGTGACCGCTCAACTCAGGTGTACTCTGGCACATGCGATGCAGCCCAATTAATGTAATAAAAGTTTGACACAGCGGGTGTGTGACGTAATAAATGCAACACACAACTAAACGCTATTGAAATTCATTGCCAATACTTTTAAATATCAATACTGATTTTTTTTTTTTTTTTTTGCAGTCCTATGTGGTAGAAGTCATAATTAAATCCAACATTTTAATTTTTAATTTAGTATATGCATGACTGAAGCCAATTCTGGTCGCCCCGTTTTTTTCAAAATGTATGTATGTATTTATTTATTTAGGGCAGCCCAGTGGTCCAGTGGTGCGTTGACCTCACAGTTCAAAGGTCGTAGGTTCAATCCCGGCGCCGGCCTTCCTGTGTGGAGTTTGCATGTTCTGCGCGGGCCTGCGTGGGTTTTCTCCGGGTACTCCGGTTTCGTCACACATTCTAAAAACATGCATGGCAGGTTAATGGAAAACTTGAAATTGACCCAAGGTGTGAGTGTGAGCTTGGATGGTTGCTCATCTGTGTGTGCCCTGCGACTGGCTGGCATCCGGTTCAGGGTGTCCCCCGCCTACTGCCTGAAGACGGCTGGGATAGGCTCCAGCAACCCCGCGACCCTTGTGAGGATAAAGTGGATTGGAAAATCGATGGATTTATTTTTTTATTCATTTATTTTTTTTATCTTGATTGGTGTCATGCATAACTTTGAGCATTTTCTAATTATTATCAAACACTAAAAATATGACCTTGAGATATTGAATGGAGTTAAATAAAACTAAATGAAGTCCAATAGTATTTTTTATCTTTAATTTAGTTTCAGTGTGTTTTCAATGTAACACTTGATGAATTATAATCAGCTCTCGCTCTCTGTGTCTAGTTCAGGCCACACTGTTGAAGCAACAGTTGAGAGGAAGAAAATAGCTCATATATTCCTTTACATTGTGTACAACGTTTTTCACCTCACCATAATAATTTTGAATAATTGTATATTACATTTCTTCAGGGAAAACGTACATGAATTCACAATTGGTTTTGCTCTGCTAATTATGAGGAGCCTGTCAAGGCCGAAAATGCCTGGGCCGTTTTTGTATTTTTATATTTTGGTCGCGGTTCACCTCTGTCCTAAACAGTATTGGTTCTGCTGTCGAAAAGGAAAATATTTGAGAATATGGGACAAAACACAACCAGAACACTGGGAAGTCTCCAATCTTTCATTTATTTTTATCCACGGATGCTATGACACGCTGAACTTGATCTCCTGTGAACATGTTTCAAAATGGGCACAAAAAGTAATCCCTTGGCGTTGTCCGCATTGTTTCAAAGTCCTTCTTTGCATTCATTAATGCGTGATGTTCGAGTGTGCCGATTCATCATGAAGTCTTGACGTATCATCTCATTAAAAATACAGAAACCATTAAAATTGTGGAAGTCTGTGTTGGTATGACAAGATAAATTCCTTGAACAATTGAGTTACTGTGGACTAACACTCAGGACAGTTCGGATACTGTGAACAGAAGGAGAAGACAAACTTACTTTTTAACATTGTTAGTCATTAATTACTGTAATAATTGAATAGTTGGAGTGTTTTATACCTTTTACCCTGCTTCAGCAGTTCAATGGCTTCATTGATGTGATCCAAGGGCATGTTGTGAGTGATGAACTCATCCAGCTTTATTTTCTTGTTCATGTAGGCTTGAACCATTTCAGCCACGCCGTCTTTACCCTTAAAGCCTGATTTAGAAATTGCAAAAAAAAAAAAAAGTTAAAATACAAGTGCGAATAAAAAGGAGAGTTCAAATGCTGAAGGTTCCGTCAGCATTTGTCAGCTGCCTCAAATGCTGAAGGTGTCTGATTTTATTTTTTATGCCCTCATATTGGAATGAGGGATTATCCAAGTAAAACCAAAACAGAAAAGGCCCTTACACGAAAACTCTCAGGATTTTCTGAACCCCTCACCCAAGCCAGCTAAACCAAATGACTGCCTTTAAATGTAGCGCCAATCATGGCCGACTGGAGTTAAAAAAGGGCCAACTTCTTAAAACCGAGGCAGTGACAACTTAAAGGAGTCCCTCTAACACCGGTTTAGGAAAATTCCTGTCCGCTCCGATGACCCTTTGAATGGCGAGTCTGCCAGGACTTTCCCGATATTCCTATCGGTCAGCAGGATCTGACTGAGGATACACATTCAATTCACAGGCCTCAGCTCTGGTGCACAATTCTGCAGTTAGGATGCCAATTTCAGACGCCCTCAAAACTTGTGACATCTGTGGCGTTGTGCTATGGTGATAAAATTGAACATTTCAAAGTAGCCTTTAAATGTGGCTAGCCTATGCACACCGATGGAATAATCCATTCATCCATCCATCCATTTTCTGATCTGCTTCTCCTCACAAGGGTCGCGGGGTGTGCTGGAGCCTATCCCAGCTGTCTTTGGGCAGTAGGCGGGGGACACCCTTGAACCGGTTGCCAGCCGATCACAGGGCACACAAAGACGAGCAATCATTCATGCTCACAATCACACTTAGGAACAATTTAGAAGTCTTCCATTAACTTGCCTTTGGAATGTGGAAGGAACCTGGAGTACCCGGAGAAAACCCACAGAGGCCCGGGGAGAACATGCAAACTCCACACAGGAGGGCCGGAATCGAACCCTGCATCCCTGAGGCCGACGCGCTAACCAGTATTCACTGAGCCGCCTTGTGTAATAATCATTTTTTCTAATCAGCATCTTGACATGCCACATGTGCAAGGTGGAATAGATGATCTTGAGAAAGGAGAAATGCTCCCAAACACTGATTTCTACAGATTTGTGAACAATATTTGAGGGCAATGGCCTTTTGTGTATGTCAAAAAACTTTTAGATCTCTGAGTCCTGCTCACAAAAAAATGGGAGCAAAAACAAAAATGTTATATTTATAGTTTTGTTCACTGTACTTCACAAATGAAGTGCATGTCATTTCTTCCAAAAGTGTCAATATAGTGAATGAAACAATTTAGAGTTGTTTCTTCTGGTAACATTAAACAAATACTTCTACTTATTGCTCAACAGAATTTGCAGGTAAAATAATTTTTGCACCAAAGTCCAATGGACAGAACGACTCTCGTATAATGTACTTTTAAAAATTAAATCACCATTTCAAATCATACAATCGCTGATGGTGTCGCGGTACACACGCCGAACCTGCGTGTGGGCAGCGTGGGATTGTTTCCCATTCAGTGACGTTGTGAATGCGGGTGCGAATGGTTGTTTGTCTCTATATGTGCCCTGCGACTGACTGGCGACCAGTCTGCCTTCCGCCCGAAGTTAGCTGGGAAAGGCTGCAATAACTTCTGCAACCCTGTTCAGAACATGCGGTGTTGAAAATGGATGGATGGGTGGAAATCATACATACTAGGGCTGTGCACAAATTGTTTGTTTCAAATTGGCCATTGAAAACAAACGCCCAGGTTAGAATTTTGGGGGATAGTACATTATAGTCATAGCATATTGTCGCATGTGCTATCACAGGGGAATGTTTGAATGGCAACACTCATGTCTCGGTATGTGTGATGTAATATGTAGGGAAGGCTTATGCAGCGTGTGAAAGTGCACGATGTTCAAGTGCGACACGCAAAAGGTAATAGGCATTAAATTTAAATGTTAAGCAGTCAGTCAGTAAAACCCAGCTAAGCAGTTTATCAAGACCTTTGTCGTTACTTTGCAATTGACCTCTCACACCACCCTAACAACAAAAGAAGGAGTTTGCAAATTTAAGATGCTGGACGTGAGAGATGAACTATTTTAGCACAAGCGAGGACGAGGCCAGTGCAACGCAACAGGATGGACCTAAAATAGGACCAAAGGCAAAAAGCAATATGCCCTTGGCCAGGTCATAATTAGGGATCCTGGAGGTTAAAGTATGTTATTTTGAACTAAAAAGGAAAACCTTTCCGTAGGTTGACAAGCTGCATCAACGGCCTAATGTAGGCTGCACTCTGATACTGTATATGTTCAAATAGGCGAATATGAGACTTTGTAAACCACATTGGACAAACACACTGAAACTAAATTAAAGATAAAAAATACTATTGGACTTCATTTAGTTTTATTTAACTCCATTCAGTATCTCAAGGTCATATTTTTAGTTTTTGATAATAATTAGAAAAGGCTCAAACTTATGCATGACACCAATTAAGATAAAATAAATGAATAAATAAATAAATCCATCCATTTTCCGATCCGCTTATCCTCACAAGGGTCGCGGGGGGTGCTGGAGCCTATCCCAGCCGTCTTTGGGCAGTAGGCGGGGGACACCCTGAACCGGTTGCCAGCCAGTCGCAGGGCACACACAGACGAGCAACCATCCAAGCTCACACTCACACCTTGGGTCAATTTCGAGTTTTCCATTAACCTGCCATGCATGTTTTTGGAATGTGGGAGGAAACTGGAGAACCCGGAGAAAACCCACACAGGCCTCGGGAGAACATGCAAACTCCACACAGGGAGGCCGGAGCTGTGAGGTCGACACGCAAATTACTGGACCACCGGGCCGCCCACATTAGACTGCGTACCATGAAAATAGAGTGCTATATAATTGCATCCCATTTACCATTTTGATCAAGTTGGATTTTTCATTCAGTTGGATTATGACGTGTATTTCATCAAATGTATAATTCATTCAAGGTGGAATCGGAATTTGTTCATTAAAGTGAATGTGGAAATTAGATGAGAGTCAACGCTCTAACACCTACATACAGTTCATACATTCCCCTAGCTGCTTCTCCTCACTCAGGTTGTGACCATGCTCGATCCTATGCCATCTGTTTTTGGGTGAGATGCAGGGTCCAGCTCTACCATACCACTGATCGCCAGCCAATTTCTCTCCCGGGTCTAAAGCGGGGCTTGGCTGATATATAGGGAGGCTGAGAAAGTAATGTATAAATATATTTTAGAATATCAAGTAAAAGCCTAGATGCTGAATTTTAGCCGAGGCAAGTTTCTGATGCGGCAACAGCCGCCCCGAGCCCAGGTGGATTTCGTAAATTTAGCAAAATAGACGGCGGCCCGGTAGTCCAGTGGTTAGCACATCGACTTCACAGTGGAGAGGTACCGGGTTCAATTCCAGCTCTGGCCTCCCTGTGTGGAGTTTGCATGTTCTCCCCGTGCCGGCGTGGGTTTTCTCCGGGTACTCCGGTTTCCTCCCACATTCCAAAAACATGCATGGCAGGCTGATTGAACACTCAAAAATTGTCCCGAGATGTGAGTGTGGGTGTGGATGGTTGTCTGTGTGTGCCCTGCGATTGGCTGGCAACCGATTCAGGGTGTCCCCCGGCTACTGCCCGAAGACAGCTAGGGTAAGCTCCAGCACCCCGCGCGACCCTCGTGAGGATAAAGCAATTCGGAAAATGAATGAATGAGTAAAATAGACATATGAAATTAACATACTGCCATCTGCTGTCCACCAGCAGAATCCCTCAGCTCATTTACCTCCAAATATGGAGCCCTTCCATGTGCGTCCACTAATGAGATCAGTCGGACGAGCACAGAAGTCTTCCTTGTCAGTCCAGCCAACGATCACACTTACTCCCCAGGCAGGTACGCAGGACTCCAATGCAGAACGCTAGACAGGAAAGGGCACGGATTGTTTCGCAAAGCATTTCAAAATTGTCATTCTTGAAGAAAATGTTCCTCACCATAAGTTTTACATCCCCCACACATTCCAGGGAGAAGTCAACTCCACCATTAGTCATCTCGGAGAGCACTTTGCTAATTGGTTTGTCGTGATCCTTTGGGTTTACAAAGTCGGTGGCTCCAAACTCGGTGGCTTTCTCAAACTTGTCTGCGTTGATATCCACAGCGATAATTCTTTTGGCACCAGCATATTTGCAACCCATGATTGCAGCCAAGCCCACAGCTCCTAAACCGAATACAGCACAAGTGGAGTCTGGCTCAACCTGGAAAAAATACATACATATACAAATTTTTTTTTTCAATTCTTATACTGCTATGTGGTGTGCTCAAGTAGTTCCCTTAATTGTTCTGAGCCACATTGTTTTCTGTGTCATTGTTAGAGTGACGTTTTGTAAATTGAAGCTTTTTGTGTGTGAAGTTGATTGGCAAATGCTTGTTTGTTGCGCAGATACGAGAATGAATGCGGCTCTGCTGCTGCCATACTTTGCTACAGGTAATGTGTATTTCTTTTCAGTTTTGCTGTGTCTTGTTCTTCGTGTCTTGATTTTTCATTCGTTGACTGTGTTCGTGGCGCGAACCCCGCAGTTCACCGCGGCCGCCATTCATTGGTCACATATCTGCTGCGTGGGGTCTGTGCAATGACACTTTGTAAACGGGAGGGAATGTGTTCAAGCACGATATTTCTTTTTTTTTCACTAAAAGTACCATCTATCAAGCTTATAGGTCATTAATTATGCTCGCAACGTGGAACGATACACACTGCAGTCTATGTACACCCCTTTCGGGTTTTAAGATAACATGAGTGCGTTTAATAAAATGACCCAATCAATTCACTTATTTGATGAATTGAAGGTGGCAGTTTGAAAGTTGGAAGCAACTACAAGCAGTGCATTGTATATAGCCAGTCTTTTTTGTCATCTATTATTGAGGTCATGTGTTTCTGTACTGATGTGTGGTGTGGTATATTATGGAGAGGACCTGAAATGGATGAAAGTGATGCAAAGTTGATTCCAACCACACAGGCTTTTTTGCTGGTCCTTTTCCATATGTTTCCATCTTTTCTTTCTTTCAAAAATGTCACAATTCAATTCTAATGCAAAGATAAAAATGCGCGAGATTGTCTCCTCACACCTGAGCATTATTGACTGCCGCTCCAAATCCTGTGCAGATACCGCAGCCAAGAAGACAGACTTTCTCCAAAGGGGCAGCGGGATCAATCTTGGCCAGAGCAATCTGATTAACCACACTGTACTGTGAGAAGGTACTGATTCCCATGAACTGCAGCAGCTTCTTTCCCCTGCAGTTTAACTTGGAGGTGGGTGCTGTACTCACGTTGTGAGGAACAACATCCCTAGACAAGATGAAAGTGTTGGTGTCAATATTCTGGATTCTGGATTTAAGGATTACCGTATTTTGCGGGTTATAAATCGCAATTTTTTCATAGCTTGGCCGGGGGTGCGATTTATACCCTTGAGTGGTTTGTGTGTTAAATGAAAAACACATTATATCATTTCACATGTTATTTTCACATTAAAATGCAAGAGGGTGCTCGAGCCTGTGTTGAGACTTTCTACGTTGGCGGTACCTGTACTCATAAAAACGACTGACGATGACTCTGACGTGAGCGATGTAGAAGAAGCGCCGCAACATCTACCTCGGGCAGGGGTCGGCCACCCAAAATGTCGAAAGAGCCATATTGGACCAAAATAAACAAAAAACAAATATGTCTGGAGCCGCAAAAAATAAAAAGCCTTCTAATGAAGGCAACACATGCTGTATGTATCGATATGAGCTATATTAGCCTGCTATCAACATGACTAAGTTGGCTACAAATCCACAACGAGCATTCATGATTACGTTTTTTTTCCCACGGGTGCCCAAACTTTTTTGACGGCAAATCTACTTTTCGAACAACCAACCTCCCGCAATCGACGCGTTAGCGCACACGCGCGCATACGCACACACTTACACACGCATTCCGTAATAATCAACAGCCATAACGGCCGCTAAGATGAACGAGGCACGGGACACACTTTAGAAGAGTGCTAATTATCGTAGCTCACGTGTACACGCGCATACGCACACACTTACACACGCATTCCGTAATAATCAACAGCCATAACGGCCGCTAAGATGAACGAGGCACGGGACGCACTTTCACAGAGTGCTAACTATCGTAGCTTACGTTGTACCATTTAAAAATGTTTCTCTTGGCCGCCCAGATTCCCATTCTAAGCAAGTACCCTCGGTGAACTGTACATTAAAGGCAGCTGGGGTTTTTTTTTAAATAATTATTTTTATTATTTTTTTTTATTCAACAGCCCCCTGACTGACATCCAGCACTGCTAATAGAAACGTGTGTCGCAGGCTTTCTTTTTAATAATTATTTTTATTATTTTTTTTATTCAACAGCCCCTTGACTGCCATCCAGCACTGCTAATAGAAACGTGTGTCGCAGGCTATGACGCAAATATTCATTGACGAAATGTTGACATTTAATATTTATTTGACACTTTTTTTACAGCATTGGAAAACGTTAATAATGTTTGTGTCATGTTTGTCCTCTGACAGAAACCATATTAAAACAAAAAAGAAAATACATTTCCTACCATCTTTTTCCATTTTCAAAAATTTTTGAAAAAGCTCTAGGGAGCCACTCGTGGGCGCTAAAGAGTCGCGTGTTGCTGACCCCCGACCAAGGGAGTTCGCAGAGTTCTTTAAAGGTGACACCGAAACTGAAGATTTCATTGGATTTAGTGATTTGGAGTGACACTCATGGTTTAGTAAACTTGTTAACATGTTCTTTATGCTGTAGTTATCCAAATAACTCTTAATATGTTACATGAGCATACCAGGCATGTTCTCCGTTCATTTGCGTCATGTAAGATACGTCGCGCAGGTTGTAATTTATTCAGCCTGTTGTTCTGTATTTTTATTTGCCTTTCAAGATGTTCTTGGTGTTGGATTTTAGGAAATAAATTTACCCCCAAAATTTGACTTTTACTCCAGTGCGACTTCTAGGGTTTTTTTTCTTCTTTATTATGCATTTTATGGCTGGTGACTTATAATCCAGAAAATATGGTGCCTTTGCTCAAAGCGTATTCATATTCGAATCTACAAACAAAAGTCCTTGTGCCGACATCTGGTCTATTCAAAGCATCTTTGTGGTTGGTTTCAAGTTGTAATATATTTTAAAAATGTTCATGAAATATTCACTTCATTATTTTCTCCTGCATTATTTTATAGTTCAGAACATGGAAAGAGCTCCTTATCTCGTCACTGGATTCAACTTTCCGCCTTTTGGCAATACGCAATGAGCAATCACTTATCTCACAAAATGAGTCTTCTACCGTTTTTGTTCACTGTACCCTGATTGAGATGCTGTATTGCAGGGGTCCCCAACCTTTTTTGCCCCACGGACCGGTTTATGTCTGACAATATTTTCAGGGACCGGCATTTAAGGTGTGGCGGAAATAATACAACAAAATAATATGGTACGAGCTGCATGAAAACTGTGGTGTTTTCGAAATATAATAATAAACACAAGGAGTGTCTAATCTGGCCGCAACACTCTGATCGCTATGGTCATGTTTAATGCCTTCAAAATATGATAAAACGCAAATTCAAAGTGCACGAAAGTGACGACTCACCACAGCCCCGAGCTTGATTTTCTGCAACCAGACAGTCCCATCTCGGGGTAATAGGAGACAATGACACCTCAAGTGTGTGGTTTATGTCCAGTCTACTTCGTAATTTTGTTTTAGTCGCCGTTGCTGCAGAAAACCCCCGCCTCACACAGGTAGCATGTCGGAAATAGCAACAGTGCTACTGTGGCGATCTCAGAATATTCAGCCATAACTTTAATCCAGTTGTCTCGAACGTACTTTTAAGGCCGCCGTCATTTGCGATCTCCAGCAGTTTTTTTTACTCATTTTGCAAGCTCCTGCGTTTTGTTTTTAAGTAATCGGTCACGTGATGGAGAAGCGTAGCTTGACGTGTGTCAAGCGTGACACAGACGGATGTAACGGAGAATCCGGTAGTTTTTCAAAATAAAACATCTTTCGTATTCCGAAATAAATAAAACGGAATTAAGGCAAGTTCTTTCTGTGCGGCCTGGCACCAAATGCCCGGTGGACCAGTACCGGTCCGCGGACCGGTGGTTGGGGACCCCTGCTGTTTTGAATGTTTGCCTCCAATAGCAACACACCTGTCGCTTGTTCCAAATCGGAAGCTTTTGAGAGTTGAGGCAGCTGCGGCAGTGTGCTGGTGTGAGACTTCAGCATTCACATTACCGTACTTATTTCCATGTTATTTCCATTTTATCACATTTCCAGATTGGGGCTCCATTTTAATTTTATGCTTCTGGGTTTTATCTCCACTTCCGTACATTTAGTTTGGTTCCTATCGTTGGTATTGTTTTGTTTACTCTTCTTTTCTGTTAGTTGGCCATCTCTTTCGGTTCTTGTGTGAGAGGATGTTTTAGTTTATTTTTTTTTTTTTTTACATCAACCTTTTGTCGCATAGCGCATGCATCTTTTTGTTGTGAAGATTCTAAGCTATTTAATAAACTTGCTTTTTACATTTGGAAGTGAGTCTGCTCTGGGATCCTTTTTTTGCTGAGTATAGACCGACCATTATCACCCCCAGTTCAAGAGAAGGAGCACTGTGATGTGCAGGTATGCGTGTATGGCTACGCACCCTTGGTTCCGACAGCGGCATTTTATGACATGACCATTGTGCCGTGGGATGCATGTATGGGAAGGATGCTAGTCAGCTAACACTTTGCGAGCCCATTGTTTTGGCATCAAACATGTAAGCTGCTGGAGAGCATGTTCGTGAGATTTCTATATTACCTAGAAAGTAGAGATATGATTGTCCATGACCAACATGGTCTTAGGAAAGTGAAGGGGAGGCATTCAAGAGGCAAAGATCAATTATCTTCCTTGAACCCATTTAGGATCTACATTTAGGAGGAGAGGGTGGTTGCTTGTGGAGCTCACCATGCTTTTTCACACTGGTTAGTTCTGGGACTCTTACAGAAGCGACATTCTCTACACTGGGAGACGATCAGAGGGACAACTTTGTCGCCTAAAAGACAAAAACAGTGCTGAAGTGACACAAATGAACAAACTCAAGTGTGGTATCAAATTCCCTCATATTTTGAAATAAATATTAGGTCTAGGATCATTCCAGACTGACCTGGCTGAAATTCAGTGACTCCAGGACCAACACTCTCCACAATGCCTGCACCCTCATGGCCAAGCACCATTGGGAAGAGGTCTTTATTCTCCGTTTCATACAGGTAGAAGAGGTCGGTACGGCAGACACCTGTTGCCACGATCTGTTCCAAAGAGAAAGACTTGTCAGTGAAAACACCCGATTAAGTGCTTGGTGATAGTCGCACATTCATTTCAATAATGGCGTTCTGATCCCCGGTTACAGAAGCTAAATCGAGGGACATGGCATGCCACCTCTCTGGCAGGAAACGAGCCCATGCTGGTGCGTAAGGCAGAGAAATTCCGACTAGATATAGTCCGACTCGCCTCCACACACAGCTTGGGCTCTGGTATCAGTCCACTCAAGAGAAGTTGGATTCTTTTGCAGTCTGAAGTTGCTGACGATGAGAGGTGCAGTGTTGGCGTGGGCATACTTATTGCCCCATGGCACCTGTACATTGGGGTTTACCTCAGTGGATGAGAGGGTAGCCTCCTTCTACCTGCGGGTGTGAAGGACAGGTTCTGACTTATTCGTGCCTGTGCACCAAACAGCAACTACGAGTACCCACCCTGTCGGTGTCCTTGGAAGGTTTGCTTTAGAGCTCCTTCGTTCTGCTGGGAGATTTCAATGCTCAGACAGACAATTATAGTGAGACCCAGAAGGGCGTGATTGGGAGGAATGCCCCCCTCGATCAGAATCCGAGTGTTGCTTTGTGACTAGACTGTGCTGGTCAGAGATTGTCCATAATTAATACAATGTTCAATTATAAGAGTGTCCATATGTGCACTTGGGACCAGGACACCCGAGGCTTAAGTTCGATGATCGATTTTGTGGTCATGTCATCAGATTTGTGGCTGCATGTTCTGGACACTCGGGTGAAGAGAGGGGCGAAACTGTGATCTTATCAACACCTGCTGGTGTGTTGGCTCCGTTACAGTGGGAAGATGCCGGTCCAACATGGCAGACCCAAACATATTGTGAGGGTTTGCTGGGAACATATGGCAGAATCCCCTGTCAGAAAGAGATTCAACTTCCACCTATGGCAGAACTTCGCCTATGTCCCGGGGCAAGGTCGGGGACATTGAGTCAGAGTGGACCATATTCTGCACCTGTCAGGTTCTGAACCGAACCAAATAATGTTTTGGATTCCAGAAAGCGAAAGAGAATGACGTTTGATGAATGATGATTGATCATTCTGACTTTGAAGGACCTTCATCAAAGATGGGAAAAGAGCATAATTTATAACCTGGATTTAAAAGCATTGACACTTTCTTGGGATATTTTGAATCTTTCATTCTTATTCTCTCTGATACTAACGGATACCAGCAAATCGTGGGACCATTTCATATACAAGTACAGAGTAAAAAAAAAAAAAGCTTTTTAAGGATGATTTTGGAGGGAGTTGTATTATACACGGGTGTGTGTGATTTATGGGATGGATGTTACGGTAATAAAACCATACACAACATATCGATTGTTGTGGTGGTTATGAATTTAATTTAGGACAGTGCAGTTACTTTGGCTTGTGTGTAAGTTGGGGCTGCTTCTTCCGTTTTGTGATGGTGGAGAAAAAAAAAAACTGTTCCGTATCCTAGTCCTGTGGGCTATGTGTGCCCTCTTGCACCTGGCAGATGGGTGCAGATACAGCCTGTAGTGCAAAGGTTGTTTCACCCTGCTCGATGGTGTTTGCACAGCAAAGGCAGCATCTTTCAAAGATGTTTGGTTCATGCAGTTCATCTTTCTGCAGCTCCGGTTGTTATTCTCTATGCAACTGGCATACCAAGTATGGTAATTATACAGTGTGGAAGAACAGTCATTGGAGCTGTGACAACATAACTTAAGCAGCTCGTTATTTCTCTGTTGGTGTAAACACCACAGTATGTTTTCAAGACTAAATACATTTCTGATTTGTCCCTAAGATAATGAACCATCCAGAATTCTCAGGTCATCTTGGACAGAAATACTTTCTGTAATCGTTCAAGCCAGACATGGGGAGGCACCACATTTCAAGAACAAACTCACAGGATACAGATTTGCGCCAACTCTGTTCTTTCAAATTAGGACTAAAGACTTTTCCATTCACCGATTACATTTAGTAGATCAAATTTATACTCACTCTGCACTGTAACTTTTCTTTACCCGTCTTATATCATTGTTTTAATCCATAAATCCATCCATTTTCTAATCCGCACACCCTATGATTGTCACGGGCGTCCTGGAGCCCATCCCAGCTGTCTTTAGGCAGTTGGCGGGGTACACACTGAACTGTTTGTGAGCCAATCGCAGGGCACACAGAGACGAACAACCATCCACGTTCACAATAGGGACGATTTAATGTGTTCCATTAACCTACCATGCATGTTTTTGGAATGTTGGAGGAAACAGGAGTACCCGGAGAAAACCCACGCACGCACGGGGAGAACATGCAAACTCCACACAGGAAGGCTGTAGCACCTCTGCACTGTGAGCCCGACGTGTTTATCACTCGACCACCGTGCTGCTCCTACTGTTTTAATATGGATTTACATTTTCAACCAACCTCCTATAACCTTTTTTTAATAGCATTTGGGGCTTTAAATGTCGGTTTTTGCTTCAGATTACCACATTTTGTTTTTACATTTTCTCATGATGCCTTTTATGCCATGTGTTACGGACCTTGAAATGCCTTGTCTGAGATGTGCTTCAGAAATATAAATACCTTGCTTAACCTATTCCTAATGTCTTACATAAATGAGTCTGGGGTGTATTCCGCATTTCACCCAAAGTCACCTGAAATAAGTTCCAGCTCGCCTATTACCCAGAGTCGAATCAGCACTACATAATGGATAGAATTCATGTTATTCTGTTTGAGTCTCCTTGACATTCCCCCAACACCATAATTAATAACTTGAATCCTGTCATCTTGCATTAACCTTCATGTACCAGTGTCACACATTATGATTTAATAAGACAGGCTTGTCGTCCATGTTGACTCAAACAGTCACAGACAGGCATAGAAGAGGACGTTGTTGGAAATGTGTTGAGTCATGGATGAAGCACCTGTTGTGAATTTTGCAGAGAGTTGTGGAAAAAATACCGACGTGTTGTCCATGTGTAAAAGTTAAAAGGTAAAAGTTCACTTTGAATCGTATATTCTAATGCATATGAGGTTCATCCTGAATTTTAGTAATTTGAGTAATGTAAGTTATGATTGAATGTACAACACATTAATAAGGTGGAATCCCCCTTTTCTCACCTTGACTCGGACCTGATTGGCCTGCGGCGGCTCGACCTCAATCTCTTCAATTGTCAAAGGCTTGTTTGATTCCCAGGCCACTGCTGCCTTACACTTGATGACCTGAAAAGCAGAAACAAAACACATAGCACAAGCACTTGAGTTATGAGTAAGCTTCAGGCTCAAACATTTTTGAGACAAACGTTGGTTGGGTTTTTGAAATATGCTTCTTGGCATTCACACAAATGTCATCATTTGCTCCAATGTTGGGTGTGACAAAATTCTGTTAAAAGTGTACTATACCACTGAGTACAGTGCAGTGAAGAAATTATTCATATCAGCGGTGTCAACCCAGCTAACTTAAAGCATGACTGGTGTTTTGGTGAGTAGAGCTTCTTTAAAGCCTGTGTTCCTCGTTATTATAATGGACAGTATCTCGCCTGTCACGCGGAAGACCGGGGTTCGATTCCTTGATGGGGAGTTGATGTGATTTTATATATTTTGGTGATGCAGTTTTTCACAGCAAATCAAAAGGGATGAGAGATTGTTTCCACCCAGTTTCAAACTGGGGACCTTTTGTGTGTGAGACGAACGTGATAACCACTACACTATGGAAGTACTATAAATGGTACGAAAGTGTTTCATATCAAGGCTGTCATCCCAGCTAACCGATAGCATGGCCGGAGTTTTGGTGGGTAGAGTTTCTTTCAACCTTGTGTTCCTCGTTAATTTAGTGCACAGTACCTCCTTCTGTCAAGCGGAAGACCAGGGATCGATTCCCTGACGGGGAGTTGATGAGATTTTAATTATCTTGGTGATGCAGTTTTTCACAGCAAATCAAAAAGGATGAGAGATTGTTTCCACCCAGTTTCGAACTGGGGACCTTTTGCCAGCTAGATAAACATGATAACCACTACAATATGGAAACAGGTGCCTTAGGAGTTTTTCATGTTAAGGCTGTCATACAAGCTAACTGATAGCATGGCCTGTGTTTTGGAGGGTAGAGCTTCTTTAAAGAGCCTGCTCCTCCTTAGTATAGTGGACTGTATCTCTGCCTGTCACGTGGAATACAGAGGTTCGATTCCCTGACGGGGAGTTGATGTGATTTTAAATATTTTAGTGATGCCGTTTTTCACAGCAAATCAAAGAGGATTTATCACACACAAGGATTTCTTTTGATCAAACCAATTTTAACATCACACAGAGACTACCCAAGGAAATGCATAATGCAGTTTCTAAATGCCAATTTTATTCAGGCATAAAAAAAAAAATCCAACACTACCTGTCCCTATGTGAAAAAGTAAATACCACCATGTTCACTCACAAAGTCATGTGTGACTAATGACAGTTTTGGGAAAGCTGAGTTCAATTTCACAGGCAACACCCTATGATCACATTTGTTGAATCAAGAAATCACAGAAGTAAGAATCAGAAAAAGTAAAGTGGCGACAAGATCTCAAGAAACAAATGCATCATGCCGCGATCCAAAGAAATTCAAGAAGAAATTAGAAAAAAAGCTATTGAAATCTATCAGTCTGTAAAACGTTCCAAAGCCATTTCCAAGGCTCCAGCGAAACACTGTCAGAGCCATTTTCCACAAACAGAGAAAACTGGTATCAGTGGCAAACATTCCCAGGAGTGGTTGACCAGCTGAAATTACTCCAAGAGTGCGACGACGACTCATCCAAGAAGTCAGAAAAGAACCTAGAACTCCAGTCAGTTCAGGTCAGCGTTCACAACTCTAGCATCAGAAAGACAGTGGCCAAAAATGGCATCCATGGGAGAGTTCTCAGGCAAAATCATTGCAGTCCAAAAAGAACACTATGGCTTGTCTCACATTTTCCAAAAGACATCTTGATGATCCTCAAGACATTTGGAAAAGCATTCTGTGTCTGATGTGTCAAAAATGTAATTTTTTGGAAGATGTGCGGCGCATTAGGTCTAGGGTAAAAATGGCACAGGAGTTCTTCCTAAGGACCAGAAAAACTTGTTTTGATTGATGGGACAATGAATTCTGCTGTCTACCAAGAACTCCTGAAGGAGAACGTCGGACAATCAGTGTGTGCCCTCAAACTCAAACGCTCTAGAACCATGCAGCATGACACTGATCCCAAGCACAGCAGCAAGTCACCTCTGAATGGACGAAATTAAGTTTTGGAGTGGCCAAGTCAAAGTCCAGATTTGAATCCAATTGAGATGATGTGGTATGACCTAAAGCGGGCAGTTCATGCTAGAAAACCCACCAATATGGCAGAGTTGAAGCAATTCTGTGAAGAAGAGCAGCCACAATTACTCCAGAGCAATGTGAAAGACTCATCACCAATTCTCGCAAACGACTGATTTCAGTTATTGCTGCCCAAAGGTGGCACAACCCATTGTTAGGTTCAGGCGGCAATTGCTTTTTCACATAGAGACACATATTTGTGTGTTTAAATAAATTGAAACTACTTTTTTTTTCTTGGGTTGTCTCTCTGTGATATTAAAATTTGTTTAATGAACTGAAACCTTTGTGTGTGATAAATATGCAAAGAACACAGATATCAGGAAGGGGGCAAATGTTTTCTAACGGCACTCTACTTGTACTTGATAAACAAGACAGGCTGTGAACGTTGTCCTCCAATAAAGGTTAACCTTTCACAGACTACATGTGGATGTGCATGGAATGGCCTTGTCAAATGACATACAATACAATACAATACATCCTGATTTATATAGCGCTTTCACAACAGCTGCAGCTGTAACAAAGCGCTTAACAAAACAGTTATCATAAAGTAAAATAATAAAAACAACACATCACATAAAACACGGACATGACTTTGTTTTTCCGTTAACCATGGTCACGCTGCCAAGACTACCAGATAAATATTGCTCTGTGTCTTGGACTGAAAAAAAGAAAAGAGATCATGGGCCCATTCCTTCCCAGACACCTCACGAACAAACATTGAGCATGTCACACTGCACAGGCTATGATGCATCAAGACAACTCAAAATCAGCTACTTCACGGTACGTTTGTCTGCGACACATCTGTGGGCTCAAAATTGGGCTACATTTGTGTAGTCTAACGTCGACTTATGTAGTATGTTAGATGTATTAAAAAAAACACATCTTACATTTTTTTAATTAAAAGGTTGACATTTTTTCCTTAAAATAAATGAAGAAAAAAATAAGATAATCCAAAATAAATAAAGCTAATGTTAACGTTTATAAACAAACATTCAGACACTACCTTTTTTGACACTCCGCTTTTTTGGAAAAGCTAGATTACCTTTGCTGAGTCTTCATTACATTTAAAATGGTTGTACATTTCATCAAAATAAACTTTAGCATGCTACAGTCAGCTTTTATCATATTTAACAGAAGCTACTTTATTTGGAACATCATATGATCAAACCTGAAAAAAAGCAAAGCAAACTACTGGATGATGACATGATGGTTTGAACCCAAACTTGCTAAAACTTTGTTATCTTGTTGCAGAAGTTGATTGCACATATGTGGCACTCTAAATCTAAAATGTGACCACATTGTTTTCAGTTATTAATTA
Organism: Hippocampus comes; assembly: GCF_001891065.2. NCBI lineage: Eukaryota > Metazoa > Chordata > Actinopteri > Syngnathiformes > Syngnathidae > Hippocampus > Hippocampus comes. Next base: position 94,080 of record NW_017805633.1, read on the forward strand.
GTAATTTTTCTCCATTTCAATTTTGGCCAGTATTTTACCCCCTTTTTACGCACATTAATATGTAAATATATAGTGCTTTCCTGAATTTTGTAACGTAGGAAACTCTGGAAAGGGAACTTTCAGTTGCGAGGTGCTGCCATCTAATGGTTTGCGTGGCGGATTTCCTATATTGCCTCAAAAACAAATTGGACGTGAACAGCAGTGGTTGTGTCTTTATTATTTCCCTTCTCTCTCTATATATATTTTCAGGTCATTCCACGGTGAAACTTAACCAAAAAGTACCTGTAAGTTCTTACAATATGTTTTATTAGTGTGTAGGACTGTTACTGAGTTTTGTAAGCAGTTTTTTTTTTTTTATGTTAAATACATTATTGGTTGGTCGTGGCCTAGAGGAGCAGTGAGGAGCACTCCCAATGGTTCCTTGGGCTTCGCCAAAGTATTCCTCATCTTTCATGAGGTTTACAAAAGCAGCTATGTAATTTTCCTATTGTATTGTATTACCTACAGGTAATAAGCAAAGTTTCATGTTTCCCCCTAGACAACGTCAAAAGTATATTTCAGATAGATAAAATCAAACAACTGTACTATAAAGTGTCAAACCCGGATTTATGCAGCTAAAATTAGCAAAGCTTTATCACAGTGGTGTAGCAAATGCACTTTTATTGTACACAATGATGTATATTTGTTTATGAACAAGTAAAAGTACAAATTACTACTACGGTCGGCCCACAGCTTGGACCCGTAACCCCATTTATAATCACCACACCCACACACACCCACACACACACACACACACACACACACACACACACACACACACACACACACACACAAAAACA